>NC_080024.1:157992305-158312305 GCF_030020395.1 Manis pentadactyla
CGTGTGCGGAAGTGACGCACACACTGCGCGCCGCGTGTGCGGAAGTGATGAAGCGTGTGCCCGCGGCGTGCGTGGAGCTGCTGGTTGTCGGTCTCCGTGACACCGCGGCACCGAGCCGGGGGTGTCGTTGCTCCCGCCCCGCGCGTCCGTGAGACGAGCGGCGTGGGCTGCGGTGCCGCCTCGGTGGGGCTGCAGTGGGAAGGGCGCCGTGCCCGGGAGAGAGACAGGGGCTACCCGGGTGGGGACCGGCGGCGGGGCCGTCCCGAGGCCCGGGTCGCACGCAGAGGGGACCGCTGTCCTGGCGTGGGGATGGGGTGGAGAGACTCGGACTCCCACATATATTAGAACTAGTACTTTATTATTTTTATTTTGCTATTATTAATGTACAATTACATGAGCAATATTACGGTTACTACACACCCCCTATTAAGTCCCTGCCACATACCCATTACAGTCACTGTCCATCAGGGTAGTAAGATGCTATAGAATTTTACAACTTGTCTTCTCTGTTGTACTGCCTTCCCCGTATCCCACCGCTCCCCCACGACATTATGTATGCTAATCCTAATACACCTTTTTCCCCCTTATCCCTCCCTTCCCACCCAACTTCCCCAGTTCCTTTCCCTTTGATAACTGTTAGTCCATTCTTGGATTCTGTGAGTCTGCCACTGTTTTGTTCCTTCAGTTTTTTCTTTGTTCTTACACTCCACAGATCAGTGAAATCATTTGATACTTGTTTTTCTCCGCCTGGCTTATTTCACTGAGCATAATACCCTCCAGCTCCATCCATGTTGTTGAAAATGGTAGGATTTGTTTTCTTCTTATGGCTGAATGATATTCTGTTGTGTATATGTACCACCTCTTCTTTATCCATTCATCTACTGATGGACACTTAGGTTGCTTACATTTCTTGGTTATTGTAAATAGTGTAAATATTGTAAATATTGTAAATAGTGTAAACATAGGGGTGCATATGTCTTTTTCAAACTGGGCTGCTGCATTCTTAGGGTAAATTCCTAGAAGGGGAATTCCTGGGTCAAATGGTATTTCTATGTTGAGCTTTTTGAGGAACCTCCATACTGCTTTCCACAATGGTTGAACTAATTTACATTCCCACCAGCAGTGTAGGAGGGTTCCTCTTTCTCCACAACCTCGCCAACATTTGTTGTTGTTTGTCTTTTGGATGGTGGCGATCCTTACTGGTGTGAGGTGATATCTCATTGTGGTTTTAATTTGCAGTTGTCTGATGACTAGCGATGTGGAGCATCTTTTCATGTGTCTGTTGGCCATCTGAATTTCTTCTTTGGAGAACTGTCTGTTCAGCACCTCTGCCCATTTTTTAATTGAATTATTTGCTTTTTGTTTGTTGAGGTGCGTGAGCTCTTTACATATTTTGGATGTCAAGCCTTTATCGGATGTCATTTATGAATAAATTCTCCCATACTGTAGGATGTCTTTTTGTTCTATTGATGGTGTGCTTTGCAGTACAGAAGCTTTTCAGTTTGATATAGTCCCACTTGTTCATTTTTGCTTTTGTTTCCCTTGCCTGGGGAGATACGTTCATGAAGAAATTGCTCATATTTATGTCCAAGAGATTTTTGCTTATGTTTTTTTCTAAGGGTTTAATAGTTTCATGACTTACATTCAGGTCTTTGATCCATTTTGAATTTACTTTTGTGTATGGGATAGACAATAATCCAGGTTCATTCTCTTGTATGTACCTGTCCAGTGTTGCCAACACCAGCTGTTGAAGAAGCTGTCATTTCCCCATTGTATGTCCATGGCTCCTTTATCGAATATTAATTGACCATATATGTTTGGGTTAATGTCTGGAGTCTCTGTTCTGTTCCACTGGTCTGTGGCTCTGTTCTTGTGCCAGTACCAAATTGTCTTGATTACTGTGGCTTTGTAGTAGAGCTTGAAGTGGGGACGCAAGATTCCCCCCCCACTTTATTTTTCCTTCTCAGGATTGCTTTGGCTATTCGGGGTCTTTGGTGGTTCCATATGAATTTTAGAACTATTTGTTCCAGTTCGTTGGAGAATAATGTTGGTATTTTGATAGGGATTACATTGAATCTCTATATGGCTTTAGGCAGGACAATTTTGACTATATTAATTCTTCCTACCCAAGAGCATGGGATGAATTTCCATTTGTTAGTGCCCTCTTTAATTTCTCTTAAGAGTGTCTTGAAGTTTTCAGGGTATAGGTTTTTCACTTCCTTGGTTAGGTTTATTCCTATGTATTTTATTCTTTTTGATGCAATTGTGAATGGAATTGTTTTCCTGATTTCTCTTTCTGCTAGTTCACAGTTAGTGTATAGGAAAGCAACAGATTTCTGTGTATTAACTTTGCTGCATTCACATATTAGTTCTAGTAGTTTTGGCGTGGAGTCTTTAGGGTTTTTTATGTACATTATCATGTCACCTGCAAATAGTGACAGTTTTGTCTTCCTCCTTACCAATCTGGATGGCTTTTGTTTTGTCTGATTGCTGTGGCTAGGTCCTCCAGTACTATGTTAAATAACAGTGGGGAGAGTGGGCATCCCTGTCTTCTTCCTGATCTTAGGTGAAAAGTTTTCAGCTTCTCGCTGTTAAGTATGATGTTGGCTGTGGGTTTGTCATATACAGCCTTTATTATGTTGAGGTACTTGCCCTCTACACCCATTTTGTTGAGAGTTTTTATCATGAATGGATGTTGAATTTTGTCAAATGCTTTTTCAGCATCTATGGAGATGATCATGTGGTTTTTGTCCTTCTTTTTGTTGATGTGGTGGATGATGTTGATGGATTTTCGAATGTTGTACCATCCTTGCATCCCTGAGATGAATCCTACTTGATTATGGTGTATGATCCTCTTGGTGTATTTTTGAATTTGGTTTGCTAATATTTTTTTGAGTATTTTTGCATCTATATTTATCAGGGATATTGGTCTGTAACTTTCTTTTTTTGTGGAGTCTTTGCCTGGTTTTGGTATTAGAGTGATGCTGGCTTCATAGCATGAGTTTGGAAGTATTCCCTCCTCTTCTATTTTTTGGAAAACTTTTAGGAGAATGGGTATTATGTCTTCTCTAAATGTCTGATAAAATTCAGCAGTGAATCCATCTGGCACGGGAGTTTTGTTCTTGGGTAGCTTTTTGATTACTGATTCAATTTCATTGCTGGTAATTGGTCTGTTTAGATTTTCTGTTTCTTCCTTGGTCAGTCTTGGAAGGTTGTATTTTTCTAGGAAGTTGTCCATTTCTTCCAGGTTTTCCAGCTTGTTAGCATATAGGTTTTCATAGTATTCTCTAATAATTCTTTGTATTTCTGTGTTGTCCGTCGTGATTTTTCCCTTCTCATTTCTGATTCTGTTTATGTGTGTAGATTCTCTTTTTCTCTTAATAAGTCTGGCTAGGGGTTTATCTATTTTGTTTATTTTCTCAAAGAAACAGCTCTTAGTTTCATTGATTTTTTTCTATTGTTTTATTCTTCTCATTTTATTTATTTATTCCCTGATCTTTATTATGTCCCTCCTTCAGCTGACCTAATTTGTTCTTCTTTTTCCAATTTCAATAATTGTGACTTTAGACTATTCATCTGGGATTGTTCGTCCTTCTTTAAATAGGCCTGGGTTGCTATATACTTTGCTCTTAGAACTGCCTTCACTGTGTACCACAGAAGTTGGGGCTTTGTGCTGTTGTTGTCATTTGTCTCCATATATTGCTTGATCTCTATTTTAATTTGGTCATTGATCCACTGATTATTTAGGAGCATGTTGTTAAGCCTCCATGTGTTTTTGAGACTTTTTGTTTTCTTTGTACAATTTATTTCTAGTTTTATACCTTTGTGATCTGAGAAGTTGGTTGGTAGAATTTCAATCTTTTTGAATTTACTGAGGCTCTTTTTGTGGCCTAGTATGTGGTCTATTCTGGAAAATTTCCATGTGTACTTGAGAGGAATGTGTATCCTGCTGCTTTTGGGTGTAGAGTTCTGTAGATGTCTGTTAGGTCCATCTGTTCTAGTGTGTTGTTCAGTGCCTCTATTCCTTACTTATTTTGTCTGGTTGATGTGTCCTTTGGAGTGAGTGGTGTGTTGATGTCTCCTAAAATGAATGCATTGCATTCTATTTCCTCCTTTAATTCTGTTAGTATTTTTTTCACATATGTTGGTGCTTCTGTGTTGGGTGCATATATATTTATAATGGTTATATCCTCTTGTTGGACTGACCCCTTTATCATTATGTAATGTCCTTCTTTATCTCATTACTTTCTTTGTTTTGAAGTCTATTTTGTCTGATACTAGTACTGCAACACCTGCTTTTTTCTCCCTATTGTTTGCATGAAATATTTGCATGAAATATCTTTTTCCATCCCTTCACTTTTAGTCTGTGTATTTCTTTTGGTTTGAGGTGAGTCTCTTGTAAGCAGCATATAGATGGTTGTTGCTTTTTTTTTCCATTCTGTTACTCTGTGTCTTTTGATTGGTGCATTCAGTTCATTTACATTTAGGGTGATTATCGATAGATGTTTACTTATTGCCACTGCAGGCTTTGGATTCATGGTTACCAAAGGTTCAAGGGTAGCTTCTTTACAATCTAATTGTCTAACTTTAACTCACTTATTACACTATTATAAACACAGTCTGATGATTCTTTATATTTCTCCCTTCTTATTCTTCGTCCTCCACTCTTTACATGTTAGGTTTTTTAATTCTGTACTCTTTTGTGTTTCCCTTGACTGCTTTTGTGGATAGCTGGTTTTATTTTTTGCCTTTAGTAAGTATTTGTTTGGTCTGCTGTCTTTGCTGTGATTTTATTTTCTCTGGTAATATCTTTTTAGCCTTAGGAGTACCTCCATCTAGATCAGTCCCATTAAAATACCCTGTAGTAATGGATTGTGGGAGGCAAATTCCCTCAACTTTTGCTTATCTAGAAATTGTTTAATCCCTCCTTCAAATTTAAATAATAATCTTGCTGGATACGGTATTCTTGGTTCAAGGCCCTACTGTTTCATTGCATTAAATAAATCATGCTGTTCTCTTCTGGCCTGTAAGGTTTTTGTTGAGAAGTCTGATGATAGCCTGATGGGTTTTCCTTTGTAGGTGATCTTCCTCTCTCTGGCTGCCTTTAATACCCTGTCCTTGTCTTTGATCTTTGCCATTTTAATTATTATATTCTTGGTGTTGTCCTCCTGGGGTCACTTGTGTTGGGAGATCTCTGGGCTTCCATTTTCTGAAAGACTATTTCCTTCCCCAGCTTGGCGAATTTTTCAGCAATTAATTCTTCAAAGACACTTTCTGTCCCTTTTTCTCTCTTCTTCTTCTGGTACCCCTGTTATGCAAATATTGTTCTGTTTGGATTGGTCACACAGTTCTCTTAATATTCTTTCATTCCTAGAGATCCTTTTATCTCTCTCTACCTCAGCTTCTCTGTATTCCTTTTCTCTGATTTCTATTCCATTAACAGTCTCTTGCACCCCATCCGGTCTGCTCTTAAGTCCCTCCATTGATTGTTTCATTTCTGTTATCTCCCTCTGGACTTTATCCCTTAGCTCTTGCATATTTTTCTGCAGCTCCATCAGCATGGTTATGACTTTTATTTTGAATTATATTTCAGGAAGATTAGTTATATCTGTCTTTCCAGGCCCTCTCTTGGCATTGTTTGAGTTTTTTTGGACTGGACTAGGTTCTTCTGCCTTTTCATGGCAATAGAAGTGATTGCCAGCATTTGGTGCATGTGTCAGCTGGGAGAACAAAGTCCCTTCCTGCTTGCTGGTTGCCTTGTCCTTCTCCACTGCCTGTGCCAGTTACCTGCACACAGGGAGCAGTCTCTGGGTTAATTCTCTGAGCTGCCATGGGCAGGGAGGTCCTCAGGATTGCCTAGGGCACTGCTGGGGGTCGCAGGCAGTTGGCATGTGTTCTCCTGTGAGAACAGCACCCCTTCGTGCCTTCTGGACTTTGCACTGGCCTCCTCTGTCTGTGCCAAGCAGCTGCATGCTGGTGGCAGCCTCTGGGTCTGGCCCACTTAGCTGCATGCTGGGAGATGACTGTATGTGGTTGCTGTGGGTAGGGCTTCTCCCTGGCTGGTCTGCAGCAATAGTGGGTCATCCTGTTTGCTTGCAGTGTTGGCAGAGGGGAATGAACGTCAGGATGCTTATTGCTGTGAAGGGCTTCAGAGCTGCATTGCCCCCTAGGGGGTTAGGGTGCCTGAAGTTCCTTAAGATTCCCAGCCTGTTGGGCTGAGTGTGCCAAGACGATTTTGTTCACCTCTTAAACCCTTGTCCCTTTAAGACTTTTAAAGTACCCATTTTTCTTTTGTTCCAGGGGAGCCGGCTGTGGGGACCTTCTTGCAGTCTCCATCTCGGATTTTAATTTTCTGTTTCTCTAATATCTAGTACACCGTGCAATGTGTGTCTGTGCTCCCGGTGCAGATTACTAGGGCTGGTTATTTAGCAATCCCATGCTTCCACTCCCTCCCCACTCCGATTCTTTTCCCTCCACTGGTGAGCTGGGGTGGAGGAAGTTCTCGGGTCCCACCGGGTCACGGCTTTGTATCTTACCCTTTTCGTGAGGTGCTGAGTTCTTGCAGATGTAGATGTTGCCTGGCTGTTGTACTATATTTTCTGGTCTCTCTTTTAGGAATAGTTGTATTTGCTGTATTTTCAAAATATATATGGTTTTGGGAGGAGATTTCCACTGCCCTACTCATGCTGCCATCTTGAGCACCTCCCTACTTAAACTCTTGAATATTTTTCTGTGGATCCGTGAGTTTATGACTTTTACTTTGAAATCTTTATCAAGAAAATTGGTGATTTATGTTTCATTCAGCCACCTTTCTGGTGTTTTGTCTTATAGATTGCTTTGTTTGGAACATATTCCTCTGCCTCCTCATTGTGTCAGCATTTCTCTTGTGTCATTGTTTCTCTGTTTCTTCCTGTGGAGCAATAGTTTTATGAGGGAGGTGCCTTTTAGTGCCCAGAGACTCAAGTTTTTACTTTCTAGTGTGGAAGCCCCAGCTTTTGGTGTGGGCCGTCTTTCCATCTGGCTTGTGTGTTCTGATTCCAGGCAGACAGTTTGCTTCAGCTGCACAGAAATCTCTGCTGGAGTTGCTGTTGGGGGGCCACCCTCTGGCTGACCTGCAGCAACAGTGGGGGCTGCAGGGTTGGTGGGGTGGGCAGGCTGGTGTGTGGCTCTGCCCAGGCCTGTTATGTAAGACCTGGTATCCACTAGGAGGAAGGAGCTCTTGGGGATGGCTCCTGCAGGCACCTTCCCAGTTAGGCTGAAACAGAGCCAAGAAAGTTGGGAGGGTGTCCCTCTTCCTACCCAGCAGCAAAGTCCCACATTACTGCTAGGCTAAGTAGTTTATCTGCCCACCACACATGCAGGGAGGAGCCTTGGGGATGCATTACCAGCAAGCAGGATGGAGTGTCTGAGCTCCCAAATTTTCTAAACTGTTGGGCCAAAGGCAGGCTGGGGAGGTATCATCCACATGCCCTCTCACCTGAGAAGACAGCTCTGTCTAACACTTGTCCCTCTGGCACCCCTCCTGCTGCTGGGAGGTCTTTCAGCTGCCCACTTTACTTTTGTCTCGGGGATAGGTGGAATGTGTCTGTTTTCCACAAGTGGCTGAGATCTTGGCCTCCCCGAGTATTCTGCCTGTCTTTGTTGTCCAGCCCCACTAATCACCGAAACACCATGTAATGTGGACTTGTGCTCCCAGAGAACATCTCCAGGGCTGGGTGTTCAGTGATCCTGGGCTCCTACCCCCTGCCCACCATGTTTTCTCCTGCCTGTGGGCTGGGGTTGACAGAGTGCTTGGGTCCTGCTTGATCGGCTTTGCCACTTTACCCCTTTCTGTGAGGTCTTCTCTTCTTCCCCAGATGTCTTAGTCTGTTCAGCAGTCTTCAGGTTGTTTCAGGTTTAGCTGTATTTGCTGTATTTCATGTTTTATATGTTTTTGGGAGGAGGTTTCTGCCTTGCCTTCCTACTTTGCCTTTTTTTATTTGCCCCTCCCAAGTACTTTAGTTTTTAAGGTCCTTTGAAAATGTGCTCTCAAGGATTGAACACAAGATTCATGTTGTGGCCTGACCACTGCAGAGAAAGGATAAAGCTTCCTGGCCTCACAGCATTGTTAGCTCATCTTTAGTCAGCTAAAATGGAAGTTGTTCCCTCAGCCGTTTTGCAAGTGTAAGTGTGAATTTTACACTTATTTCTATTTAATGTCATTTGCTCATGTGTTTTGACACAGTATTCCTGTCTGTTAGGAGTAGGGTCTTGATTCTGTCCCTTATTTTGAATCTTGATTCTGTCATTCACTAAGCTAGCTACTCCAAACTTTGATTCCTCCAGTTTTTATTTTTATCCCGTAAGGAAAGTACTGTCAGTTGAATGCTTGACATTACAACCAAATTTAATATCCAAGCTTATCAAGATTGACCATAGAACTTACAGATGAGAAAAACTAATTTTAGAACAGTGTTTCTCAAAATTTGGTCTGGAGATCTGCAAATCAGAACTATTTTTGTAATACTTTATTACTTACCTCTCCACTCATGTTTTCTTTCAAGTGTATGGTGGTGTTTTTTCGAGACTAATGAGATGATGATGATTATCACTTTGATAGCTAATGAAATGTATGCCTCTGTATTATTAAAGTATTTTTCAGTTTTAATTTCTAATACATTAAATATTGATAGATATAACCAAACAGTAAATGTTGATAGATATCACCTAAATAAACAAATGATCTTTGGGGTTCTCAATTTTCAAAAGTAAAGAGGTTCTAAGACCAAATGTTTGAGAACCACTAGTCTAGAACAAAATAATTTCAATATAAATTAAGAAGGATGAGCATTTTAGACAGCTGTCAACTTGCTCAGAAACCTGTAAGCCTTGTGTCCAGTCCTGTTTCCTAGATGACTGGGCTTTTTATTAGATTTACTAACAAGTCACAGGGCAAATACCAGGATCATATTAAACTAAAGTTTAGTTTATCCTAATGATGCCGGGGTTCTTGTTCACGAAGCCAAAGAATGAGCTTCACAGTCAGTCAAGGTAGGAGAGCGAGGTACAGGCTTTTATTTAGAGATAAAATGAAAGGAGAGAGCTCCCGGCTCACGCCAGGAGGGGACAAGAGAGTCCGTAGTGGTGCATTGTCTAGGGGGTTTTATAGGCAGTTGAGGATTTTCCGAGAACATGAAAAAACTTAGGGGTGTGGACTTGTTAAGTGGTCTCTGAATATTAAAAATTAACTTAACGTAAGGAATTTCCTGCGTTGATTTCTCTCTGGGACACCGGCGCCTTGATCTGGGAGCACATCAAAAAGCTGCCCAGCCCCGAAGGTGGGCTGAGGTATTGTCTGTTTGTTAAAGAATCCTGCCTCTTGAACTTTCTGGGTGTTAAAATGCAACCTCATCTTTAAGATGAAATTCTTCCTGCCTTTTACCATGTCGTCTACAGCTGGGTCTGCATGCTAAGTTAGTTGCTCAGTTTGCAAAATCACCCTGTCAGATCTGAAGGAGGAAAGACAGCACATAGGCCTGGGCCTTTTAGTATGTTAAAGTGAATCTTACACATGGCTACAAATGATTAGCGTAACTGAACATGGGCCACTCTTCCCCATCTGGGGAACATCAACTGATCTCACTGAAGAATGGTTTCAGAGTATAATGTTTAACATAGTTTCAATAGGGACTTCTTTGCCCGTTGTTACATTGCTCTGACTGCAAATATTCCGCCCTGCTTTTCCCGGAGGCCCTCACCCTACTTTGACTACACCCATGGTCCCTGTCTCACTAATAAGGGTGTCCCATATGAAATCATTTTTTTTTAGATAATTATTTTTTATTGAAGGGTAGTTGACGCACAGTATTACATTACATTAGTTTCAAGTGTACAACACAGTGATAAAACATTTATATACATAATTCTAGGTTCCAGCTATCACCCTACCAAGCTGTTACAATATCTTGACTATATTCCTTATACTATACATTACAACCCGGTTACTTATTTATTTTACCATTGGAAGTCTGTCCTTTTTTTTTTTTTTTTGTGAGGGCATCTCTCATATTTATTGATCAAATGGTTGTTAACGACAATAAAATTCTGTGTAGGGGAGTCAATGCTCAATGCACAATCATTAATCCACCCCAAGCCTAATTTTCGTCAGTCTCCAATCTTCTGAGGCATAACAAACAAATTCTTACATGGAGAACAAATTCTTACATAATGAATAAGTTACATAGTGAACAGTACAAGGGCAGTCATCACAGAAACTTTCGGTTTTGCTCATGCATTATGAACTATAAACAGTCAGTTCAAATATGAATACTCATTTGGTTTTTATACTTGATTTATATGTGGATACCACATTTCTCTATTATTATTATTTTTAATAAAATGCTGAAGTGGTAGGTACATACAAGATAAAGGTAGAAAACATAGTTTAGTGTTGTAAGAGAGCAAATGTAGATGATCAGGTGTGTGCCTGTAGACTATGTGTTAATCCAAGCTAGACAAGGGCAATAAAACATCCACGTATGCAGAAGATTTCTCTGAGAACGGGGGGGTGAGGTTCTAAGCCTCACCTCTGTTGATCCCCAATTTCTCACCTGATGACCCCCCTGCGACTGTGCCTGTCTTAGGTTGTTCCTCCCTTGAGGAATAATCTTACCCGTCTCTGGCTAACCAGTCATCTTCCGGGGCCATATAGGGAAATGTAAAGTTGGTAAGTGAGAGAGAAGCCTTATTGTTTGAAATGGTTAGCTTTTTATTTCTTTGCATATTTATGCCCTGTAGCTTCTATGCCCAGCATTTGTCTTGAGGTATCTTTACCACTTGGAAGAATTATGATACTCGGTAAATTTGATATGAGGCATGAATTCTATTTAAGGGTTGTAATTAGGAAGGAAGAAGAAAAGCTATAGAAGTAGCAGGCGGAAGAAAACATGGGAAGATTGATTATGAAATCATTTTTTGTGGCCAAGAGATGTAGCAATTATTTTAGGACTGACATAATCTTTATGTATCTATATCAATTTCTAATCTCTATATCATCTTTATCAGATATATTTGAGCTTTCATCTTGATTTTTAGGGGAGACATTTTGTTGTTGCTTACTGTGGAAAAACAATTTAAAGAGTAGGAAATTTAGAGTTATTTACTCACACTACGTAAGTGTCCTTTTGTTTTACAAAAGGATTTACAATATTGTTTTAGAAAGAAAAAATTCATTTTCCGGTATGCCAGGAGGCCCCAAGGTCACTACTAATTTGCTGGAAAGACCACAGAACTCAGGAAAGCTTTAGTCCTCACAGTTTAGTTCTTTATGGTGAATGGACACAGATTAAAATCAGAAAGGCAAACAGCGCAGTGTGGTGGAGTCCAGGAGAAACCTTCCTGAGTTTCGTCTCCCATTGTTGTAGGGAGAGTCCTGACTCCTTCCAGCTATGATGTGTTGTCACACGAAGTATTTCTCACCAGGAGGCTCACCCAAGCTTTGATATCAAGAGCTCAGCCTTGCAGGCATGGAGTGCCCTCCTGTCTGACTTTAGCTACTTAGTCTCCAGCCCCTCCAGACACGAAACAGATACCTGGTGGCCCGGGGGCCTCAGGGAAACACAAACAGGCATTAGCCACAAATTACACTGTTAGCATAAACTACCTGGCTTTGTTCCATGGGCCAAGTGTAAGAAGACACTCTTATCAAGCAGTATTATCTCAAGGGCTCCGAGGTTATCTCCCAGAGGCCAGGCAAGGGCCATCTTATCTATAGAATATGCAGGGTTTGAGCATTCCAAGCCTATCTGCAGAGGTAATCCTTTGCTACACATGCCACCCCCTGGCCATTGACCTGGTCATCTTACAGCAAAAGGGTCAAATTCATTGGATCATCCATATTTATTATAGTACTTAATGGGACAGACACAGAGATAGTCCAGTGTGACCACACTTATCATTTGGAGGAGCCATTGTGGGGCAGGAATAGATTTAGACACACAACTAACTCATCCTAGAAAGCCATTGCATATATTTTTGTGTTTTTGTACTAGTTTTATTGCTCATTTCTTGTGTGATCTATCACTGTTTGCACCTTATAATGAACTTGTGCATTATTTAGTACATAAATTAGCTCATATTTTATTTTTCCCTCAGGCCAGTCATTTCCCATTGGTATTACATCCTGAGGAGGCTTTAACTCAGCCTCCCAATACATCTGATCATCACTGTCAGTATTGTCATATGACATTTCACAAGGGAGTTAAATCTTATTAGCAATGCCAGTGTGACACCATATGGCAATACGGTCACAGTAGGTTCTGTTTCATTACATAACAAATCAACAATTTCAGAGGTATTTACTATGCTTTCTCAACAGAATTGGCTTTTGCCTATATAGGGGATTTTATTAGGGACAGGTGTTACAACTGGTTATGGTTCCAAGTCAGTTGGGAGAAAGCCAGTCACCCTGTGTCAGTTCACAGCCTCAGAGAGAGGCTGGCTTCCAACATGTGCTGTGATATGGTAGGGTCCACCTCCTTCCCATGGGGAGCATATGAGTGTTTTCAGAATAACCCCTCTCCGTGATAACTACAGGATATGTCTTATTTCTATTAGTCCTGGGGGTGAGGGCAGTCATAGTGTATCCATGTAAATTATAAGTGCCCCCAGACAACTTCCATAGGTTTGGGGATCTATAAGATTCCCAAAGATGTGCCTCTTGAACCTCAGTAACCAAAATGGAGGGTCACTGCTGCATGGCCACTTTGGCCTCTTCCTGTATTATAAGTCAAAAGGCCTGTTGGGTCATGTTATGACCCTTTTCCTGATACTGGCTGGGTTCTAGAGTTATGCCTGAACCCATCTGCCTGATCCACTTCACTAAAGCCTCATCTTGCCGGGCAGACTCCCATACTTTGCCTTCCTTCTGGCAGATAATTCCCTCTAACCTGCAAATTCTAGGTAATAAATCTTTTCCCTCTGAATGCCACTCTTCATTAAAATCATTCAACGTGTCCCATGATGCCTATACCAGCACCTATCTCCCCTGAGGCCCTTTTCTGTCTGGTGGGTCAGTGTTGCTTAATCAGCCATGCACGTTGTGCATTGTGTACTAATGGCCTGGGTGCAGTTAGGAGACATGTGGCGTTTCCCAATACTGCTTTAAAGAGTGGTGGTCATTCCTAGGTGAAATTTAAGAGTATGCCATCAGGCCTCCCCAGCCCCCAACCCCAATCTCAGGGTGGGGATAACAAATCAGGATATGAAGTTAAAGGGACCAAACAACTCTGAAGAGTTTTCCTCAATTAATCTGCATTTCAGAGATCACCCTTTGTTGAAGATGAAGAACATAACTCTGACACCTCACGTCAGAAGTGCAAGTCATCAAGCCAGACGACAGATCATGAAAAATTCAGTTGAAAGCATCCTGGCTGCTCTCAGTGGCCCTGCCATTCCTAACGAAGTGCTACTTAAATGATTTATGTGGGCTGGTATGTCGTGGAATGAAAACATGGCATTAAATCGGAAAAAACATTTTATTTTGTGTACTGCAATATTGTGATTTATAAGAAATGTCTGGAAAAAAAAAAAAGAAATATCTGGTCATTCAGATGACCAAAATATCTTTCACCCCCACCTTTCCCCCAGACCCCACACCTCTGAGGAGGGAAGAGGGCTGGAGGTTGAATTAGCCAATGGCCAATGGCTTAGTCAATCAGGACTCTAGCTCCAGGGAGGAGGGGGTTCTCCAACCCAGGGTAAGTTCTCTGTGAATGAGGTGAGACTGAAGAAAGGCAAGGGCAAAAAGTTGGGGGTCACCGCGTTTATTCTCGGGGTCACAGTCAGCCAGCTACACTTCGCTGGCTCCAGGGCGCTCCCCAGGTCGCCTACAGGTTCTGCTCCCCAGCCCAAGCTTAATCCTCTAGGCAGCAGGCTTCAGTCTCTAATGGTTCCCTGCCCTCGCAGCTCCCTGCTCCCACACTCCAGGAGCAACTGCTGTGGGCTGGTCCCCGATGCCTGGTGTGGCCACCTGACCAATTACATGCCACAACATCAGCAGAGGAGAGCATGGATGTTTCCTCTCTACCCGTCCCCTGGGCAAGGTACTCCTGTGACTGACCAGCGCCTCTGCCGCCCGGTAAACATCCCATTAATGTGCAAACATCCTCTTATTATATACACAATGGGCGCTATTAAGGCCAGGTAGGAATCCTGGTCAGAAAGTTCCATTTTCCCCATATTCTGTATTGAAGCCTCCATAAAAACCCAAGAGAACAGCCACTTTGGGGTCAGCTTCCACGCTTGGGGAACCCCTCCCGGGGAACCCCTCCCCCAACCCCGTCTCCTCCAGGCCGCCCGCCCACCAGCCCTGGAACACAAGCTCGGCGCCCCGCCCCGCCGGTCGGCCTTCCTTGCCCCGCCCCGCCTACGTCATCTGTCCCCGCCTCACACCATCTGCTCCCCGCCCACGCAGACCCTGCCCCCCCAAACGCGTGCCACCTGGCCCCGCCCACACGGTGGGAGTCCCCAACGTTCGTGGCTCCGCGCACTTCCCAGCCGTTGTCCCGCCTCTTGCCTAAAGTCACATGGCCTTTGTGCGCACCGCCCAGCCGCTTCACGCCCGTTTGTCCTACAGGCCGCATCCTGTCCTCAGGCCTCGCCCTTTGTCCCTCCCCGAGCACACGCCTCCGTGTCTAGCCGCGCATCGTCTCCGCAGGCACGTCTCTTCACCAGCTCCGACCGACTGGCGCGGTCGCCCCGCACGCACGGCGCCTGCGTGCCCCCGTCCGCTGGCTCCCCGCCCGTACGTCGCGAGGCCCTGCACCGTCCCGCCCCGGTCGCCGGGGACGCCTGGCCCCGCCTTCGTCGTCCCTGCGCCCCGCGGTGCCCCCACCTGGGTCACTGGCGCCACGCTCCTTCGACCGGCCTGTCCGCCTCCCCGCCTCGCGTCGCCAGCGTCACCCGCCCCACGTCGCGTCTTCCGCGACGCCTTCCCCGGAGCTCGCTCATCGGCCATGGGGGCGGCCGTCGGGCCGTGGGGCCTCCGTGCGGGGTTCCCGGCACTGGTCGGCTTGCGCCACGCGGGGCTTTTTCTGGGCGGCGCGCGCAGCTTGCACGGCTCGTCGGTCTCCTGGGGCAAGAACCTGCTCAAGAAGTTTGCCTCGAAAACCAGGTAATGCTTCCCATGGGGGGCCCGGGAGTGGGGCAGGAGGTGTTCACGGGGACGGGGCGACGCGCTCAAAGTCGGGGACAGTGGGCTGGGGGAGCCTCCCGGAGTTGGGAAGCGGGACCCACGGGGCGTGGGCCCACGGGTCCGCGGCGCGGTCTACCTGGGCCGGGGCGGGGGCGGGCCCACCTGCGGGTCGTGCCCTGCGGCCCTGGCCCTCCGCCTGGTCAGCCGGCGCGGCCTCTACTTAGTTACCGACGGTACTCCATTCTTTACTGTATTGTTTGACCTCTTTTCCATCCACCCTTTTTTCTTTTTCTCTTGCTCAGTTCAGGTGATAGAGTTTTAAATCTTTTGGAAACTAACAGCACGTCGTAAACGTGTGCAGCAGAGTGGTGTATACGTTTATTTTGATTGTTGTTACCTGAAGCACTTTTCAGTAGAGTAGTTTTCTCAGATAAGTAATAAAATATACGAGGATTTTCTTTGCACATTGATGCTTTTTCTGCGGGCTTAATTTGAGAATAGTTTTTATATGATGGGTCAGTGTAACAAAATATGTTAACTTCCGTAGCACTTTCAGTTATATGTAGGGTGGGTATATATAGGTCGTTTTTCTTGGCAGACTATTTTTAAAAATAGTTTTAGATTTGCAGAAACATTGGCAGAGATAGTACAGCATTACCAGATAACCACACCGGGTTTTATTAGAGCTAATAAACTAATGTTGATGTGTTGTTAACCAGTATTCATGCTTTATCACATTTTCTTAGTTTTTACCGTAATTTTTCTGTCTCTGTCCCAGGATTCCATCCACAGACCACATAATATTTAGTCATGTTTCCCTAGACTCCTGTTGGTCGTGGCAGTTTCTCAAACTGTCCCTGTTTTGGATAACCTTGACAGGTTTTAGGAGTGCTGGTTAGATAGTTTATAGGATGTCCCTTTGTTGGAGTTTGTGTGATGTTTTTCTCATGTTTATACTGGAGTTATGGGTTTTTGAGAGAAAAATCAAGGAAGTAATCACCTATCGAAGGTGATACATCTTGTCATCGTGGCTTATCACTGGGGATATTGGCCTTGATCTTGGTGTGTCAGCGTTCCCCCCTGTGGTTGCCTCCCCTCCCATTCCACATTGTCTCCTTTAGGGGGCAGCCACTACGTGCAGCCCACACCTAAGGAGTGGGGCTTATGCCTGTACATTCTTTGGAATTCTGCATGGGACATGCGTTTCTTCTCCATTTTTAAAATTCATGTTAGTCTGGACTTACGGGTTATAATCCAGTATCACTCCATTTGCTCAGATTGTTCTAGCTTTGACCATCGAGAGCTCTTTAAGGTGGCTCCTTGATCCCTTTGACGCACCTGGTCATTATGGGGTTTTGTGGTGGTTTTTTAAAAATGTTTTTTAGCACTTCTTTACTTTGGCACTGCAAGAAACCTTGACCCTAGAATCAGCCATTTCTCCAAGGAACTTTGTTTCCTTTTATTGGAGAGCTGCAATTAGCAACCGTGATCCAAGAGCTTGGTGTGTTCATTTCTGCTAGGGTGTCTGTCTTTTAGGACCTTTTAGCTGGCAAAGCAAAAGACATATTCATGCTAACCCATGTATGTATACATGTCTACAAGCGTTTCTGTATGTCACCATCTGTTAAGTGAAGGTAGTTCATGTGGATGTCCACCTCTAACCTGTCACCACCACAGGGTCATCCTAGCTTCCTTTCCTTACCTGGAACCTCCCACTGAAGCAAGGAGAGCCTGGCTACCCCACCCACCACATGGATGTGGTTGTCGGATCCCAGTATATGTGAGCGACTGTCAGAGTTGTCCCCCGTATCCCTGGGAAACAGTTTTGTTAAGTGGAGTACACTGCTCATACAGCTCCATAGGGGGTGTTTTAAGATTCTCTTTCTTTGCCTTTGGGATTAGAAGTAGATTTCAAGTCCAAATTACGAGGGTGAATCAAACCCATCTCCTGTCTCTCCCCCATGATCCATGTTGTTGCCAGTTAGATATCTAAACTTTTGAATCCCCAGTAACATAATCCTATGTCTAAGCTTAGCCCCTTAGAAACCATTGAGAAACCTCGAGTTTATTGTTGATTTGCAAGCTGATTGGGAGCTTCCTGGAAATGATCTAAAATAGTCCCTGTATGCAGAGAGAAGGGAGACACTAAAGAAAGAAGCAGGCACTCCAGGTTGATAGGGGGCAGGTTTGTTTAATAATAGCAAGGGAACTTATATACCAGGCTGGTTGTGGGCAGCCGCAAGATGAGTAGATATCCATAACCACCCGCCAGATCTTAAAAGTTTATAGAGGCCTTAACAGTTCTAAATGTATCCCATCCAAATGGTCTAAACTACACATCACTGTCTCAAGGTAGTGTCCATGGGGCAGCTTCTGGGAGCAGGGAAGGCAGGCAGAACCACATTACCAGGATGAGAAAGGAGTGGGGAGCCTCCAGTCGCCAGGTCCAGCTTACAGGTCAGCCAGTGGTCGTGTCCTCTTCATGGCCTCCCCCAACACTTACATAGCTCTTTTTCTTTAATTTGCCATCAATATCCGACATAGTTCTTGTTTTCTCCCCGTAGAAAGAAGTTTTGGTATGAAGGTCCTACCTTGGGCTCCCACTTGGTAAGTAGAGGGGCAGCTCCGAGCTCCTTCAGAAATGTGATGAGCACAGGGTTCCAGAAATCACCCGTGCTCCAGCCTGGCAGTCTTTACCTCCACACCGAAGGGGCCAGGTTGGTAGGGGACTGGATGCCTTGGTAATCTGAAATTTTGACCTTTTAAAAAAGTACTGACACTGTGAAGCTTTCCAGAATGTCGTATCTATTATCAAATTTTAATATGGTAACTTCAGCTTTTAGTGTGTGTGTAATACACAGGTTTATGAATGTCCTACGAACCTTTATGTAAGGAATGGCTCTTATTAGAGGAAAATATACTGTATATACTAAAAACCCCTGAGTTGTACATTTTAAGAGGGAGAATTTTTTGGTACATGGGTTATATTTTAGTAAAGTTGTTTTTGGTGATGAAAGCACATAAAGGGAGTACATTTAATCTTGGAGTTATGTAGGTAAGGTCTGGAAGGATGTAGGTCTGTAAGAGGACCTGCAGTGTAGGGAACACCAGGAAGCTGAGTGTAATTAATGCTCATTCCTGCGCATCAAGGTATTCAAGTCCTCCCCAGCGCCCCATATGTAAGTCAGCGTGTGTAATGTGCACTCAGCTTTTGTGTCTGTTCTTCTTCGTGCAGACGTACAAGCCACCCCAGTCGAACTTCCTGATGAAGAGTGCCACCAAGAAAACCAAGAAGGGGGACCACGTGCGACTGAGGGCCCTAAATGGCCTCCTCTACAAAGCGTTGACCGATCTGCTGTCCACCCCTGAAGTGAGCCAGGAGACCTATGACCTGAACCTGGAGCTCTGCAAGGTAGGGGGCCTTGTAGGCCAGTCTTGCTTAAACAGTAAGAGGAGGCATACACCTCACTGGCCCTTCAGTTTGGGTTTCAGAAGTGATGGTAAGTGTGGCCATTTCAGTACCAATGGCACTGAGGGTACCGTGTGGTTGGAGAGCAGGCATGTGGTTGTATGCAGGTGGGTCCTGGCCAGGCGGTACCAAGTGTGCTGTCAGACGCCTGGTTAGTGCGATGAAGGGCATGAGGAGGCCTGGGTGAGACAGGATGGGTGCATGTGCCCTTTACCTTGGGGTTTCCTGCCGTCTACCCTGCAGGGTGAGCGTGTAGCCACCCGAAATAAGGGGGCCAGTAAGCAGCAGTGCCAGAATTTAGATGAGGGCCCAGATACCTCAGCAGAGAGCCTGCCACAGCAGTCACTGGAGCATGTCTGGGTGTTGGGCATGGCGTGATGCCAGGACAGCGAGTGAGTCATTCGCCTCTAAATGATGCTGTGTCCGGGGTACCTACATGCTCTACGAGTGATTTGGGGCTGGGGGCAGGTCTCTCTGACTCCAGACTTCTCCGCCTGCCGTGTGTACTGGAAGATGGCTGTGTCTGCGGAGCAGAAGACGCACACAGAGGCTGTACTGCAGAGAAGCGCGTCACACATCAGGTACGGCAGCCACCTTCTGAGTGGGTTTGCTTCTACTTGCACCTTGACTCTCCCATCCTGTTTCATTCAGTATTTCTGCTTTTAAGGAAAATTTTGGAAGCACTTTGCTAAATTTCAGCACATAATGTACATTTTAAAGTAAGCCATAATCTAGGTCAGCGGTTCTTAAAGTGTGGTCCCTAGAGACTGAGCTGCTTTGAGGAGATTTGTAAGGTTAAGGCTGTTTTCATAATCTACTTCCTTTTCATTGTTGACGCTGGGCTGAAGCTGCACTGGTAATAATACTTGTGGCCCAGATGTCCTGGTGTAATTTGAACACTCAATTGCTCAAGTTGAAATAGATACTTTTTCATTTGAAAGAACAATTGAACCAACTATGGTTACTCGGATTTGGGTATTACAGACATTGTCTCCAAAATAAGCAAAGTGAACCTGTCACTTGAGGGAAATAAACCGAGCATGTTTGTTGCCAGTAATAAAACTTAAGCTTTCAAGTCAAGCTCTGAATTTTAGAAAACTCATATCCATCATCTTGAGTTTGACAGCTTTCCAGTCCTTAAAAATGCAGTGTTTAGTAAGATGTGTTAGCATTCTGAAAATCTGCGTAACTTGGTGAATCAATATCTTGCAAATGACTAATGTGTGAGGTTGCAGTCTTGTGTAGGGAGAGATCAGCTCAAGATAGGCACGCCAGTGAGTTGTGTCATAGTGTCACATGTCCATTGGTCTAGTTCCGATTCCATATTGCAAGCAATCTTTAGTAAAATACCATTTGATGAGTGTTTATAATATGTCAAAGAAGGTCCACCTTTCTGAAGGGCTGTTTATAGATGCCTGCCTTTTCCAGGTGCAGATCTTTGGGAGACTTGATGTTCTCCTTATAGTTCAACCTAAAAAGCATCAGAACAGATTAGATTAGATGCAGATGCAGAGGTGTGTTCCATTAATGCATTAAAAAAATTTGTGACCGTGTCAACAATGCCATTCTTCTCAATTTTTTAAATAGAGTTATTTTTCATTAAAAATATATGAATATTGTGTTTGTTAATTTAAATGAATTGATACCTATATGTTTTTTAAATAATCTGTTTTAATTTCTGGAATGGTAAATATTGATAGATGTAACCCACACAAACAAAAGCTTTTTGGTGTCCTCAGTAATTCTGAAGTGTGTAAAGGAGTTTTGAGACCAAAAATTTTGAGAACCACTGAACTGGGTGATAGTAAAGAAGTTATTCTGTTTTCTTCTCAGTTTAAAAAAAATGCAGAAACCTAACCACCAGCCCTTAGAATTGGGATTCATTCTTCTGCTTCCCCCTCCTGTCTGTCTCTTTCTTTTCCTTGCCTCTGCACACCCTACTCATTTTTAGGAGAGGGGTAGGTGTGGCGAAGGCGGCCAAGGGTTCACGCACCACCCGGTGACGTACACCACAGTGATGGGCCTTGAAAATTGTAGATCAAAGAACATTCAGTTAATACCATTTTTTACATTTAACAGAAACAAGAAAATGAAAGATTTTCAACAAGTGTTGAGATAAGGGTACTGTCTTTAGATTGATTTTTAGGTAACAGAAAATCCAGGTGAGCAGAGTGTCCCTTTTCCTGACTCTGCTGATCACCTGAGGTTTAGTGTATAGGTTTTCCCCAACTGTGTCCAAGTTGTGTTGTCACTGCGCACGGAGGTGCTGTGTGTCACTGAATGAATACTTGCTGCAGTTGATTCCCCTCATGCCTGCCTGTGTTGCCCAGCTAAGGAGCACACAGACCAGTCCTGCATCGGACACTGAGGTGGAGAGGACTGGCTACACTGGTGGTGTTGGAGGAGATGTTGACAGGTGGTCAGCAGTGCCCAGACATGATCAGATTGTTTTCAAGGATCTCAAAGTTGCATTTAAAACAATGAATTAAAAATGAAAAACTGTCATTGTAATGATGCAGTTTGTATCCTTTTTGTAATGTGGTGGTTAGCTAGAGAAGACTTTTCTGGGCTGACATTTTCATCTTCGAGTAATTTGATGAGTGAATCTCATTTACCTCTTCACAAGATTATCAAATTTTTTTCTGGTATTGTCAAATTTCTCCACTAAGCATCTCTAACACCTGTGTGAACTTGTCCTGTCTCTCTCCAGACATCTTTTGATGTCCCGGCAGACCCTGAGGAACATGCCACCCATAGTGTTCATTCAGGACAAAGAAAGCGCAGCTCTAGCTGAGGTAAGGCTCTTCAGTAACTTAAAACATAAACTTAATATGGATGAAGCTTTGAATTCAGTTTTTAAGTATTCAGAAGGTAATGTATGCAGTTAAAAACAACACATGGAAGGTGCAAGGGACAAGTGAGACTCCATGCCCAAGCTCAGCCGCCTCCCCAGACATAACTGTCTTTTCTCGCTTTAATTTTTTTATGCTTATCGCTATAGCTGGTAAGCCAAGCCTCTACTTCTCAGTTTATAAACTTGAGGCAGTGGAAGCCCATCTGTGCTTGTCACCTCTCACCTTCCTAGGTTTCAGTCCATCTGTGGTTATTTTGCACCATCAGTATTAACAAGGTTTACATTTAGATGCAGGTTAATTATAAAGATTAAAACTTGTAAGTGTATTTATATATTTTATCTGGGTGGTGGTTACCTTGTGGTTATTAAGGTCAGTTATACCTTTTAAAAGTCTTACAAAAAACCCAGTGAGTAGTATTTACAATGTTATAATTAGGTAGCTGTTATTCACTATACGGGTAAGTAGTAGTTAGACCTACCAAGGAAAAATATCTAATTGGATATTATTGTCTTTTGTTATTCACTATATTAGCAATACCAAGAATATACAAATAACAACCCTGACAGATACATGATCTTAGCTAGAGAAGGAAATGCAGGAGTGGAGTCACAGTGCTTGCTTTGAAGGGTCAAACAGGATCTTAGCATATGGTGCGCTGTGCATATTTTGCAAGGACTTCACCCGTGCACATGTGGTCAAGCTGCTAGGAGCAAGTCGTCTGGTGTCACCATGTGGTGACTTGTCCTCTGTCTGGGGAGGTAGAGTAGCTATCAGGTCCCTCCTGGCTCTGTAGGTTCTCTTCCAGAAAGTCTTTGGAAGGAGGGAGGTGCACATAAGGCCTTTCTCCAGATCGTGCATTGGGTGTTTGTGTTGGATCTTGCCAGCATGGGCCTACGCAGGGTCTGTCCCACTGCATTCCAGGTGTGCCATGGAGGTGGTGATGTCAGACCGTGTACCATGTGCCGATGGTGGGCGCATGTGTGATCTCAGCTGTTGACCGGAGGCAAAGGGAAGGTCAGGCCTCAACTAGGTTCTCGTCATGAAGTCTCTGCCTCACTGTAGTTAGAAGTAGAGGCTGGACAGGGGCCTCTGCTCTGGGTGATGATTATCTGTCAATCATCATAAATCAGCACAGTGCCTGTCAGTTTAATAGGTTTAAAGTCATCCTATGGTAAAGCAGCTAGATTGGCACAAAAATTTGAAATTGGGAGTTAGGGATGGAGCTTTGTAGCAGTGTACCTGATTCTTAGATTGTTTGCACCATGTTGAAAGATTGCAGGTAGTTGCAAAAGATAACAGCTGTTAATGGTTTTGACAGTTTACTTTGCATTCTGGGGATAGTCTTCAGGTCCCTGGTCTGGACATGTGAAAGAGGAGCAGCAATAAGCTCAGTGGAAACTGGACCCTGAGTAACATTTTGCAGTATTGATGTTAGCCACCAGCAGGTTCACACGGACAGGCTCAGCATCGCTGGTCGTTAGGAAAATCAAAACGGAAACCACGAAGAGCCTCCGGTACACATCCTCCCAGGGGCTTACCTTCAGTAGTGACAGTACCAGCTGCTCTGAAGATTTGGAGCAGAACTTCCCGTGCGGGGGATGCTGCTAGCAGCACCACCAGGGGAAGTGGCCGCACTGTTCCTGGGGAAGCTAAGCACATCCTGTGACCCACAGGTCCCCCAGGCGAGTACCCACAGACGTGGGTGGGTGTCTGCACACCAGAGACACACACAAGGGCTTGGCAGCAGGATTTCTCTTGGTGCAGATACGTGTTAACAGTAGTATGGGTGAATGTGCTCTGGTATAGCCACCTGCACCCCTCAACTCACACCTGTGTGTGAGCCAAAGAAAAAGCCAGTATGATTCCATTTAGAAAGAGTTCAGACAAACATGAGCACTCTTTGTCAGTGGAGTCGAAATAATTGCTTTCCTTGGGGAGAGTGACCAACCAGCAAGGGCATGAAGGTAGTGGCTTCTGCAGTCCAGCTAAGTGCCAGGGTGTCCACGTGTGTTTGGTTTGTGAATGTCATTGAACTATACACTTACTGATTTCTGTATCCCTGCTGCAATATAATGAGTCATAAGAAATACATATTTGATTATTCTGTTGACCAAATACATGGTTCCCAGGTATATCTGGTCTTCATTCATAGTTGCTGAAGACACGCAGAGCCTTAAAGGTGAAGTGGGTGTCTTATCGTGCTGATGAGAGAGTTTTGGACCCCACCCAGGGGCAGAGGCTGGAGGGTGCATCAGCCCGTGGTCAGTGATTCAGTCAGTCGTGACCATGCAGCGAAGCCCTCACAGACCCCGAGAGGAGCTTACTGCTCTCTTGGATGCTGCCTTTCTGTGGGAGGGAGCTTCTGTGCTTGAGGAACCAGGGCTCCCGTGTGCCCCTGAGCCAGGCCCCAGGCTCCACAAGGACAGAATTTGGGACCTTGCTCTATGTGTGTCTTCATCTGTCTGTTAACTTGTACCCTTTATGAATTCCTTTATTAAGCTAGTAAATATGTTCTGTGAGATGCTCTAGCAAATTAAATGAACCTAATGGGGAGGTGTTGGAACCTCCAGTCCGTACTCAGCAGGTCAGAAGTGCAGGTGTCTGGCGACTGGTGTCTGGAGTGGGGGTGGAGGGCAGTCCTGTAGGACAGAGCCTGGGGACTCTGGTGCTGTCCCCGGACAGATAGCGTCAGAATAGAGTTGGGCTCTTAGAGACCCTGCTGGTGTTCAAGAATTGCTTGGTGTTATGTGTGCGGGAAGACACCCCTCCACACATATTGGAATCAGGTCCAGGAACCCGAAAGGAGTTAGGCTGTTGTGTATACTACTACTGTGTATGAAAAAACGTCTGTACATGTTTCATTTCAACCGCAAGGTCATTACACACCTGCTTGTCTTCCAGCTGACTACCAGCTGACCAAGAGCTCCTGACTTGGTGGGCCTCTGGTTGCTGTGTGGTCAGATCTGCATCCTTCTGTAAGAGTGGGCCTGAGCTCCCAGTGTGGACCTACTACCTATCACCCACGAGCTCTGTAGACCAGAGTTGCTGTAAGAGGTGAACCCCATGGCCTCTGTTATGTAATAGAACTTGAGGGTGCATTTGCATTTAGTTCTTCATAAAACTTCTAAAATAAGCTTTATTGAGGCGTAACTTACATAGGATAAGATGTACCCATTTTAACAAATGCATACCTTTGTGTAATCACCACCCAACTCACCCCAAATAGTCATTAACCCTCCACTGGCCTACCACCCATCTGATTTTAGTTACCACCCGTTAGTTTTGCCTGGTAGGATTTCTAGAATCAGACGGGATGCCAACTTTTGCTCAGCACAGTGTTTTTAAGATGTGTCCGTGTTTTGTGTATAAGCAGTTCCTTTTTCATTGGTGAGTGGCACTGCAGTTTATGTCCCCATTTACCTTTCAATGGACACTTGTCTTTTTCCTGGTTTTTGGCTATTATGAGAGAGCAGCTGGTGACATTTGCACACGCATCTATGGTTGTGTGTTTTGTTTCTGTTAGGGCAATATGTAGAATGGCGATTGGCGTTTAACTTGAGGAACCTGCTCCCTGCCTAAACAGTGTGCCATGTCGCCCTCCCTCATGAGGGAGTTCCTGCCACCCAGTGTTGCCGTTCTGGTGGTTTACACGTGTGTTTTCTTGATGACTAGCAATATCGAGGCATCTTTTTAAGTATGGATTGGTTGCGCCTTCCTTGTTTTGTGAAGTTTGTTGAGGATTTTTGTCCATTTTTATAAGGTTTGCTCATTATTGACTTGCACAGGTTCATTTTATATCTGGGACAAGTACCTTGTCAGATCTGTGCATTGTAATACTTTCTCCCAGTTTGAACTTTGGAGATGCCTGGTTTGTCCTGCTGCTGGTATTTCCTGGATTTTTCTCTTGGTTCTGCTGCTTTTCACGTTTGTAGTTTTTATTGGTGTGCAGCTGGTTTGTGATAATGCTTTCTGTTGTGGAACGGCAGACCCTGGTTTTGGACCCAGGCTCTCCTGGGCTTGCTTGGAGCAGGTCACTGCTTGAGGTAGGATCTCAGCATCCATGGCTTCGGTCAGAGACTGGAGGTAGTCAGAACAGACAGGGAATGGTGTGAGCAGCCCCTGGTGTCCAGGAAGCAGGGCCATCTGGTTAGTGCCCTCAGGGTAGCAGTGTCATGTGTGCCCTGCAAGAGGATTGCATGTCCTGTGTAGGCCCCTCAGCCACTGTGGTGCTGCATTCGAATGCTGGACCCCTGATTTGTGACTTTTACCTAATTATGCTGGGAGACGTTTTTTCCCCCAAACATAAAAGTTCTTTGGCAAAATTGAAGCATTTTGCAAAACTTTGTTAGAAACCAATAAATGTTTAATTCAACTAATTTAAACTGGTTTCTTCATAAATTTGACCAACATTTACAAGTTTTAAGTAAGCCTCAGCTCATTATGAGAGGAAAGGTGATTGTTTAAGTAACAGGTATTTGAAAGCATAGGCTGTGGACCAGGGTTTGCCATTCGGAAAGTGTGGTTGGAAGGCCGGGCCAGCTTGGTGAAGCTTGGTGACGCAGGCGGTGCAGAGGCACAGCTTGCTGAATTCCCCTCTCTTCTTTTTCAGGTTGACCGGTTATTGGCAATTGCTGATTTTGGATCCCCAGATGAAAAAGATGACTTTACACAAAATGATTTCAGGTGACACGTGGGCATATTTCCAATACACTTAGGCAGACACCCGGGTGTGGACTTGCTGATATCCACGGTCTACATGCTCCAGCTGCTTATGCAGGCCTTCCCTGGTCTTACTGCCCTGGGGCCCATCCTGGCAAGACCACCTAGTGCCTCAGTGGGCCTGTTGGGAAGGCCGATGGTCCACATGGGAGTGCTGGGGTCTGTGGTGTCTGTTGTCACTACAGCAGCTATAGTGAGAGCCTCAGGCTCCCTCCTCCTCTGTCCACCCTGCACGTTGCTGAGTGCCTCCTCCCAGCACCCAGGTGCACTCATGGACTGCACGGGCAGATGTCTGGAGCCTGCGTGCTGCTGAAGGAGGCCAATGAGAATATTAAGCAGTGAACGTCACAGATAAGGAAACTGCATTAGGAAGGGGGCACAACACAGTTGGGGTGGGGGACCAGCGGGTGGGTGGGTGTGCAGTGTTACGTCAGTCAGGCAGGGCAAGCCTCTGGGAAAGGGGTATGAGGATTCAAGTGGGTGTGTGGAGGAGGCCCCGTCCCAGGCCAGGGAGTCGCTCTGGTAGGTTCTCGGCTGATGGGATGCTGCACCTGGGTTCCTCTGAGCTGGAGCCAAGTCCCCGAGCAGCAGTGAGGCCATAGTCCAGATCAGTGGGGAGCCAGGGCAGGGAGAGGCAGGCGGGCATGCAGAGCATTAGAGGCACTGGTGGCCAGATTGGGGTTTTGGCAGGATTGCTCTGGTTTTGCTCCCAGAATAGACTATCTTCTGTTTTCCTTTGGTTCATCACGTAACCTAAGTGGTAGTTGTAACCAGACCACCCACAGTTCTGTTTAACTGGCCTAGTGCACTGGCCTTGTTTAAATGGAAAAAAAAAAACTGAAAGTGTGTTTGATAGCCATCCTAACAGTTGCATCAGAAGTGTGCTGGCTGTGCCACGTGTAGGCTGCACAAGTGCTGGCTGGTGGATGCCAAAACTAAAACCCCACCTTCCTTCTGTCTTCCCCCAACCATCTCCCTTAGGGGAGTGTCAGGATAGTCTATAAGCAGCCAGTGTTGGAGGGCGAGGTGCTGCCTCTGGAGCCCCCCAGCTGCTGCTCTGGTGCTCTGTTGGTCCTTGGGGTGAAACTTCCCTCTCCCCTGCAGGGACCCTGAGGCCCTGGACACCCTGGACTCTGCCCCACATTCATGCCTGTGTGAGATTGATCATGAGGCGCTCAACAAGCAGATCATGGAGCACAAGAGGAGAGAGAGGGGCAAGGGGGGCACGGATGCACTGCAGCTGGTGGCGACCAAGCAAACGAGGAAGAGGCCCCATGTGGACCATGACCTGTCCCAGGCACTACCTGTGGGGGACAGGGATGAAGGTAGCCCAGATGATGGCAGGGCCCCTGAGAAGCACCCTGGGACATGGATGGGGGTCAAGGTGACTGCCAGGGGTCACACCAAGGGTGGATCATGAGTGTCATCTCTATTGAGCTGACCCATGTCGGCTTATGGCAGGAGCTCTGCCTTGAGAAAATGCTTGTGCGGTGCACCCCGGGAAAGCCTTTGCACAAGCCGCGTTTGCTTGTCCCCATAACAGCACGATGAGACAGCCACCAAGAAGTGAGTAAAAACCCAGGGTGACGGCCATGTGGCCAGGCCACGTGATGAGCGGGTTCACCTCACTGGGCCCCTTGGTGACTTTTCACGGGATGCACACACTCCCAGTAAGTCCAGACAAGGGGAGGCTCTGTCCTTGTTCTGTCTCACGCTGTGAGCACTTGTCCTTTTCATAGTCTAGTCAGTGCCACATTTTTCACATTTTTTGTGACTTTTGATGGTGATTTCACTGTTGAAAATGGCCCCAAGTGTGGTGCTGAAGTGTGTTTAGGGCCTGGAGTGTGAGGTAGCTGTGATGTGCCTCCATGTGTGTGTTAGGTGAGTGTTGTTCAGGCACGAGTTATGGTGCTGGGAGAAAATAAAATACGTCATTATTTCAGTGTGACCTGGAGAGCATTCTCTTGGGCTTGGGGCAACTCGTTTCCCAGGTATTGTTGATCTAGTACTAAAAGTGGTATTAACAAAGTTCAGATAGTCAGAGAAAGGTACACTAATAAGACAAAGCAAGTAAAACTAATATGGCTTTTCAGGGAGTGTAATTACCATTTTTATAAACCATCTCAGGAAGGAGAGTTTCCCTTACCTGTGCAACTCAAGTGCCATAATGCCGCCTTCTCAGCAGGCCCCTTAGGACCAGGTGTGCCCCAGCAGGGATGTGGCTTCAAGTTCTACCTTTGCTAGCACAGCACAGTGGCCTTTGTTGGAGGGACAACATGATGGACACAGGTGGACCACTGCAGATGCTCTGGGGTGCTGATGTCTGGTGGCATCTGTGTGATCCTGCCTTCTTGGAAGGAGGTACAGTGTCTCTTTTAGGAGTGCAGGTTGCTTGCGTAGCCCTGTCTCGCCTCACCAGAGAAAAAATGTCAGAGGGAAGATGGGCCTCTTTGAAATGTAGATCAGAATCTGTTTTGATCATGCATGGCAGTGTGATAGATGTGGACACAGCTGCCTTGGAAGAAGAATTCGTGACTTAAACTTCCCGAGAGGACGGGGTGTGTGTAGCAGGGCCACAGGGAAGCACCAGGGGAGGTCAGGAGGCAGAAGGAAGGGAAAGTGTGGCTGAGAACCTGTGTTGTGGCTTCTGCAGGAAGGTGTGGGTAAGGCAGGGTAGGTACATTTGACGAAGTTGAGGATTGGATAGTCTGAATAATTTCAGCAGCCCCTGGGCTATATGGGTGGTTTCTAGTTGTCCATGTCTGGCCTTCAGGTGACTTAGAGCAGAGGAAATGCTGGTCTGGGAGTGTGAGAGCTAGATAAAAGGTGGTTCGGATATGGGCTCTGACTTAGTTGGCTTGCAGGTGAAAGGCCTGCTCACAGGGGAGTCATTTACTGTCTGTAGGATGCCCTGGGAGGGCTCTCCCCAGCCAGCAAGGCCTCTAAGATATCAAAACATCATAAATACAAAAAATAAAATGTGATTAATACAGGACCCCACAGCACTGAGCAGCCTGCTCTACTGACTGCTAATTCTGGGCCCACGCTGCAGAGGTGCCCAGATCCCAAATGGCAAGGGGTGTGTCCTTGCAACACTCCTGGCTGTGTCTGTGCTCAGTGCGGTGCAGGTGTGTGTATCAGCCTTACCATGTGGAGGCAGCAGGCATTGCAGGAGAGGCTGGTGTAAGAAGCTGGCTTGCTCTTTTTGATCTTTCCATCTGTGCTCCAGGGCTAGGCCCTGTACAGTCAGCAAATGGTAGGGGCAAGGTCTATTTTCCAGACACAGGAAACTTTGTTCATATTCCATATTCTTAAAGGAAGGATTTAAGACAATCTTTAAGGATAGGCACAAAGCCACAACTAATATAAGTAGAATGAAAAAAAAGGACCAGGAAAAGGACAGAGATGGTATTTGGACCAGTAATAGAAGGAACAAAAGTTTATGTGTCAAGAAAGAGCTTGAGGTGTGACCCTGGACGGTTTTGTCACAGAACAGTCCTCACGCTGCTGCTGCTTAAGGCCTGTTCCACATTGGTCATCTCTGCATCTCCTGCTAAGTACCGTAAGACAAGAGTGAAAGAAGGTATTTCCACGTGGGCTTGGACCCATTCTACTTGGGTAGAAAAATGATGTTACTTTTATCCATATTAGCAGTTGGAATGCAGCACTTTGCATGTTTTTAAGGACTAATTTTATCTGTGATGTGAAAGAGAGCTCACTCAGGACTTCCCAAATACAGAGAAATCTTCCTAGTTCACCTTTAACTTCATTAAAGGACTCCAAACTTTATTCCTGAAGTGTATCCAGGAACTACCAGGTTGGTAAACACACGGAGGCTGAGTAGTAGTGCACCTGGATCAGGCGTGGGAGCTCTGCACTTCCTGTACCTCGTCTTCTCTCTTCCATCTGGCATTCCCGAGTTTATCCTTTTGTGATAAACTTCTGATCTACGTGTGGAGCTTAAGATAGCAACCCAAAGCCCACCACGTGAATGTACTGGAGGCAGTGCGACCACAGAGCTGGCTGTGGGACCTTAGGAAAATCTGAGCAGCCAGGTAACAAAGAAAAAAGCAAATACAAAGCAACTAAAAACATCTAACAAAAAAGAAAAGTTGACAGTCTCCCAGGGAGTATTGCCCACAAAAGAAAATTTTTTCAGACTTTGAAAAATTCATGTCCTTCAAAAAGATTTTCCTATCTCAGTCTTCCATCTGATGTTGTGGCTTTGAGGTCCTGTCAGTAAAGTTCAAAACATCTCAAATTTTGTTATGGAATCTCAGCCCAAGAGTTCGTGATACCTGTAATTTCTTTTGGGGGAAAAAGAGTGTAAGTATGTTCTGTAATAATAATAAAACCTTTTGAATTTCAAATGTACCCCTTTTCCTTTTCCAGACTTGAGCCCATGACCCCTCACCTGTCACCTGCCTCCAGGCACCCTTTTCTCCAGGATTCTTTTCTGATGACATCGGTTGAGCCCAGCTCCTTTGACGGACTCCGGACTCACACACATCCTAGGGGTGCCTCACTGCTCCTGCTCCTGCTCCTGTGATAACCTCATTGTGGCACATGCTTTTCCCACTACTTTCTGTCTCACCCTGGGTACCACCTCTCAGGAACCTTCTTCAAACTCCCAGGTCTTAGTTGCAGGCTCCCCTACATGTCCATAACCCAGATTACATTAAAAGGTGAGTCAGTTTTTAACCTGTACCTCCCTCAGGAGAGACACTGTGGTTCTTGAAGTTTCCCCTGCCAGTGTGAGGTATATGTTGGACTACTTAATGGACCATCTGTGTTTGCTCCAAGGTCAAAGGCAAATGTTCTTGCTAGCTCAGAGGGAGGAAAATATAAGCAGAAAATGCAGGAGTGGCTCTAGGGTCCTTCACACCTTGTGTCTGAGAAAAGCTGAAGAAAGCAGAAATATGGAGCCAAAAAGAAGTCAGACTGAAAAAGAATTCTTTGTCCTTGGGGTCATTGTAGGAACTCAGGGCTGGAGAATGCATAAGAAGAAGGCAAGAACAGGTTTTGTAGATAGACTAGAGTGCTGGGTAATCAGGACCTGGCCTGAGCAGGATGGGAGCACTGGCTCATCTGGACTCTGACTAGAAGAAGGCAGTGTCCTCTGCTGCAGAGAGACCTTTTTAGTCATCTGGCTCTTAAACCTGCTACTTCAAGTTCAGTACTCGGATCTGCCTCTTATTGCAGAGTAACACTGTCAGTGGGGATAACAGTGCATCTACTTCAAGGGCTTGCTGTGAAGGTACCACTTGACACATGTGAGCCCTTAGCAGAGCACATGACACGTGCTCCGTGTGCCTTAGTTCTCAATGTTGCCTCACAGGACTTGGGTTTCAGTGACAGCAGAGGGGGCACAGTGAGTGAGGCAGCTCATTTAGTGTCCTTTGGTGGAAATGGGCACAGTGCCCCTTGTGAGGATGTGCAGAGCAGGACCTGCAGGCCCCCAAGATGGAACCGAACTATACATGTAGCCAGGTTTTTGTGTCCTTGTGACCTGCCAAGGTAAAAGGAGATGAGAGTCTGTGTCCTGTTAGAAGTAAAATGTGTTTATCAAAACCCAAAGTACCGGTGATAAATGTGAAGAGACTGTCTATGCGAACATCTGTTGGGCATACAAAAACAAGTTCTGTCGGGGAAGTAGAAGCACAAGCAGCCATCCATCCTCCAGTTTTGTCTCAAGAGAATGGAGCATAACTGTGTGGCTTTCTAGCATTAACTAAAATACCATACAGTTTTAGATGTGAATGAAATCCAAAAGGGAAACTTGAGAATTGACAAGTTTTCATTCTGCACCATGAAGCTCTGAATAGCATGATTATTAGGGGCAGACTTGTTACAGCCTCCTGTGTTGAGATTCCTGAGCTGTGGCCATAGGCTCACTCAGAGGTCACGACCTCTGCTGGCTCCCAGGGTCTCAGAAGTCCCCTGGGAGGAGATGGAACTCAGCCAGGCATCCCAGCAGTGCAAGAAGGTGCAAGTATTACACAGCCCAGAGCCAGTGATGTTCTCAGCAGAGACCCGTCAGCCCCCATGGGACTTCTCTGTTCATTTTCCAAGCCCCCATTCCCAGCAGCTCTCATTTGCAATCCTTAGTCCCCCATGTACTCAGACTGCTCTTGCACCAGTTCCAGAAAAAGAAGGGGTAGAAAGAATATTTGAAGAAAGAATGGCTGAAAATTTCCTAAATTTGATGAAACAACCAGGAAGCTCAATGAACTCCAAGTAAGGTGAACTCAGAAGCCCATATCAAGACACACTCAAATTTTCAAAAGCCAAACAATATTGAAAGCAGCAAGAGAGAAATCATCATATACAAGGGTTCCTCAAAATAAGATGAATACATTTCTCATCAGAAACTTTGGAAGTCAGGAGGTAGTAGGCTGATATATTCAAAATGCTACAAGAAAAACTCAACTAAGAATCCTATATTTGGCAAAGTATCCTTCAAAAGTAAGGGAGAAATTAAGATATTCTTGGTTAAATGAAAGATGAGGGAGTTCATTACCACTAGACCTTCCCCCTGAGAAATGCTAAAGGGATTCCTGCAAGATGAAGTGAAGGATGCTAGATAGTAATTCAAAGTTATATGGAGAAATATAGACCACAATAAAGATAAGTACATGGCCAATCATAGAAGCAAGTATTGTAACAACAGTCTGTAACTCCACATTTTGTTTTCTATATAATTTAAGAAACTAGTGCATTTAAAATAACTTTATGTCTTGGGGCACACCATATAAAGATGGATTTTGTGACAACAAAGAGTGGAGATGGAACTCTTAAAGAAGCAGTGTTGTGTGTGATTGAAATTAAGCTGGTATAAATTTAGAGTGCTATGGGTTTAGGATGCTAAATGTAATCCCCATGGCAACCACAAAGAAAAAATACACAACAAAATCAAAGTAAATGTTTTCACTACAAAAAAAAACTAAACATGAAGACTAGTTCAGGCAAAGAAAGAAAAAAAAGCCATATAGAAACAAAAGCACAGAAATAAGTCTCTCCTTGTCAGTAACTTTTAAGTGTAAGTGGTTTAAACTCTCCAATGAAAAGACAGATTCATGGATGAAAAGCATTATTCAACTATATAATGTTTACAAGAGAATCACTTTAGATCCAAGACATAAGTAGATAGAAAATGAAAGGATGTAAAAAGATGCTCCATGCAAACAGCAAACAAATAGCAAGGGTGACTATGCTAATATCAGACAAAAATGACACTAAATTGAAAAAGATTGCAAGAGATAACATTACTAATAAAAACTTCAATGAAACTAGATAGGTAAAATCACAAACAGGCACCTAATGACAGACCATCTAAATATGCGAAGTAAAAACTGACAAGATTGAAGGTTGTTCTAAAATAACAGACTTCAATACCCTCTCAGTAATGACTAGAACAAGATAAGGGAATAGAGGATTTAATAAACCATCAAAATCTAATAGAATGCACTCAACCAACACATGGGACATTTTACAGGATAGACTATATAGTAGTCTGCAGATTCTCATTGGATTTAAAAACATAGCTATCATGCAATATGTTTTTCAATGACTATAAGGAGGTGAAGTTATAAATCAGTAACAAAATTGGAAAATTCACAAATTGTGGAAGTCAACACACTCTTAGCCAACAGATCAAAGAAATCACAAAATAAATTAGAAAATACTTAAGAGATGAATGAAAATGGAAACATACCAAACCTTACAGTACACAGTGAGAGCAGTGTTAAGTGGGAAATTTATAGCTATAAATATAAACAATGATCTCAAATCAACAACTTTACAACTTAAGGAAATAGAAAAGAGGCAAAGCAGTATAAGAAGTATGTATTAGAAGTATATATTAGAGCAGAGGTAAATATAGAATAGAAAATCAGTGGAGAATATCAGTGAAAAATGTTCTTCAAAAAAATTGACATTTAGCTAGATGAACAAAGATGCAAATTACTAAAATCAGAAGTGAAATGGAGAAATACTACGGCTACAGAAATAAGGATTGTAAGAGTACTATAAACATTTACACCAAATTGGATAACCTAGATGAAATGGACAAATTCCTAGAAACAAAATCTACCAAGATAATTAAATCATGAAAAGTTAGAGAATCTAAGTAAAAGAGGATTGCGTTAGTGGTGAAAAATCTCTTCACAAAGAACCCTGGACCTGATAGCTTCACTGGCACTGGTGAATCCTAACATTAGATTAAACTAATACCAATCCTCAAACTTTTCCAAAAAGGATTGAAGAGAACACTTCCCAACTCATTCTAGGAGGCCAGTATAACCCTGATACCAAGGCCAGGAAAAGACATGACAAAGAAAGAAAATCACAGACCAGTATCCCTTATGAACATTGATGGAAAAGTCAACAAAATACTAGCAAACAGAATTCATCAGCATTATTAAAAGGATTGTATACCATGACCAAGTGGGACTTACTCCTGGAATGCAAAGATGGTTCAACATACAAAAATCAGTAAAATGCCACATCAGCAAAATGAAGGGGAGAACCACATGATCGTGATCCGTAAATGTATTTGACACAATTCAACATGCTTTCTTGAAAAAACAGGAGGAGTGTACCTCGGTATAATAAAATCCATATATGAGAAAAATGTAACAAACATAATAATAGCAAAAGACTGAGAGCTTTTTTTTTCAGCTCAGAAAGAAGGAAGCGAGAGTGATTAGAAAAGAAAAAGAAATAAAAGGCCTCCAAATTGGAAAGGAGGAATAATTATATCTGCAGATGATATATTATATGTAGAAAATCCTAAAGACATCATTAAAAAGTTAGCTCTAATAAATTCATAGCAGGATTCAAAGTCAACACAAAAGTTGGTTGCATTTCTGTACACAGTAAGTGATCAGAAAAGGAAGTTACAAAAACAATTCAATTTACCGTAGCACCAAAAAGAATAAAATACATAGGTGTTAACCAAGAATATGAAAGACTTGTACAATGAAAACTACAAAACATTACTGAAAGAAACTAAAGAAGACATAAATAAATGGAAATGTCCCATGCTTATGGATTGGAAGACTTATTAAAATGTCAGTATTTCCCAAAGCAATCTACAGATACAGTGTAATCCCTATTCCAGTTACTTTCTTAGAAATAGAAAAATCCATCCTAGAATTCACATGGAATATCAAAGGATCCTAAATAGCAAAACCATCCCCCAAAATAACAACTGGAGAACTTAAACTTCCCAATTTTGAAATGTACTACAAGACTACCTTTAATGTGTGCTTTTAGATAAAACAACAATAGTATTATACACAGCAGTAATAGTAGTATAACTCTGGGTTTCTGGACCCAATTCCAAAGTGCATAAGTATGTGGGAGTGGATCTTCCCACACACAACACCAAGCAATTCTTGAACACCAGCAGGGTGTCAAGAGAGCTCAACTCATTTCTGATGCTATCTCCCCAGAGACAGTACTAGATTCCCCCAAGTTAAGGGCTCCATCCTACAAGACTGCCCCCCATTCCCAACTCCAGATGCCAGTCCCCAGATGGCTAAGCTGTGCTTCTGACCTACCAGCTACAGATTGGAGGCTGGTTCCAAGGACTTCTGTCTTAGGTTCAATTAATTTGCTAGAGCAGCTAACACAACTCAGGAAAACACATTTACCAGTTTAATAAAAGAGTACAAGTAAACAGCCAGATGAGGAAATACATAAGGCAATGTCCCAAATATATAAAGGAGCTTCTGTCCTCATGGAGCTGGTGTCCTTTGGAGGTGTTCTGGTTCCCCAAGCCTAAAAGCTTTCCCTTACTGACAGGCAGGATCCCAGAGAGCACAAAATGATAAGCTCTTTGGTTTCTGTGAGGGATTCATTGCATAGTCATGATTGACAAGATCATTGGCCACTAGCTGATTCAACTGCCAGCCCCTGCTGGGGTGGGGTTCAAAAGTCTCATCAAAATGACAAGACACCATTTCACTTTTTAAGATGCTGCAGTGTCTTCAGGAACTGTGGATGAAGACCAGATATACCTGGGAAATACATATTTGGTCATTTGAGTGACCAAATGTGTGTTTCTTACTGTATCGTCACCAAAATCAAAGTAGTGTGGTACTTGATGAAGGCAGATGTTTAGACTAATAGAATAAAGAGCCCAGAAATAAATGCTCACATATATGGTCAAATGACTTGACAAAGGTGCCAGAATCATTTGTTGGGAAAAAGTCTTTTCAGTAAATGATGCAGGGAAAACTGCATCTTGTCTATGTGAATATTCACATATGAAGGATGAAGTTGGACCTTATCTAATACCACTTAATCAAAGTTAACTCAAAATGGGTCAAGACCTAAGGATAAGGCTTAGTATTTGGAAAATAAGTGGGGCTTAACTCCCAGAGAGCTAGAGGGCTGTGGGAGGCCAATTCTCTGGTCTCAGAGGGCTGGTGTGCTATGTCAGTTGGTCTGGGACCCAGGACAGAGACATCAATTTGAAAAGCATCTGGGTTATATGTGAGGGAGATTTATTGACTAACCTTGGGATGTGTGTCAGGGGGCAGGGATCTGCAGTATCTTTATCAAGAATATGAGGGGTTAGCGGAGTGATTTCCTTTGCTTTCAGCCTAGCCGGCTGGATGCTTGCAGAAACCAGTTCTGACACTTGATCTGCCATGCCAGTACCACTTGTCCCACCATAGCAGGTGCCCCCTCCATAGAGGTGAGGAGCTAGCACCACCCCCCGGTCTGCCCACAGGAGACAGAGCTATAGGCCTCAGGCAGCTGTGCTGGGAGTAAGCCCTCCTACTAACGCACCCACAGGAGTCAGCTGATAATTGCTGACAGCAAGGTGGAGGGCCAGCCTCAACCACCACCTACTTGATGCAGTCATAGTCCAGCTACAACAGGAGGGCACACAGAGCCCAAACGGGGCACCCTTGGAACACCTGGCTCTGATGGCTGAGGTCATTGCACTGGGCACCACAGGACACCCACCACAAAGCCTTTCAAGACGAGGAGACATAGCTGACCTACTTAATATATAGAAGCAGAGCCAGACAAAACAAGGCAGAGGAATGTGTTCCAAAGGAAAGGACAAGACAAAAAGCTGAATAAAACAGGGACACACAATCTATATGATGAGAATTCAGAGGAATGGTCATGCAGATGACTCATCAGGTGGGAGAGAAGAGTGAACAAACTCAGAACTTCAAGAGGAATTTTTAAAAGAACCAGTTTTTTCTTACAAAGTTTATTTTATTAAAGAATACAATAACAAATGAAAAATACACTAGTGGGAGTCAAAGCAGATTAGAGGATATATCAGTGGTCTGAAAGGGTAGTGGAAAGTAACCAAGCTGAAGAGCAAAAAATAAAGAGCATAGGTTAAGGGATATCTGCAACAAATTCAACTATAGTAACATTCACATTGGAGGGTCATTATAAACTTAATGGGGGAGAAAACTTAATTGAACAAATAATTGCTAAGAATTTCCTTGGGAAAGGAAACAAGCATCATGGTCTAGGAAGAAAAGAGATCCAAAAACAAGATGAGCTCAAGAAGGTCCGCATTATGACATAATTGTTAAAATGTCAAAGATTAAAGGTAAAGAGAAACTTAAAAACAAGAAAAACAGTTACATACCTGGAAAATCCCATAAGGCTATTAGTCAACTTTTCAGTAGATAACTTGCGGGCCAGAAGGGAGTGGTATGATATGTTCATAATCCCAAGAGGAACAAACCTACTACCAAGAATCTACCTGGCAAATTATTAAGAATTGAAGGAGAAATAAAGTTTCCCAGGCAACAAAGGAGCTCATTGAACTGGCCTTACAAGAAATGTTAAAGGGACTTCTTTAAAAAAGGTAAGGCCGAAGGGAGGGGCGGAAGATGGCGGCGTGAGTAGAGCAGCGGAAATCTCCTCCCAAAACAACATATATCTATGAAAATATAACAAAGACAACCCTTCCTAGAATAAAGACCAGAGGACACAGGACAATATCCAGACCACATCCGCACCTGCGAGAACCCAGCGCCTTGTGAAGGGGGAGAGGAGGGCCACAAACCAACAAGAAAGGAAGTCCTTCCAGCCGTCACTCGTCCCAGTTCTGCAGACTATTCCTATCACCATGAAAAGGCAAAGCTACAGGCAGACAAAGATCACAGAGACAACACCAGAGAAGGAGACAGACCTAACCAGTCTCCCTGAAAAAGAATTCAAAATAAGAATCATAAACATGCTGACAGAGAAGCAGAGAAATATGCAAGAGAAATGGGATGAAGTCCGGAAGGAGATCACAGATGCCAGAAAGGAGATCGCAGAAATGAAACAAACTCTGGAAGGGTTTATAAGCAGAATGGATAGAATGCAAGAGGCCATTGATGGAATTGAAATCAGAGAACAGGAACACATAGAAGCTGACATAGAGAGAGACAAAAGGATCTCCAGGAATGAAACAATATTAAGAGAACTGTGTGACCAATCCAAAAGGAACAATATCCGTATTATAGGGGTCCTAGAAGAAGATGAGAGAGGAAAAGAGATGGAAAGTATCTTAGAAGAAATAATTGCTGAAAACTTCCCCACACTGGGGGAGGAAGTAATCGAACAGACCACAGAAATACACAGAACCCCCAACAGAAAGGATCCAAGAAGGACAACACCAAGACACATAATAATTAAAATGGCAAAGATCAAGGACAAGGAAAGAGTGTTAAGGCAGCTAGAGAGAAAAAGGTCACCTATAAAGGGAAACCCATCAGGCTAACGTCAGATTTCTCAACAGAAACCCTACAGGCCAGAAGAGAATGGCATGATATATTTAATACAATGAAACAGAAGGGCCTTGAACCAAGGATACTGTATCCAGCACGACTATCATTCAAATATGACGGTGGGATTAAACAATTCCCAGACAAACAAAAGCTGAGGGAATTTGCTTTCCACAAACCACCTCTACAGAACATCTTACAGGGACTGCTCTAGATGGGAGCACTCCTAGAAGGAGCACAGCACAAAACACCCAACATATGAAGAATCGAGGAGGAGGAACAAGAAGGGAGAGAAGAAAAGAATCTCCAGACAGTGTATATAACAGCTCAATAAGCAAGCTAAGTTAGGCAGTAAGATACTAAAGAGGCTAACCTTGAACCTTTGGTAACCACGAATTTAAAGCCTGCAATGGCAATAAGTACATATCTTTCAATAGTCACCCTAAATGTTAATGGGTTGAATGCACCAATCAAAAGACACAGAGTAATGGAATGGATAAAAAAGCAAGACCCATCTATATGCTGCTTACAAGAAACTCACCTCAAACCCAAAGACATGTACAGACTAAAAGTCAAGGGATGGAAAAACATATTTCAAGCAAACAACAGTGAGAAGAAAGCAGGGGTTGCAGTACTAATATCAGACAAAATAGACTTCAAAACAAAGAAAATAACAAGAGATAAAGAAGGACACTACATAATGATAAAGGGCTCAGTCAAACGAGGATATAACCATTCTAAATATATATGCACCCAACACAGGAGCACCTGCATATGTGAAACAAATACTAAAAGAACTAAAGGGGATATAGACTGCAATGCATTCATTCTAGGAGACTTCAACACACCACTCACCCCAAAGGATAGATCCACTGGGCAGAAAATAAGTAAGGACACGGAGGCACTGAACAACACACTAGAACAGATGGACCTAATAGACATCTACAGAACTCTACATCCAAAAGCAGCGGGATACACATTCTTCTCAAGTGCACATGGAACATTCTCCAGAATAGACCACATACTAGGCCACAAAAAGAGCCTCAGAAAATTCCAAAAGATTGAAATCCTACCAACCAACTTTTCAGACCACAAAGGCATAAAACTAGAAATAAACTGTACAAAGAAAGCAAAGAGGCTCACAAACACATGGAGGCTTAACAACACGCTCCTAAATAATCAATGGATCAATGACCAAATCAAAATGGAGATCCAGCAATATATGGAAACAAATGACAACAACAACACTAAGCCCCAACTTCTGTGGGACACAGCAAAAGCAGTCTTAAGAGGAAAGTATATAGCAATGCAAGCATATTTAAAAAAGGAAGAGCAATCCCAAATGAATGGTCTAATGTCACAATTATCGAAATTGGAAAAAGAAGAACAGATGAGGCCTAAGGTCAGCAGAAGGAGGGACATAATAAAGATCAGAGAAGAAATAAATAAAATTGAGAAGAATGAAACAATAGCAAAAATCAATGAAACCAAGAGCTGGTTCTTCGAGAAAATAAACAAAATAGATAAGCCTCTAGCCAGACTTATTAAGAGGAAAAGAGAGTCAACACAAATCAACAGTATCAGAAACGAGAAAGGAAAAATCACGACGGACCCCACGGAAATGCAAAGAATTATTGGAGAATACTATGAAAACCTATATGCTAACAAGCTGGGAAACCTAGGAGAAATGGACAACTTCCTAGAAAAATACAACCTTCCAAGATTGACCCAGGAAGAAACAGAAAATCTAAACAGACCAATTACCAGCAACGAAATTGAAGCGGTAATCCAAAAACTACCAAAGAACAAAACCCCCGGGCCAGATGGATTTACCTCGGAATTTTATCAGACATACAGGGAAGACATAATACCCATTCTCCTTAAAGTTTTCCAAAAAATAGAGGAGGAGGGGATACTCCCAAACTCATTCTATGAAGCTAACATCACCCTAATACCAAAACCAGGCAAAGACCCCACCAAAAAAGAAAACTACAGACCAATATCCCTGATGAACGTAGATGCAAAAATACTCAAAAAAATATTAGCAAACCGAATTCAAAAATACATCAAGAGGATCATACACCATGACCAAGTGGGATTCGTCCCAGGGATGCAAGGATGGTACAACATTCGAAAGTCCATCAACATCATCCACCACATCAACAAAAAGAAAGATAAAAACCACATGATCATCTCCATAGATGCTGAAAAAGCATTTGACAAAGTTCAACATCCATTCATGTTAAAAACTCTCAGCAAAATGGGAATAGAGGGCAAGTACCTCAACATAATAAAGGCCATCTATGATAAACCCACAGCCAACGTTATATTGAACAGCGAGAAGCTGAAAGCATTTCCTCTTGAGATCGGGAACTAGACAGGGATGCCCACTCTCTCCACTGTTATTTAACATAGTACTGGAGGTCCTAGCCACGGCAATCAGACAAAATAAAGAAATACAAGGAATCCAGATTGGTAAAGAAGAAGTTAAACTGTCACTATTTGCAGATGACATGATACTGTACATAAAAACCCTAAAGATTCCACCCCAAAACTACTAGAACTGATATCGGAATACAGCAAAGTTGCAGGATACAAAATCAACACACAGAAATCTGTGGCTTTCCTATATACTAACAATGAACCAACAGAAAGAGAAATCAGGAAAACAACTCCATTCACAATTGCACCAAAAAAAAATAAAATACCTAGGAATAAACCTAACCAAAGAAGTGAAAGACTTATACTCTGAAAACTACAAGTTACTCTTAAGAGAAATTAAAGGGGACAGTAACAGATGGAAACTCATCCCGTGCTCGTGGCTAGGAAGAATTAATATCGTCAAAATGGCCATCCTGCCCAAAGCAATATACAGATTTGACGCAATCCCTATGAAACTACCAGCAACATTCTTCAATGAACTGGAACAAATAATTCAAAAATTCATATGGAAACACCAAAGACCCCGAATAGCCAAAGCAATCCTCAGAAAGAAGAATAAAGTAGGGGGGATCTCACTCCCCAACTTCAAGCTCTACTATAAAGCCATAGTAATCAAGACAATTTGGTACTGGCACAAGAGCAGAGCCACAGACCAATGGAACAGACTAGAGAATCCAGACATTAACCCAGACATATATGGTGAATTAATATTTGATAAAGGAGCCATGGACATACAATGGCAAAATGACAGTCTCTTCAACAGGTGGTGCTGGCAAAACTGGAGAGCTACATGTAGGAGAATGAAACTGGACCATTGTCTAACCCCATATACAAAAGTAAACTCAAAATGGATCAAAGACCTGAATGTAAGCCATGAAACCATTAAACTCTTGGAAGAAAACATAGGCACAAACCTCTTAGACATAAACGTGAGTGACCTCTTCTTGAACATATCTCCCCAGGCAAGGAAAACAACAGCAAAAATGAGTAAGTGGGACTATATTAAGCTGAAAAGCTTCTGTACAGCAAAAGACACCATCAATAGAACAAAAAGGATCCCTACAGTATGGGAGAATATATTTGAAAATGACACATCCGATAAAGGCTTGACATCCAGAATATATAAAGAGCTCACACGCCTCAACAAACAAAAAACAAGTAATCCAATTAAAAAATGGGCAGAGGAACTGAACAGACAGTTCTCCAAAAAAGAAATACAGATGGCCAACAGACACATGAAAAGATGCTCCACATCGCTAATTATCAGAGAAATGCAAATTAAAACTACAATGAGGTATCACCTCACACCAGTAAGGATGGCTGCCATCCAAAAGACAAACAACAACAAATGTTGGCGAGGCTGTGGAGAAAGGGGAACCCTCCTACACTGCTGGTGGGAATGTAAGTTAGTTCAACCATTGTGGAAAGCAGTATGGAGGTATATCAAAATGCTCAAAACAGACTTACCATTTGACCCAGGAATTCCACTCCTAGGAATTTACCCTAAGAACACAGCAATCAAGTTTGAGAAAGACAGATGCACCCCTATGTTTATCGCAGCACTATTTACAATAGCCAAGAATTGGAAGCAACCTAAATGTCCATCGATAGATGAATGGATAAAGAAGATGTGGTACATATACACAATGGAATACTACTCAGCCATAAGAAAAGGGCAAATCCAATCATTTGCAGCAACATGGATGGAGCTGGAGGGTATTATGCTCAGTGAAACAAGCCAAGCGGAGAAAGAGAAATACCAAATGATTTCACTTATCTGTGGAATATAAGAACAAAGGAAAAACTGAAGGAACAAAACAGCACCAGAATCACAGAACTCAAGAATGGACTAACAGGTACCAAAGGGAAAGGGACTGGGGAGGATGGGTGGGTAGGGAGGGATAAGGGGGGGGAGAAGTAGGGGGGTATTAAGATTAACATGCATGGGGGGGTAGGAGAAAAGGGAGGGCTGTACAACACAGAGAAGGCAAGTAGTGATTCTACAACATTTTGCTATGCTGATGGACAGTGACTGTAAAGGGGTTTATAGGGGGGACCTGGTATAGGGGAGAGCCTAGTAAACATAATATTCGTCATGTAAGTGTAGATTAGTGATACCAAAAAAAAAAAAAAAAAGGGGGCAGTTCCTGTGTGGTAACCTCCAATGAGTTCTACACAAGGGTATAAAGGGCATATAAAAGTGTAGGCAAAGGGTCTGTTTGCGTTTATACAGAAGATCAAAGCCTAATTGGGCTACCCCGAAAATGAACTAAGATACGATATGAAAGAGAACTTCCAACATCAGCACTCTCTGGAAGACTCATGCCAGAAGATGATCATCAAAAAACCCCAACAACGATCCACGCCCTGCTGCAGCTGTAGTTGCACTCATCCCACCAGTTCCTGGACTTGCCATGGGAATGAGGAAGGAGATATCTAAGCTGGCCTGTGCATACAGTAAAACAACAAGTTTGACTGGATCTATACTGTTGGAACTCAACCAAGAATTAGGAGAAGTGCAAATTGTAGCGCTCCAAAATCTTACAACTACAGACTGTTTACTGTTAAAAGAACATAAGGGATGTGAACATTCCCCAGGAATGGGTTGTTTTAATTTGTCTGATTTCTCTCAGACTGTTCAAGTTCAGTTGGACAATATCCACCATTTCATAGATAAGTTTTCACAAATGCCTAAGGTGCCTAACTGGTTTTCTTGGTTTCACTGGAGATGGCTGGTAATTACAGGTATGCTTTGGTTATGTAACTGTACTCCTATTAAGTTAATGTGTGTGCGCAATTTAATTAGTAGTTTAAAACCTATACATGCTGAAGTTACTCTACAAGAAGATATGTCAAAGAAATAATCAATCTTCCCATGTTTTCTTCCGCCTGCTACTTCTATAGCTTTTCTTCTTCCTTCCTAATTACAACCCTTAAACAGAATTCGTGCCTCATATCAAATTTACCGAGTATCATAATTCTTCCAAGTGGTAAAGATACCTCAAGACAAATGCTGGGCATAGAAGCCACAGGGCATAAATATGCAAAGAAGTAAAAAGCTAACCTTTTCAAACAGTGAGGCTTCTCTCTCACTTACCAACTTTACATCTCCCTGTATGGCCCCGGAAGATGACTGGTTAGCCAGAGACGGGTAAGATTCCTCAAGGGAGGAACAACCTAAGACAGGCACAGTCGCAGGGGGGCCATCAGGTGAGAAATTGGGGATCAACAGAGGTGAGGCTTAGAACCTCACCCCCCCTGTTCTGAGAGAAATCTTCTGCATACGTGGATGTTTTATTGCCCTGGTCTAGCTTGGATTAACACATAGTCTACAGGCACACACCTGATCATCTACATTTGCTCTCTTACAACACTAAACTATGTTTTCTACCTTTATCTTGTATCTACCTACCACTTAAGCATTTTATTAAAAATAATAATAATAAAGAGAGAAATGTGGTATCCACATATAAATCAAGTATAAAAACCAAATGAGTATTCATATTTGAACTGACTGTTTATAGTTCATAATGCATGAGCAAAACCGAAAGTTTCTGTGATGACTGCCCTTGTACTGTTCACTATGTAACTTATTCATTATGTAAGAATTTGTTCTACATGTAAGAACTTGTTTGTTACGCCTCAGAAGATTGGAGACTGACGAAAATTAGGCTTGGGGTGTATTAATGATTGTGCATTGAGCATTGACTCCCCTATACAGAATTTTATTGTCGTTAACAACCATTTGATCAATAAATATGAGAGATGCCCTCACAAAAAATAAATCAATCAATAAATAAAATAAATAAATAAAAAAGGACAGACTTCCAATGGTAAAATAAATAAGTAACCGGGATGTAATGTATAGCATAAGGAATATAGTCAAGATATTGTAACAGCTTGGTAGGGTGATAGCTGGAACCTAGAATTATGTATATAAATGTTTTATCACTGTGTTGTACACTTGAAACTAATGTAATGTAATACTGTGCGTCAACTACCCTTCAATAAAAAATAATTATTTAAAAAAAAAAAAAGGTAAGGCCATAACTAGAAAAAAGTTATGAAAGGAAAAAAATTTCACTGGTAAAGCAAGTATGAATTTAAGAAGACAAGCAATTATACACAAAAATTATTGAAGGAAAAGAGCTGTGTGATATAATGTACATAAAACGTGAAATGGAATAATAAAGAAAAAATTGTTTTAGAATGCATTTGAACTTAAGCAACCGTCTATCTGACTATATGCATGGGATGCCATACATGAACCTCATAACCCAAACCAAAATCCTGTAATAAATATACAAAAATAAAGAGAAAGGAATCCGAGAATAATACTAAAGAGAGTCATCACCTCACAAGGAATGGGAATAAGAGAAGAATGAAACAGAGAAGAACTACAAAAACAACTAGAAAACAGTTAACAAAATGGCAATAAGTACATATCAGTAATTACTTTAAATGGACTAAATGCAGCAAAAGGCATAGGGTATTAACTGGATATAAATAACAGAGCCATGTGTAAGCTGCCTATAAGAGACCCACTTTGGACCTAAAGACACAAAGTGAAAGAATGGAAAACTCCTCCGTGTAAATGGAAGCAAAAAAAAGCTGGGCAGCAGTACTTACATCAGACAAATAGACTTCAGAACAAAGTAACAGAGCAGGTGTTATATAGTGGTTCAGTCTATCAAGAAGATCTAACAATTATAAATATCTTTGCACCCAACTCAGGAGCACCCAAGTATATAAAGTAAATAGTAACAGACAGGGAAATCAACAGTAGTACAATAATAGTAGGGGGCTTTAGTACCTCACTTTCAGAAAGAAAGTAAGAAATCAGTAAGAAAACAGTGGCTTTGTCTGACACATTAGATGAGATAGACTTTAGCAGATAGATTCAGAAATTAGAATACATGTTTTCTTTCTAGTGCACGCTGCATTCTCCAGTGTAGGTCCCTTTAGGCCACAAAACAAGTCTCAATAATTTTTTTTTAAATAATTATTTTTTATTGAAGGGTAGTTGACGCACAGTATTACATTACATTAGTTTCCAAGTGTACAACACAGTGGTAGAACATTTATATACATAATTCTAGGTTCCAGCTATCACCCTACCAAGCTGTTACAATATCTTGACTATATTCCTTATGCTATACGTTACATCCCGGTTACTTATTTATTTTACCATTGGAAGTCTGTCCTTTTTTTTTTTTTTTTTTGTGAGGGCATCTCTCATTTATTGATCAAATGGTTGTTAACGACAATAAAATTCTGTATAGTGGAGTTAATGCTCAATGCACAATCATTAATCCACCCCAAGCCTAATTTTCGTCAGTCTCCAATCTTCTGAGGCATAATAATTTTTTAAATTAATTTTATTTTGGTATTATTAATCTATAATTACAATTACATGAAGGACATTATGTTTACTAGGTTCCCCCCTTCACCAAGTCCCCCCCACATACAAATTTTAAAGTATTTTTATCAAGCATGTTTTCCAACCACTGTGGAAATCAGTTACAGGAACAAATAATGGGAAAAACAAACATTGTGCTCCTAAACAATCAATGGGTCAGTGAAATCATAGAGGAAATTAAAAAGTACCTGGAGGCAAACAAAAACAAATGTAATGGTTTAAAATCTTTGGGATGCAGCAAAAGCAGTTCTGAGAGGGAATTTTATAGCAATACCGGCCTACTTAAAGCAACAACAATCAACACTTAGAAAAAAGAAAAAAAAAAGAGCTCAAAGTTAGTAGAAGGAAGGAAATCATAATGATCAGAGTGGAAATATGTGAAAGATGAAAAAGAACAGAAAAGATGAATAAAACTAAGAGCTAGTTCTTTCAAATGTAGAAGTCATAAACCTTTAGTAACTCATCAAGAAAATAGAGGACTGAAATAATCAGAAATGAAAGAAATTATACAACTGATGTCACAGATACAAAGGATTATAAGAGATTATGAAAAATAATATACCAACAAATTGGACAACCTAGGAGAAATGGTTAACTTTCTAGAAATGTACAATCTTGCAAAACTGAATCAGGAAGAAACAAATCTGAACAGGACAATTACCAGTAATGAAACTATCTAATAAAAAACTCCCATCAAACAAAAGTCCAGGACCAGATAGTTTCACAGGTGAATTCTGCCAAACATTTACAGAAGAGTTAATACTAATCTCTTCAAACTATTCCACAAAACAGAAGAGGAAGGAATTCCTCTACAAATTCATACTATGAGGCTAGCATTACCGTAATGCCAAAATGAGACAAAGAAACTAGAAAAAAAAAAAGTACAGACCAATATCCCTAGTGACCTTAAATATAAAAGTCCTTAACAAAATGTTAAATAATTAAAAAATACATTGGAAGTATCATTCACCATGATCAAGTGGTATTAGTTCTAGGATGCAGGGATAGTTCAGCACCCTAAAATCAATCAGCATGTTACATACACCATATTAATAAAAGGGTGAAAATGATATGATAATCCCTATACAGAACAGGCATTTGACAAAATTCATCCATTCGTGATAAAATCTCAAAGCAGGTATAGAGGGAACATAATAAAGGCCATATATGATAAACCCACAGCTAACATAATATACAATGGTAAAAATCTGAAAGCGTTTCCTCTAAGATCAGGAATAAGACAAGGATGTCTACTCTCACCACTGTTAGTCAACATTGTATTGTAAATCATAGCCACAGAAATCGGACAAGAAAAATAAACACCTAAATTGGTAAGGAAAAAGTAAAATTCATCACTTTGCAGAAGATGTGATACAGTATATAGAAAACTAAGGATGCCACCAGATATTAGAGCTAATTAATTCAGTAAAGTTGCAAGATACAAACCCAATATACAGAAATGTGTTGTGTTTCTATATGTAAATAACAAATTAGCAGAAAGAGAAAACAATCGCATTTACAATTGCTTCAAAAAATAAAAGTACCTAGGAATAAATTTATCAAAGGAGTTGAATTTGTATTCTGAAAATTACATGACATTGATGGACAAAATTGAAGATGACATAAATAAATGGAAAGAAACCCACACTTATGTGGCTAATTAATATATGACAAAGGAGGCAAGGACATACAGTGGGGAAAATAGTTTCTTCAATAAATTATGTTGGAAAAACTGGACATCCACATGGAAAAGAATGGAACTGGGCCACTGTTACACTGTACACAAAAATAAACTCAAAATGGACTGAAGACCTAAATATAAGACATGAAACCATAAAAATTCCAGAAGAAAACATAGGCAGCACACTCTCGGACATTTGCTTTAGCAATTTTTCTGGTTATGTCTCCACAGACAAGGGAAACAAAAATAAACAAGTGAAGCTACGTCAAACTAAAAACCTGCACAGCAAAGGAAGCCAACAAAATGAAAAGGTAATCTGAGTGGGAGAATATATTTGCAAATCATATCTAAAGAGTAAATATCTAAAATATATAAAGAACTCAGATAACATCAAAAAGTCCAATTAAAAAATGAGTAGAGGAACTGAATACACGTTTTCCCAAAGAAGACAAACAGGTTACCAACAGGCACATGGAAAGATGCTCAATATCACTAATTATCAGGGAAGTGTGAATCAAAACCACAATGAGATATTGCCTCACAGCAATCAGAATGAGTACTATCCAGAGATAACAGGTGTTGGCAAGTATGTGGTTAAAAGGGAACCCTCCTACACCATTGGTAGGAATATAAATTGTTGCAACCACTATGTAAAGCAGTGTGGAAGTTGCTCACAAAATTAAAAATAGAAATACCATATGATCCTGCAATTCCACTACTGGGAATTTACCCAAGGAAAATGAAAACACTAATATGAAAAGATATATTCACCCCTATGTTTACTGCAGCATCATTTACAATAGCCAAGATATGGAACAACCTATGTGTATATTGATAGATGATTGGATAAAGAAGAAGTGGTACATATATACAATGGAATATTATTCAGTCATAAAAAATTAAATCTATTTGTGACAACATGGATGAACCTAGAGGGTACTATGCTTAGTAAAATAAGAGAAAAACAAATACCATATGATTTCACTTCTATGTGGGATCTAATAAAACTAATGAACAGGCAAAAGCCCAGAAATGTACTAAAAATATATAGAGAACAAACTAGTGGTTTGTTCTCCCCAGAGGGGAGGGAGGTATGGGGATGGGCAAAATAGGTGAAGGGGATAAAGAGGTACAGATTTCCAGTTATAAAATTAGTCACAGGGATGAAAAGTATAACATAAAGAATATAGTGAATATCATAATTGTATTTTGACAGAAAGTAACTACACTTACTGTGGGGAACATTCCATAATGTATATGAACATCAAATTCCTATGTTGTATACCTGAAACTAATATAATGTTATATATCAACTGTACTTCAATGTAAAATAGAGAAACGGTAGGGAATGCTTCAGGATATTGAATTTGCCAATGATTTATTGGATATGACACAAAAGACAGGGAACAAAACTATAAATAGACCAATTAGATTTAATGGAAACTTAAAAATTTTGTGCAAAGACAGTATCATCAATAAAGTAAAAAGGTAATCCAAGGAATGGGAGAAATCCCTTTCAAATCATGTATCTGATAAGGAATCAATCTCCAAAATATATAAGAATGTCTACAACTCAACAACAAAAAACATTAAAAGACAGCCAGTGTTCTTGAAATCTCTCCAAAAAAGATATACAAATGGCCCATAATCAAATGAAAAGATGCTCAACGTGACTAATCATTAGGGAAATACAAATAAAAAGTACAATGAGTAACACCTCACATCCATTAGGGGAGTTACTATTTTTAAAAAAACGTGTTGGTGGGACTGTGCACTGTTGGTGGGAATGTAAAATGGTGTAGCCGCTGTGGAGGGCAGTATGGCCATTCCTAAAAAAATTAAAAAGAGGGTTACAAAATGATATAGCAATTCCACTTTTGGGTATATTCCAAGAAGAATTGAAAGCAAGGTCTCACAGCCAAAGTAGAATTATTCACAATAGCTAAAATGTGGAAGCAACCCAACTGTCGATTGATGAATGAATAAGCAAAATGTGGTTCTTTTAGGATTCCCAGGCCCAGTTCCAACATGGGAGTGGTTCCCTCACAACGCCAGGCAATTCTCAGACAGCAGCGGTGTGTTGACACTACCCACCTGGAGATATATCAGATTCCTCATACTCAAGTTCCACAAGATTCCACCCTCTGCACCGCCACTGCAGGCCAGTCGCAAGTCCCAGGCTCTCACCCGTGCTTCTGACTTACCAGCTACAGGGTGGAGGTGCCCACCACCTCCTCCTTAGCTTGGACTAGTTTGCTAGTGCAGCTCACAGAACTCGGAAATACGTAGGGCTATGGGTTTATTAAAGGATATGATAAAGGATGCAAATACACAACCAGATGAAATGCATGGGGGTGATCCTGAAAAAAAAAAAACTTTTTTCCACACGGAGCTTGGGGCTCGGCTCGGAAGCATTCTGGTTCCCTAAGCATGGAAGCTTTCTACAGAAAGGCCATAACACCGTCCCCTCGAGTATTTATGATTGACTAAGTCATTGGCCATTGGCTGATTCAGCCTCCAGCCAGCCCACCTCCCCTCCCCAGAGGTGTGTGGGGGATGAAATGCCAACCTTCTAATCACATGTTGGGTCCCCCTGGACCCACCCTCATTCAAAAGTCATCATCATTAATAACAAGACAACCCGTCTCATCTTTATGGCTCTGAAGTGTTCTCAGGAACTGGGTGAAGACCAAATACATCTGAGAAGTACATTTTGGTCATCTGAATGACCAAACATATTTCTTACAGATCATTATATTCCAGTGGTGTATTCATACATGGAGTATTATTATTCAGTCTTAAAAGGGAAGGAAGTCTTGCAATATCTATGCCACGGATGAGCCTTGAGGACATGGTGCCAAGTAAAATAAGCCAGTGACAAAAACACAGATATTGTGTGAGTCCACTTAGGTGTGGCACTTAGAGGAATCAGAATCATAGACACATGACAGGATGGCAGGGGCCAGCAGCTAAGGGAGGAAGGAAATGTGGACGTAGTGTTTAATGAACAGTGTCAGTTTCATAAGATGAACAGAATTATGGGGATGGTTGGTTGGGGGACCCACAATATGAACATATTTAGTAGCCTGTACTTAAAAATGGTGATGGTGGTAAATTTTGTTATGTGTTTTTATTACCACAATAAAATATTAGGAAAAAGAAACAGGAGAAAAAATATACAAGTAGTTTTTAAAGATCCAAGAAAGACAAAATTTTATCTTATTTACACTCACAGCACTTCTGTAAAGTACATAAAGGTCTACAGTCCCTTATCTGAAATCCTAGGGTCTGAGGTAGCACACTGTATCAAAAACATTAGTATTTATGCAGCTAAACATTTAAATCCTCACACTAAGGAGCTCCCACCATCATGACAGCTGACATTCAGCACTTGCTGAGGGTCCAACATGCAGCGAGCTTTCCACGCACAGCCAGCATCTGCACAGTGGCCCTACGGCAAGTGAAGCCGTCCCAGTTCTGAGCAGTTCAGCATCAGGCTGGCCCCTGGCCACTTGGCTGAAGTGGCACCGGTCTTGCTGCGTTCCTTGGGGCTGAGGCAGGACGCGGTGGGATGGTGGCCCCACCTTCCTCCCTGCTGGCAGGACCCAGTGGGGGCCACTTTGCTCCTCCTCTGAGCCAACACAACAGCCAGCTCTGGGTCCAGAAGTGGGTGCAGCCAGTGAGAGGTGCAGCTGGAGAGGATTCTGCCCTTTTCCACCTCCATGCTGGCGGGAGGTGTGTCGGGCATGTGTGGGACAGCACAGGAGCCGTGGCCCAGACGACTCTGAGCCGTGAATGCACTCCCTTCTCCTGTCACAGGAGGCCCTGAGAGTCCCATCACGACCATTTCCCTTGGTCTTGTTAACTGCGTGGCAGTGCCCCTAAGAGATGAGACTGCTGAGAATTCCTCAACTGAAATCTCAGCGAGGCAGGAAGGGGTACAGGCTTACTCATTATTAGCCATTAACACCTCAGTGGTAATGAGTTTGTCAGAAATAACCTACCATTTTGAAAAGACCAGAGCAAGTGCATACTGTCCCACAGGAATCGTGGGGAAAGCCTGACCTTCGCCAAGCACTACAGTAAATACCTTCGCTTTGTCTTACAGGTGAGGACGTGGAGGCAGAGGCTGTCTGCGTGCCCAAGGTCTGCAGCTCAGTGCTGCCCCCGTGTCCATGGGTGGAGGAGCCGTATGAGGGTGGGCACCATGCATGCCCCTTGAGTGGGGCTGTGGCTCAGCCTGCCTCCTGCAGCCAGGGAACTGCCGGGTGGCGGCCCACAGCTGTGCGTCCTTGGCCTGCGCAGGGGGCCCATGGGCAGGCTTTTTTCTAGCAATTTTCTTGTTTCCAAAGAGGTTGTTGCCCTCGCTTTTCCTCTGAGGTCTTTTTGGTACCTGATAGGACTGTGTGTCCCCAAGCAGCAACGCTGTCCTCTGGGAAATTCAGGGACAGGAAAGGCAGAAATGGGTGGAGGGAGTGGAAGGCAGACAGGTGCCCTGGATGGCCAGCCACAGGCCACTGGACTAGTGCTGGGATCTGTCATCTTATAAGTAGGGAGACTGGGGCCCACATGGGGTGCAGGCCTTGCTAGGGGAGCTCGTCAAGTGCTGGTGTCAGAGCCCATGCTCTTAACAGTGGACACTCAGTGCCCCCCAAATGGCAGCATGTGGGTGCATTTCGGAGAACATGACCCCAGACCTTGCTGTTCACAGGGGCCCAATTAGAGATGCACTTCACTCCCTCCTGGGGACAGTACACACTGGGGTCTCCTGAAGTCTCATTTGATTGTGTATTTATTACAGGAAATTCTCTTACAAAACCACAATGCAACCATCAAAACTAGGATATTAACATTGAAACATTAATACCATCAAAGCCTGATTACATAGTGTGTGGGGCCAGTGCACACGGAACAGGGCCCCTTGATAAAAGTAGGAATTTCAGGGTGGTGATGGCTGACCACAGCCCAACACGAGGTCCCCTGTGGCTATATGGGTATAGCCCATGAGGCTGGCCCCATGCCTAGAACCCTCTGGAGCCCATGGTCCCCTCTGCAAGCAGGCACTGTATCTGGCTGTCAGCCTCTTAAACCCCGTCACCCAGAAGACACCTCCTCTCTTGAGATGCCCTTGAGGGGTCAGGCCTGTTACTTTGTGGAGTGTCCCTCACCGTGGTGGTGCTGGGCCCTCCCCAGCTTGGGTGTCCCTCTGGGGCAGGTGGGTGGCTGATTGGTGGCTTCTGAACAGTTACTCTCCCACCCTTGAGAGCTAATGGTCCCTCTGGGAGGTACCTGGAGACCATGGAAACATCCTATCCCTCATCCATCTCACCTTCAGCTATTTGTATCAGTATGCACCCAGGGTTCTCTGTCTTATTCAATAGTTATATTTTGTCTCGAAGTTATTTTGATATTTAACCTGATCCCAGTTTGGCAGTGGGATCCTACATAGTTTCCTATTGCTGCCCTAACAAACCACCACCAACCTAGTGGGTAAAATTTATCATCTCACAGTCCTGGAGGCCAGAAATCCCGGGTCAGCTTTTGGGCTGAGCCATGCCACCTCCAGAGGCTTTAGGGAGGATCCTTCCTTGTCTCCTCCAGCTTCTGGCAACCTGTCTATGGACATATCACTCCAATCTCTGCCTCTGCCTCCACACGCCTTTCTTTCTGTGTCTGTGTCCAAATCTCACCCTCCTTTCTCTTATTAAGACACCAGTCATTGGCTGACCCTAAATACAGGATGATCTTATCTTGAGATCATGAACTAATTACATCTGCAAAGACTGTATTTCCAAATAAGGTCACATTCTGAGGTTCCCAGTGGACATGAATTTCAGGAGGGTGCTATTTGCCCCACCATACATCCCCTTCAAACTGGCTGAGTCTTCCCAAGGCTTCAGTTGTTATGTGAGCATTGCTGGCCTGGCACAAGGACTTTCCTCTGCCCTAATCCTGGAGTCAACTGTGTGGCCCCCTTCAGGAGGAGAAGGGACTCTAGAACCAAGATCTGGATACGAGGTGTGCTCACTGCCACGGTGGAATCCCAGCCTCTAGGAGCAAACGCTTGTAGGTACAATGCATGTGCACATGGACATTGCCACTTACATGTTCAGGAACATGACTGAGAGACACACACACTGTTTGGAGGCAGACTCTAAGGAGGAGTTGGGGGCAAGTCTGTAGGAGCCGACCTCTGTTGAAAGGACAGAAGGAGGACCGTGTGGGGGAGGCCGATGCAGGCCTGGAATGCCCACGTGAGGGAGCAGCTGCGCCTTGAGGCCCCACCTGCACAGTCTCCCGACGTGAGCTGCCTAGGGAGAGCATGACCTCAGTAGAGGTGCCAGAATTTGAAATTCTGAAATTCAGATGTGACTGTGTGTGCTGTATTTTCATTTTTTCTCAATTTGGGAACCAGAGTCCCAAGCCAAGGTGGCCCCCAGGTGCTTGAAGCCGGAGTGTTTGCTAACTGAACCCTGCAGCGGGGCAGCACACCCCTCATGGGGACCTGGGTGGCGTATCTTCATGCCTCCCCATGTCTGCGCCTCTTTCTTGAAACCCCTGAGTCGCACCCACACCTCCGATTCCAGTGTGACACTCCGGCTTCTCCTTCCCGTAACTACATTCATTCTCTGACATGAGGCTCTGCCCCACCAAGTGGCTTGAGTACCAACTGCTTAGGTTGGGAAAGAAGCATGTACCTTTCATCTTGGGTTTCTTTTTTGAAATTTAATTTTTAACGTTACAGATATTTTCAAACATATATAAAAATAGAGAAAATGGTGTAATAGCAAATAGCATAACAAAGCATCATCACCCAGCTTCAGAATTACAGTGACATTTTGCCATCTTTATGCTTCGTGCATTTTGCCTTAGCGTGTATGCCATTAAGTACGTCCAATGAAAACATGTTTCTCCATAAGACTGCATCACCAACTTGATATATAGTTACATTTTTTCAGTTTTTAAAATTTAAATTTTTTAATTAGGTAAAATGTTGACTGAGTCATAACTACAAAACCAGGTGCAGTAAGCACAGAAGTTCACTTTTCCATATCTGTCCCACTCCCCCACACATAAGCATTTTTACTGGATTTTGGCTTATCCTTCCATTGTTAATTCTGGAAATGTAAGCAAGTATATGTGGTATTTGTTCATCCTTCATACTCACTATACACATTGCACATTATTCTTTTTGATGCAGTTGTGAATGGAGTTGCTTTCCTGATTTCTCTTTCTGTTGGTTCATTGTTAGTGTATAGGAAAGCCACACATTTCTGTGTGTTAATTTTGTATCCTGCAACTTTGCTGAAATCCGGTATTAGTTCTAGTAGTTTTGAAGTGGAGTCTTTAGGGTTTTTTATGTACAATATCATGTCATCTGCGAATAGTGACAGTTTGACTTCTTCTTTAACAATCTGGATTCCTTGTATTTCTTTGTTTTGTCTGATTGCCATGGCTAGGACCTCCAGTACTATGTTAAATAACAGTGGGGAGAGTGGGCATCCCTGTCTTGTTCCCGATCGCAGAGGAAAAGCTTTCAGTTTCTCGCTGTTCAGTGTGATGTTGGCTGTGAGTTTATCATATATGGCCTTTATTATGTTGAGGTACTTGCCCTCTATACCCATTTTGCTGAGAGTTTTTATCATGAATGGATGTTGAACTTTGTCAAATGCTTTTTCAGCATCTATGGAGATGATCATGTGGTTTTTGTCTTTCTTTTTGTTGATGTGGTGGATGATGTTGATGGATTTTTGAACGTTGTACCATCCTTGCATCCCTGAGATGAATCCCACTTGGTCATGGTCTATGATCCTCTTGATGTATTTTTTAATTCGGTTTGCTAATATTTTGTTGAGTATTTTTGCATCTATGTTCATCAGGGATATTGGCCTGTAATTTTCTTTCTTGGTGGGGTCTTTGCCTGGTTTTGGTATTAGGGTGATGTTGGCTTCATAGAATGAGTTTGGGAGTATTCCCTCCTCTTCTATTTTTTGGAAAACTTTAGGGAGAATGGGTATTATACCTTCTCTGTGTGTCTGATAAAATTCCAAGGTAAATCCATCTGGCCTGGGGTTTTGCTCTTGGGTATTTTTTTTATTACCAATTCAATTTCGTTGCTGGTAATTGGTCTGTTTAGATTTTCTGTTTCTTCCTTGGTCAGTCTTGGAAGGTTGTATTTTTCTAGGAAGTTGTCCATTTCTTCTAGGTTTTCCACCTTGTTAGCATATAGGTTTTCATAGTATTCTCTAATAATTCTTTGTATTTCTGTGGGGTCCATCATGATTTTTCCTTTCTTGTTTCTGATTCTGTTGATGTGTGTAGATTCTCTTTTTCTCTTAATAAGTCTGGCTAGGGGCTTATCTATTTTGTTTATTTTCTCAAAGAACCAGCTCTTGGTTTCATTGATTTTTTTCTATTGTTTTATTCTTCTCAATTTTATTTATTTCTTCTCTGATCTTTATTATGTCCCTCCTTCTGCTGACTTTGGGCCTAATTTGTTCTTCTTTTTCCAATTTCAATAATTGTGACTTTAGACTATTCATTTGGGAGTGTTCTTCCTTCTTTAAATAGGCCTGGATTGCTATATACTTTCCTCTTAGAACTGCCTTTGCTGCATCCCACAGAAGTTGGGGCTTTGTGTTGTTGTTATCATTTGTTTCCATATATTCCTTGATCTCTATTTTAATTTGGTCATTGATCCATTGATTATTTAGGAGCATGTTGTTCAGCCTCCATGTGTCTGTGAGCCTTTTTGCTTTCTTTGTACAATTTATTTCTAGTTTTATACCTTTGTGGTCTAAAAAGTTGGTTGGTAGAATTTCAATCTTTTTGAATTTACTGAGGCTCTTTTTGGGGCCTAGTATGTGGTCTATTCTGGAGAATGTTCCATGTGTACTTGAGAAGAATGTGTATCCTGCTGCTTTTGGGTGTAGCGTTCTGTAGATGTCTGTTAGATCCATCTGTTCTAGTGTGTTGTTCAGTGCCTCCGTGTCCTTACTTATTTTCTCTCTGATGGATCTGTCCTTTGGAGTGAGTGGTATGTTGAAGTCTCCTAAAATGAATGCATTGCATTCTATTTCCTCCTTTAATTCTGTTAGTATTTGTTTCACATATGCTGGTGCTCCTGTGTTGGGTGCATATATATTTATAATGGTTATATCCTCCTGTTGGACTGAGCCCTTTATCATTATGTAATGTCCTTCCTTATCTCTTGTTACTTTCTTTGTTTTGAAGTCTATTTTGTCTGATACTAGTACTGCAACACCTGCTTTTTTCTCCTTGTTGTTATGCATGAAATATCTTTTTCCATCCCTTGATTTTTAGTCTGTGCATGTCTTTTGGTTTGAGGTGAGTCTCTTGTAAGCAGCATATGGATGGGTCTTGCTTGTTTATCCATTCCATTACTCTGTGTCTTTTGATTGGTGCATTCAGTTCATTTACATTTAGGGTGATTATCAATAGATATGTACTTATTGCCATTGCAGGCTTTAGATTTGTGTTTACCAAAGGTTCAAGTTTAGCTTTTTACTATCTTACCGTCTAACTTAACTCACCTATTGAGCTATTATAAACACAGTCTGATGATTCTTTATTTCTCTCCCTTGTTATTCCTCCTCCTCCATTCTTTATATGTTAGGTGTTTTATTCTGTGCTCTTTTGTGTTTCCATTGACTGCTTTTGTGAGTAGTTGATTTTATTATATGCATTTAGTTAGTATTTGGTTGGTCTGCTTTCTATGCTGTGATTTTATTTTCTCTGGTGACATCTATTTAGCCTTAGGAGTGCTTCCTTCTAGAGTAGTCCATCTAAAATACCCTGTAGAGGTGGTTTGTCGGAGGCAAATTCCCCCAACTTTTGCTTGTCTGGGAATTGTTTAATCCCTCCTTCATATTTAAATTATAATCGTGCTGGATACAGTATTCTTGGTTCAAGGCCCTTCTGTTTCATTGCATTAAATATATCATGCCATTCTCTTCTGGCCTGTAAGGTTTCTGTTGAGAAGTCTGATGATAGCTTGGTGGGTTTTCCTTTGTAGGTGACCTTTTTTCTCTCTCTGGCTGCCTTTAATACTCTGTCCTTGTCCTTGATCTTTGCCATTTTAATTATTATGTGTCTTGGTGTCGTCTTCCTTGGGTCCCTTGTGTAGGGAGTTCCATTGTCTGATAGACTATTTCCTCCCCCAGTTTGGGGAAGTTTTCAGCAATTAATTCTTCAAATACACTTTCTATCCTTTTTTCTCTCTCTTCTTCTTCTGGTAACCCTATAATGCGAATATTGTTCCATTTGGATTGGTCACACAGTTCTCTTCATATTCTTTCATTCCTGGAGATCCTTTTCTCTCTCTCTGCCTCAGCTTCTCTGCGTTCCTGTTCTCTGATTTCTATTCCATTAATGGCCTCTTGCATCTCATCCATTCTGCTTTTAAGTCTCTCCAGAGATTGTTTTATTTCTGTATTATCCCTCCCAACTTTATCCGTTAGCTCTTGTATTTTTCTCTAGAGCTCCATTAACATGATTATGACATTTATTTTGAATTCTTTTTCAGGAAGATTGGTTAAATCTATCTCCCCCAGTTCCCTCTCAGGGGATATCTGGGTTATTCTGGTCTGGATCAAATTCTTCTCCCTTTTCATGGTGATGGAGGTAGTTGTGGGCAGTTGGTGCATCTGTTAGCTGGAGAACAAAGTCCCTTCCTGCTTGCTCGTTGCCTTCCTCTACTGCAAGAATGGTGACCCCTAGTGGCTTTTGCTGGGCAGCTGCACAGTGATGTGGCCTCTGAGTCTGGCCTGGGAGGCTGCGGAGGCGGCTCTGCGCGGCTGCTGTGGGCACGGTCGCTCTCAGGCTGCTCCCCTGCTATTTTGGGGCTGCGCCAGAGGGGAAATGGGCGGGAGGCTGTTTATCGTTTTGAGGGGCCTTAGAGCTGCGCTGCCGCCTAGCGGGTTAGGGTGCCTGGAGCTCGCCAGGATTCCCAGCTGCTGGGCTGAGTGTGCCGGGACAATTCCGTCCAGCTGTGAGGTCCCTGTCCCTTTAAGAGTTTCAAAAAGCACTCGCTTTTCTTTTGTCCCAAGGGCGCTGGCTGTGGGAACCTGCTTGCAGGTTTTACTGTTCCGTTTCCGTAGTATCCAGCACACCACGCACTGTGTGTCTGCACTCCTGGTGTGGATGACTAGGGCTGGGTATTTAGCAGTCCTGGCCTCCCTCTCCCTCCCTGCTTCAATCCCTTTCCTCCCACCAGGGAGCTGGGGTTGGGGGCACGCTTGGTCCCACCGGGCCGCAGCTTGTATCTTACTCCCTTCGTGAGGCACTGGGTTCTCGCAGGTGTAGATGTAGCCTGGCTGTTGTCCTGTATCTTACGGTCTCTCTTTTAGGAATAGTTGTATTTGTTGTATTTTCAAAAATATATATGGTTTTGGGAGGAGATTTCTGCTGCCCTTCTCATGGCGCTGTCTTGGCTCCTCCACATTGTACATTATATGTAGTGTTGTAAACTCTGCTCTTTTCACTGAGCCCTGTGCCCCATACTCACTCGCTGTCACTCTATAGAGCTTCCTTTGACTTACCACATGGAGCCCCTGGCCCAAGATAGCTCCACTCCTACCCACTTTGTGCTGTTATCATCAAACATATTACATACCTAAGCATTTAGGCTCAACAATTTGTTACATACATATTGTTTTATACAATTGCTTTTTAAATCAGTTAACTGAAGGAAGGAGAAAAGCTATGAATCAACACTGTTTTTTGTATTACACAATAGCCTGCATGGCTGCTCTTGTTTTGTCCATGGTATGCATTTGTGATGGTGTCACTTGCTTTCTGACTGAAGTGCTTTCTTTAGTATTTCTTACAAGGTGACTCTGGTAACAGTGAATTCCGTCAACATTTGGTTATCTAGGAGTGTCTTTACTTCGCTTTTATTTTGGAAGATAGGATATAGGATTCTTGGTTGACATATTTCCTTTGAGCACTTTCAATATGTCATCCCACTGCCTCTGGCCTCCACTGTTTGTTTTGATCTTATGGGGTTTCCCCCCTCATTTTTCTCTTGCTGTTTTCAAGATTTTTTCCTTGTCTTTGCCTTTCATCATTTTTAATTAGAATGTGTCTATTTGTGGATCTTTCTGTTTTTGTTTTTTGTTTTTTTGTAATTCATTGAACTTCCTGTATGTGATGATTGATTTTGTTAATTTTGGGAAGTTTTTGGCCATTATTTCTTTGAATATTTTTTCTTTTCCCTCCCTTTCCTTCCTTCTCTTCTTTATATGTATGTTGGTGCATTTAATAGCATCCACATATCTCTGAGTCTCTATTTTTCTTCATTCCTTTTGTTCTGTTCTTCTGGTTGTGTAATCTCTACCAGTCCATTTTCCAGTTCACTACTTCTTTCTTCTTCTTTCTTCTGCTGGGTTAAATCTGCTTTTGAGCCCTTCTAGTGAATTTTTCATTACAATTCTTGTTCTTATCAGTGCCAGTGTTTCCATTTGGTCCCATTTCATAGTTTCTATTGATTGACTGACACTCTTTGATACAGCATTGTCACCGTGGTGTCCCTTAGTTCTCTGAATGTCTTTGTAATGGCTGCTTTGAAGGGTTTTTCTATTAATTCCAATATCTGGTCCCTCTCACAGGAAATTTCTGTTGCCTGCGTTTTTTCAGGAGCTTAGGTCACAATTTCCTGTTTCTTCACGTGTCCTCTGGGTATTTTTTTTTTTTTGGAATTGGACTATTTAGATAAAATATGTAGCAAACTCCGGGTCCTGACTCAATGGAGAAGTAGAGTCAGCACTCCCCCAGATCATTATTGTAATTTATTTCTTTAGTGACTGCTTGGGTTATTTGATTAGAGACCATTTCCTTCCCACACACAAGTCCCCACAGTGCAAAGCCTCTCACACTGCCTCTCAGGGACTCGGCCTTGGCCACAGCCACGTTCCCCCTGGGATTCGGTGGTCCGGGTTGGGCTTGGCCTCTCTCGCTCCATGGCCACACCCAGGTGTTCAGGGGCACTGACTGCCCTGTTGTCCCAGCATATGTCACTCCACAGACTAAACAGATCAAATTCCAAATTTGGATTCCCTTGAAAGGATAGTTTGTGAGGTCAATGGCTCCTCCCAGCTGTCTCCTCCCCCAATTTTCTCAGGCAAACTAGACAGCTACACTTTAGCCTTTATCTCTGCCAATCTACCAATATACTCCCAAAAGCCTCTCACCATAGCCTGCACTGTTCTTGAGAGCACCTCAGGCTTGAGCTTCTTCACAGTCTATTGCAAATGAAATCAGTGCCTTTGGAGAAAGATTAGGAGTTACCTGCTTTACATCCTGCTTCTCCCTCCAGGCAAAATCTCTGAGCTCTGGAGCTGGGTGGGGACAATGGGGTGCCTCCTCTCAAGGGAAACCTATTGTCACTCATCTAACAGCTGCGCATTCAGTGGAAAGGGCAGTAGCCTGAAGTGTCCTTGGCTTGCCCTCCTTGCGTGAAACTTCCGCCAGGGCACTGGCCCTCTCAGCACACAGAGCCCAAGGTAGAGCCTCCTGCCCAGAAACAGGGACTCGGCAGAGGAAGGGAGACTCCACCTCAGACCACACACCCCAGAAATTAGCTTCAGCAACAGGGAGCTGGGGTCAGGATGAGAAATGCAGATACCCACTTACCGGGAAGACAGCCCTGTGGATGGTGGTTGGTAGTGAGGAAATTCTGTCTTGGCAGCACCAAAGGCCATTCTGGAATGGCCTTTCTGTTTCATTGAATTGGGCTGGGAAGGGAGAGAGTGAGTCACAGTTCAAATACTACAGACTCTCACTCTTCTTTTTTTTTTTTAAGGTATTGATATACACTTGTGAAGGTTTTACAAGAAAAACAATATGGTTTTATTACATTCACCCTTATTATCAAGTCCTCCACATACCCCATTGCAGTCACTGTCCATCAGTGTAGTAAGATTCCACAGAGGCCCTATTTGTCTTCTCTGAGCTACACTGTCTTCCTCGTGACCCCCCCCACACCATGTGCACCAATCATGATACCCCTCAATCCCCTTCTCCCTCCCTCCCCACCCGCCCTCCCCTTTGGTAACCACTAGTCTCTTCTTGGAGTCTGTGAGTACGCTGCTATTTTGTTCCTTCAGTTTTGCTTCATTCTTATACTCCACAAATGAGGGCAGTCATTTGGTATTTGTCTTTCTCTGCCTAACTTATTTCACTGAGCACAGTACCCTCTAGCTCCATCCATGTTGTTGCAAATGGTAGGATTTGTTTCTTTCTTATGGCTGAATAGTATTCCATTGTGTATATGTACCACATCTTCTTTATCCATTCATCTACTGATGGACACTTAGGTTGCTTCCATATCTTGGCTCTTGTAAATAGTGCTGCAGTAAGCATAGGGGTGCATATGTCTTTTTGAATTTGAGAAATTGTTTTCTTTGGTTAAATTCCTTGGAGTGGAATTCCAATGGTATTTCTATTTTTAGACTCTCACTGTTCCTATTAGATAGATTTTCTTGAGTAAATGCATCTTCATTTGCTGTATGTCCTTGGGACCATTTCCAGAGATGGAAAAACATTTTTTTGATATGTGATTTCCATTAGTTTTGCTCTGGTGGAAGTACTGGAAGTCCTTCAAGAAACCTTTTCAACCCAACATTCCATAAATGTATTTCTCAGATACCAAATATAATTTTAAATGATACGTAATCATTTGAATATTTGTTTAAAATATTTAATTATGGTTAAAATACATAAAAGTTACCATCTTAACCATTTCTAAGTGTACAGTTCAGTAGTGTTAAATATATTCACATAATGTGGAACCAAGCTTCAGAACTTTTTCATGTTGGAAAACTGGACTCTGTCCCAACTAAGCACTAATTCCCCTTTCCTCTTGCCTAGCTCCTAGCAACCACCGTTCTTACTTTCTGTCTCCTTGAATGTGACTAGTCTAAGAGCCTCATGGAGATGGGATCACCCAGTAACTGGCTTATTTCACTTGGCATAATGGCCCCCAGCCTTGTCCACGGTCTAGCAGGTGTCGATTCTCTCCCTTCTTACAGCTGAGCGATATGCCATTGTACAGATGGGCCATGTTTTGCTTGTATATTTGTCCACTGAGGGACACAGGGGATGCTTCCACCTCTTGGCCTGTGTGGTTGTTTTATATCCATTCAGTCTCCTTGATGTCAGTCAGGATGTTTTCAACTGCCCATATCAGAATAGCCAATGAAAGTGGCTTAAATCAGAACATTGACTGTCTCACTTATTAAGAAGTACAGTGGTACGAAAGTGTGGGATGGTGTGGCTGCTCAGAAACACCGACAGCTGGGTCCTTCCCGTCTTCCCACTCTGCCATCTTCCCAGTTCTGGCCATCCCTGCATATGGCTACACGTTGGTGCAGCAACCCCAGGAATCACGTCTGTGCCTCTGTCCATATCAGGAAGGAAGGATTTCCCTTTCCACAGCTTTCTTATCTCGTCACTGAGAAGGGCCTCTCCCAGAAGCCCCATGGCACACTACCCTTTCCATTTCCTTGGCCAGAACAGGTCGTATTCCACCGCAGACTGACAAGCACATCACCATTGACCCTACACTTAGGTTTCTTTCCTGGGAAGCTGGGCTGCAGCACCCCCTCTGTCGGCAGTGCTGCACCATGCCTGCAGAGAGTGTTCAGTTCCCGAATACAGGGATGGGGTGGGATGTTGTCGGAGAGGGGCTGAAGGTCGCCACACCCTCATGGTTGGAACATGGGTTGTGTCTAAGGTTTCAAGATTATAAACAACATTTGGATGACTTCATAGCCAAACTGTTCCCCACATCCGTGATTGTTCCCTTTGGACATCTCACAAGAGGAACAAGAGTTAACTCCAGTTAGCTTGGTTTCAAAAGTCAGGAACCCATACCGTTGTGATCTGATAAGGGATCCTGTGGGTTGTCAGTCTTCAGTGGGAGTTCAATGTAACACAAACATACTGAGCTCCTAATGTATAACTGGGCTAGGCTTTGGGCATACGATATTCCAAAGGTGGAATACCATTTTTCTGGGATATATTCTGTACTTTGCTTAAAAAATTTGAGGAATGAGGAATCAAGAGAGGAACATCAATTTGGATTCCCCATCTCTCTTGCACTTAGCAAGATATATATATATATATATATATAGATAGATAGATATAACTATTCTAAGTGTGCGCAGGCCTGGTGTCTTATTTTCTAGTGAATGGGCAGAAGGACATGCCAGTCAGTATGCCTGCACATGCTCTCTTATTTAAAAGGTGATTGATGGCTTGGCTTTTCTCCACATTACATTGTGTCTTCAGAAACACTAAAACTAGCAAGTGTAGCAGGTGGTATCACTAATTCACCATAAAGCTGGTTGGGCTGGGTGCAGAATGGCCAGTCTAAGGGGTCAGTCACAATATTGGTATGGGGTAAGCACAAAGCTTCAGATGGGCATGTGGAAGGTGAAGAGAGGCTGCCAGCCCAGACGGTGGGCTCTGGGCCAGGCTGAGCCCAAGCCTGGCAGGCGTGAAGCAGTGAGCAGTGGGGGAGGTGCCAGGCAGTGGGTGGTGCGCAGTCCCAGGAGCTGGTGCCGGGGAGGGGCAGTCTGGAGGGGTGTGGACCATGGCTGTACTGGGGGCCTGAGGCCAGAGCAGGTGAGACCCTGAGTCAGGCAGCTCCACCCTTGCAGATGGTCACTTGGGAGCAAGTCTGTCTGGTTTCCAGTTTTGCTCTGGCTGAAGCCCTGAAAGACCAAATTTTAAAGACTAATTTTTTAATGTGACCTTATGATGGGTAACACTTCCTTTTTACTCCCCTCTTATTATTGTTGTGAACTCTGTTTTGCCTTTGTATATTCTAGTATCTGTGACTAAGAAACTTAGGTTTCCTGTGATAGAAACATAGCATGTGCTATGTTTCCTGCATGACTTAAATGTGCTGTCCTCTCACCCAAAGCATGTGGGCACCGGCTGACCCATGAAAGCCGCTCTGTGAACTGCGCACACCTCCTCTGTGGTCACCAAGACTGGTGGAATGGGCCTGGCTCCCACAAGCCTGCTGAATGAGTTTCTTTTAGGCAAAGGGAGAGTCAGGGAGCCCTAAGAGGCCATGTCTTGGGGATGAGGTGTGGAGGGTGTGTGCGTAAGAGGATGGTTTCAAGTTCCAACTCATGTATTCAAACATTGTCTGAGTTTTTTCAGGAATTGTGCTTCATGTGCAGGTGCCCCATCTGACACACACCATTGGCTGTGAACACCGACTCGTGGCTGCAGTGCTCTGACTTGCTCCAAGGGAGCAATCCTGGCTCCGTGCTCTCCACGAGACACAACATGGCCTTCCTGGGCCCAGGACACTGGGCACACTGCAGCCCCAGCTGAGGGGCCATGATAAACACTGAAATCACCCAGAAAAGGCACAGCAATTTAAAAAAAGGGCACTAAAATGACACAGAAAGAGCACGACTGGGCTGAAAGGACAAAGCAGAGGGTCCCCAGTTCAGTGTCACTGGGTCAGGGTGCCTAGGCCGTGTGGTTGGCATGGTGTGTGCAGATGGTGAACACTCAGAAATCAGCCACTGTCACCCAAGGCTGGCCGTTTCCAGGTAAGACAACCACTGAGTTGGCTGACCCCATGCATGCCCAGTGTCATTCTCCCTCACCCCAGCCCTGGGCGTGATCCCTGACCCAGCTTCCCGGAGCCATGCCCAGTGCGTGCTTTCTCCTTGGGTACCAGCAGCTCTGGAGCAGGTGCTCATTTCAAGTGTGACCACAAGGTGGGAAAACACTTGCATGCATGAAAAGGGAAAACATGTTTTTGAGATGCAAGTGAGCTCTTTGTAAATCCAGGGAGCTGGCACAGTAATGATGTTTTTTTGTTCTTTAGTTTCTCCAATACTGCCTCCTTTTATATTTGGCTGATTTCTATTTTTTTGTATAATGTTTAGTTATTTTCTTAGTGGTTACTCTGGAGATTAGAGTGAAATCCTAAACTTATATGTGTGTACGGTCACAGACAAGCAGCATGCCTCCCTGATGTTTGCACTTGCGAATCTTCTCCTGAGAAGGTGTTTACACTTCTGCTCTGATGGTCTGAAACTCTGTTTCTTTTTCAGGATTCAGGTCAGGTTGCATCTTCTCTAGGGAGAGTTTTTCTGCACCTCCCTTCTCCACCACCTCCTCCCGGAAGATGCAGTATAAATACCTACCGGCTAACGTGTGTTATCTTGCGTATCTGCCCAGTTGCTGCCTTAAAACAAGGATTATTGGTGCTAATAACTGTGGCTTGAATGTTAACCACATGTAACAAAATCTCCGCTACAAAAAAGGTGAATAATTCAGCAAAACGGTGGGGTTTTTTTTGTTTGGTTTTGTCTTATTTTACTATTTGGGCAAGAGGTTCAGAAACGAAGAGTCTGAAATAGATTGCACAGTTTACTGGAAACTAATAAATAGGGATGACTGCAGAGGTGATAAAGAGAGAAGAAAGGAATAACAGCTATTTTGTTCCACTTTAAATCTAATCTGCTCTCTTACTGTGACCGACTTTCTAGGAATGTAGACTTTGCATGAAAATAATCACATCAAAATATGAATGTCTTTACAGAAAACATTTTTGAGCAATGTAAAAGTAATTTATCTTCCTCCTTATTACCACATTTAGTTTCTGGAATAAACTTGCTGGCATCTTTAGAGACAGTGGACTTGTCAAAGGCTGACTTTTCCCATCCCTCAGTGAGTAGTTTCCCCCTTCAACTGAAAAAGTTGGATGTGGAGGAGCAACCACTTAGTTTTAGTTCAAATACAGTTTTTTACTTATCAATAATCATTCTCCTGGGCTTCATTCATACCAAGAAATTGCAGACCAAAGGAAATGCTTGCTTGTGCTTGATACTGTACTGAATGCTGAGTGTGCAAATCATGTTAGAAGTGTTAGAAATAAGGATTGCACATAGGTCCAAAGGCCCAAATGAGTACTTCTGTTTTTTCTTACTAGTATCTAACTGACCAAAAGAATAGACATTCATTGTTGACTCAAAATTTAATGATTCATGTATATTGCTGTTGTTGAAAGGAGTGCTGTATGTATCCATAGGTTTAATTGGTTTTTAATGTTGTTCAAGTCCTCTGTCTCTTTATTGATCTTCTGTTGTGATGTTCTATTCTTTATTGAAAGTGGGGTAAAGAAGTCTCCAAATGTAGAACTGTCTGTGTACTCCTCTAATTCTGTCAATGTTTGCTTCATATGCTTTGGGGCTCCATTTTTTTAGTACACATATATTAACCTGTTATATCTGGATGAATTGAGCCTCTTCTCAGTATTTAATGTCTTTTCTTTCTCTCTTGTAACAATCTTTTTAGTTAAATCTACTTCATTTAATATTAGTATAGCCACTACAGCTATTTTGGTAACTATTTGCATGGAATATAGTTTCCCATCATTTCACTTTCAACTTATTTGCTGAAATGTCTTGGGGTCTCTAGAGTAGTCTTTTGTAAACAGCATATAGTTGGATTGTACTTTTAAACCCATTCTGCTAATCTCTGCCTTTTAATTGTGAGTTGAAGTGATTTTAAACAAACACTTTAACATTTAAAGTGCTTACTGATAATGAAGGCTTTACTTCTGCCAATTTGCTATTTGTTTCCTATGTAGCATTTTGTTCTTTAGTTCCTCCAATACTGCCTCCTTTTATGTTTGATTGATTTTGGTTTCTTCATTTTCTTTTCTGCTTAATTTTAGTTTTTTACTTAGTTACTATAGGGATTAGTGCCAAATCCTAAATTTATATGACTCTAGATTGCATAGAAATAAACTTGGCTCCAACAGCACATGCCAGGTCTGCTTCTATCCAGCATCCTCTTCCCTTTTGTGTTGTTCTCATTACTAATTATGTCCTTATATGTTGTGTGCCCATTAACATAATTATAATTATCATTTTGTAGAAGTGTCTTCTGAATCATGTAAGAAACAAAAAGAGGAGTTATAACCCAACAATACTATAATACTAACTTTTATATTTATTTGCATGTTTACCTTTACCAGAGATCTTTATTTCTTTGTATGGGTTTGCATTACAATATAGATTCCTTTTGTTTCACCCTGAATACCCTTTAGCATTTCTGTAGGGCAGGTCTACTAGTAATGAATTCTATTAGCTTTTGTTTATCTGACAATGTCTTAATTTCTCCTTTATTCTTGAAGGATAATTTTGCTGGATATAAAAATCATAGTTGACAGGTTTTTTTTTCTTTCAGTAATTTAATACATCATCCCACTGCCATCTGGCTTCCATAAAGCTTTCTAATGAGAGATTAGCTATTAGTCTTTTTTTTTTTTTTTAATAATTATTTTTTATTGAAGGGTAGTTGACGCACAGTATTACATTACATTAGTTTCAAGTGTACAACACAGTGGTAGAACATTTATATACATAATTCTAGGTTCCAGCTATCACCCTACCAAGCTGTTACAATATCTTGACTATATTCCTTATGCTATACATTACATCCCGGTTACTTATTTATTTTACCATTGGAAGTCTGTCCTTTTTTTTTTTTTTTTTTTTTGTGAGGGCATCTCTCATATTTATTGATCAAATGGTTGTTAACGACAATAAAATTCTGTATAGGGGAGTCAGTGCTCAATGCACAATCATTAATCCACCCCAAGCCTAATTTTCGTCAGTCTCCAATCTTCTGAGGCATAACAAACAAGTTCTTACATGTAGAACAAATTCTTACATAATGAATAAGTTACATAGTGAACAGTACAAGGGCAGTCATCACAGAAACTTTCGGTTTTGCTCATGCATTATGAACTATAAACAGTCAGTTCAAATATGAATACTCATTTGGTTTTTATACTTGATTTATATGTGGATACCACATTTCTCTCTTTATTATTATTATTTTTAATAAAATGCTTAAGTGGTAGGTAGATGCAAGATAAAGGTAGAAAACATAGTTTAGTGTTGTAAGAGAGCAAATGTAGATGATCAGGTGTGTGCCTGTAGACTATGTGTTAATCCAAGCTAGACCAGGGCAATAAAACATCCACATATGCAGAAGATTTCTCTCAGAACAGGGGGGGTGAGGTTCTAAGCCTCACCTCTGTTGATCCCCAATTTCTCACCTGATGGCCCCCCTGCGACTGTGCCTGTCTTAGGTTGTTCCTCCCTTGAGGAATCTTACCCGTCTCTGGCTAACCAGTCATCTTCCGGGGCCATACAGGGAAATGTGAAGTTGGTAAGTGAGAGGGAAGCCTTACTGTTTGAAAAGGTTAGCTTTTTACTTCTTTGCATATTTATGCCCTGTGGCTTCTATGCCCAGCATTTGTCTTGAGGTATCTTTACCACTTGGAGGAGTTATGGTACTCGGTAAATTTGATATGAGGCACGAATTCTATTTAAGGGTTGTAATTAGGAAGGAAGAAGAAAAGCTATAGAAGTAGCAGGCGGAAGAAAACATGGGAAGATTGATTATTTCTTTGACAAATCTTCTTGTAGAGTAACTTCAGCATATATAGGTTTTAAGCTACTACTTAAATTGCGCACACACATTAACATAATAGGAGTATAGTTACATAACCAAAGCATATCTGTAATTACCAGCCATCTCCAGTGAAACCAAGAAAACCATTAAGGCACCTTAGGCATTTGTGAAAACTTATCTATGAAATGGTGGATATTGTCCAACTGAACTTGAACAGTCTGAGAGAAATCAGACAAATTAAAACAACCCATTCCTGGGGACTGTTCACATGCCATATGTTCTTTTAACAGTAAATAGTCTGTAGTTGTAAGAGTTTGGAGCGCTACAATTTGCACTTCTCCAAATTCTTGGTTGAGTTCCAACAGTATAGATCCAGTCAAATTTGTTGTTTTACTGTATGCACAGGCCAGCTTAGATATCTCCTTCCTCATTCCCATGGCAAGTCCAGGAACTGGTGGGATGAGAGCATCTACAGCTGTAGCAGTGCGTGGATCTTTGTTGGGGTTTTTTGATGATCATCTTCTGGCATGAGTCTTCCAGAGAGTGCAGATGTTGGAAGTTCTTTTTCATATCGTATCTTAGTTCATTTTCGGGGTAGCCCAATTAGGCTTTGATCCTCTGTATAAACACAAACAGACCCTTTGCCTACACTTTTATATGCCCTTTATACCCTTGTGTAGAACTCGTTGGAGGTTACCACACAGGAACAGCCCTTTTTTTTTTTTTTGCTTTGTTTTTGGTATCACTAATCTACACTTACATGACGAATATTATGTTTACTAGGCTCTCCCCTATACCAGGTCCCCCCTATAAACCCCTTTACAGTCACTGTCCATCAGCATAGCAAAATGTTGTAGAATCACTACTTGCCTTCTCTGTGTTGTACAGCCCTCCCTTTTCTCCTACCCCCCCATGCATGTTAATCTTAATACCCCCCTACTTCTCCCCCCCTTATCCCTCCCTACCCACCCATCCTCCCCAGTCCCTTTCCCTTTGGTACCTGTTAGTCCATTCTTGAGTTCTGTGATTCTGGTGCTGTTTTGTTCCTTCAGTTTTTCCTTTGTTCTTATATTCCACAGATAAGTGAAATCATTTGGTATTTCTCTTTCTCCGCTTGGCTTGTTTCACTGAGCATAATACCCTCCAGCTCCATCCATGTTGCTGCAAATGATTGGATTTGCCCTTTTCTTATGGCTGAGTAGTATTCCATTGTGTATATGTACCACATCTTCTTTATCCATTCATCTATCGATGGACATTTAGGTTGCTTCCAATTCTTGGCTATTGTAAATAGTGCTGCGATAAACATAGGGGTGCATCTGTCTTTCTCAAACTTGATTGCTGTGTTCTTAGGGTAAATTCCTAGGAGTGGAATTCCTGGGTCAAATGGTAAGTCTGTTTTGAGCATTTTGATATACCTCCATACTGCTTTCCACAATGGTTGAACTAACTTACATTCCCACCAGCAGTGTAGGAGGGTTCCCCTTTCTCCACAGCCTCGCCAACATTTGTTGTTGTTTGTCTTTTGGATGGCAGCCATCCTTACTGGTGTGAGGTGATACCTCATTGTAGTTTTAATTTGCATTTCTCTGATAATTAGCGATGTGGAGCATCTTTTCATGTGTCTGTTGGCCATCTGTATTTCTTTTTTGGAGAACTGTCTTTTCAGTTCCTCTGCCCATTTTTTAATTGGGTTATTTGTTTTTTGTTTGTTGAGGCGTGTGAGCTCCTTATATATTCTGGACGTCAAGCCTTTATCGGATGTGTCATTTTCAAATATATTCTCCCATACTGTAGGGATCCTTTTTGTTCTATTGATGGTGTCTTTTGCTGTACAGAAGCTTTTCAGCTTAATATAGTCCCACTTACTCATTTTTGCTGTTGTTTTCCTTGCCCGGGGAGATATGTTCAAAAAGAGGTCACTCATGATTATGTCTAAGAGGTTTTCGCCTATGTTTTCTTCCAAGAGTTTAATGGTTTCATGGCTTACATTCAGGTCTTTGATCCATTTTGAGTTTACTTTTGTATATGGGGTTAGACAATGGTCCAGTTTCATTCTCCTACATGTAGCTCTCCAGTTTTGCCAGCACCACCTGTTGAAGAGACTGTCATTTCGCCATTGTATGTCCATGGCTCCTTTATCAAATATTAATTGACCATATATGTCTGGGTTAATGTCTGGATTCTCTAGTCTGTTCCATTGGTCTGTGGCTCTGCTCTTGTGCCAGTACCAAATTGTCTTGATTACTATGGCTTTATAGTAGAGCTTGAAGTTGGGGAGTGAGATCCCCCCTACTTTATTCTTCTTTCTGAGGATTGCTTTCGCTATTCGGGGTCTTTGGTGTTTCCATATGAATTTTTGAATTATTTGTTCCAGTTCATTGAAGAATGTTGCTGGTAGTTTCATAGGGATTGCATCAAATCTGTATATTGCTTTGGGCAGGATGGCCATTTTAACGATATTAATTCTTCCTAGCCATGAGCATGGGATGTGTTTCCATCAGTTAGTGTCCCCTTTAATTTCTCTTAAGAGTGACTTGTAGTTTTCAGAGTATAAGTCTTTCACTTCTTTGGTTAGGTTTATTCCTAGGTATTTTATTTTTTTTGATGCAATTGTGAATGGAGTTGTTTTCCTGATTTCTCTTTCTGTTGGTTCATTGTTAGTATATAGGAAAGCCACAGATTTCTGTGTGTTGATTTTGTATCCTGCAACTTTGCTGTATTCCGATATCAGTTCTAGTAGTTTTGGGGTGGAGTCTTTAGGGTTTTTTATGTACAGTATCATGTCATCTGCAAATAGTGACAGTTTAACTTCTTCTTTACCAATCTGGATTCCTTGTATTTCTTTATTTTGTCTGATTGCCGTGGCTAGGACCTCCAGTACTATGTTAAATAACAGTGGAGAGAGTGGGCATCCCTGTCTAGTTCCCGATCTCAGCGGAAATGCTTTCAGCTTCTCGCTGTTCAATATAATGTTGGCTGTGGGTTTGTCATAGATGGCCTTTATTATGTTGAGGTACTTGCCCTCTATTCCCATTTTGCTGAGAGTTTTTAACATGAATGGATGTTGAACTTTGTCAAATGCTTTTTCAGCATCTATGGAGATGATCATGTGGTTTTTGTCTTTCTTTTTGTTGATGTGGTGGATGATGTTGATGGACTTTCGAATGTTGTACCATCCTTGCATCCCTGGGATGAATCCCACTTGGTCATGGTGTATGATCCTTTTGATGTATTTTTGAATTCGGTTTGCTAATATTTTTTTGAGTATTTTTGCATCTATATTTATCAGGGATATTGGTCTGTAACTTTCTTTTTTTGTGGAGTCTTTGCCTGGTTTTGGTATTAGAGTGATGTTAGCTTCATAGAATGAGTTTGGGAGTATCCCCTCCTCCTTTATTTTTTGGAAAACTTTAAGGAGAATGGCTATTATGTCTTCCCTGTATGTCTGATAAAATTCCGAGGTAAATCCATCTGGCCCGGGGGTTTTGTTCTTTGGTAGTTTTTGGATTACCGCTTCAATTTCGTTGCTGGTAATTGGTCTGTTTAGATTTTCTGTTTCTTCCTGGGTCAATCTTGGAAGGTTATATTTTTCTAGGAAGTTGTCCATTTCTCCTAGGTTTCCCAGCTTGTTAGCATATAGGTTTTCATAGTATTCTCCAATAATTCTTTGCATTTCCGTGGGGTCCGTCGTGATTTTTCCTTTCTCGTTTCTGATACTGTTGATTTGTGTTGACTCTCTTTTCCTCTTAATAAGTCTGGCTAGAGGCTTATCTATTTTGTTTATTTTCTCGAAGAACCAGCTCTTGGTTTCATTGATTTTTGCTATTGTTTCATTCTTCTCAATTTTATTTATTTCTTCTCTGATCTTTATTATGTCCCTCCTTCTGCTGACCTTAGGCCTCATCTGTTCTTCTTTTTCCAATTTCGATAATTGTGACATTAGACCATTCATTTGGGATTGCTCTTCCTTTTTTAAATATGCTTGCATTGCTATATACTTTCCTCTTAAGACTGCTTTTGCTGTGTCCCACAGAAGTTGGGGCTCAGTGTTGTTGTTGTCATTTGTTTCCATATATTGCTGGATCTCCATTTTGATTTGGTCATTGATCCATTGATTATTTAGGAGCGTGTTGTTAAGCCTCCATGTGTTTGTGAGCCTCTTTGCTTTCTTTGTACAGTTTATTTCTAGTTTTATGCCTTTGTGGTCTGAAAAGTTGGTTGGTAGGATTTCAATCTTTTGGAATTTTCTGAGGCTCTTTTTGTGGCCTAGTATGTGGTCTATTCTGGAGAATGTTCCATGTGCACTTGAGAAGAATGTATATCCCGCTGCTTTTGGATGTAGAGTTCTATAGATGTCTATTAGGTCCATCTGCTCTACTGTGTTGTTCAGTGCTTCCGTGTCCTTACTTATTTTCTGCCCGGTGGATCTATCCTTTGGGGTGAGTGGTGTGTTGAAGTCTCCTAGAATGAATGCATTGCAGTCTATATCCCCCTTTAGTTCTGTTAGTATTTGTTTCACATATGCTGGTGCTCCTGTGTTGGGTGCATATATATTTAGAATGGTTATATCCTCTTGTTGGACTGAGCCCTTTATCATTATGTAGTGTCCTTCTTTATCTCTTGTTACTTTCTTTGTTTTGAAGTCTATTTTGTCTGATATTAGTACTGCAACCCCTGCTTTCTTCTCACTGTTGTTTGCTTGAAATATGTTTTTCCATCCCTTGACTTTTAGTCTGTACATGTCTTTGGGTTTGAGGTGAGTTTCTTGTAAGCAGCATATAGATGGGTCTTGCTTTTTTATCCATTCCATTACTCTGTGTCTTTTGATTGGTGCATTCAACCCATTAACATTTAGGGTGACTATTGAAAGATATGTACTTATTGCCATTGCAGGCTTTAAATTCGTGGTTACCAAAGGTTCAAGGTTAGCCTCTTTAGTATCTTACTTTAGGGTACCTAACTTAGCTCGCTTATTGAGCTGTTATATACACTGTCTGGAGATTCTTTTCTTCTCTCCCTTCTTGTTCCTCCTCCTCGATTCTTCATATGTTGGGTGTTTTTGTGCTGTGCTCTTTCTAGGAGTGGTCCCATCTAGAGCAGTCCCTGTAAGATGTTCTGTAGAGGTGGTTTGTGGAAAGCAAATTCCCTCAGCTTTTGTTTGTCTGGGAATTGTTTAATCCCACCATCATATTTGAATGATAGTCGTGCTGGATACAGTATCCTTGGTTCAAGGCCCTTCTGTTTCATTGTATTAAATATATCATGCCATTCTCTTCTGGCCTGTAGGGTTTCTGTTGAGAAATCTGACGTTAGCCTGATGGGTTTCCCTTTATAGGTGACCTTTTTCTCTCTAGCTGCCTTTAACACTCTTTCCTTGTCCTTGATCTTTGCCATTTTAATTATTATGTGTCTTGGTGTTGCCCTTCTTGGATCCTTTCTGTTGGGGGTTCTGTGTATTTCCGTGGTCTGTTCGAATACTTCCTCCCCCAGTGTGGGGAAGTTTTCAGCAATTATTTCTTCTAAGATACTTTCCATCTCTTTTCCTCTCTCTTCTTCTTCTGGGACCCCTATAATATGGATATTGTTCCTTTTGGATTGGTCACACAGTTCTCTTAATATTGTTTCATTCCTGGAGATCCTTTTGTCTCTCTCTATGTCAGCTTCTATGCATTCCTGTTCTCTGATTTCAATTCCATCAATGGCCTCTTGCATTCTATCCATTCTGCTTATAAACCCTTCCAGAGTTTGTTTCATTTCTGCGATCTCCTTTCTGGCATCTGTGATCTCCTTCCGGACTTCATCCCATTTCTCTTGCGTATTTCTCTGCATCTCTGTCAGCATGTTTATGATTCTTATTTTGAATTCTTTGTCAGGAAGACTGGTTAGGTCTGTCTCCTTCTCTGGTGTTGTCTCTGTGATCTTTGTCTGCCTGTAGCTTTGCCTTTTCATGGTGATAGGAATAGTTTGCAGAGCTGGGACGAGTGACGGCTGGAAGGACTTCCTTTCTTGTTGGTTTGTGGCCCTCCTCTCCTGGGAGAACAGCGACCTCTAGTGGCTTGTGCTGCGCAGCTGCGCGCAGACAGGGCTTCTGCTCCTGCCCGGCTGCTATGGAGTGAATCTCCGCTGTTGCTGTGGGCGTGGCCTGGCTCGGGCAGCTACTCCAAAATGGTGGAGTCGCGTTGGAGCAGGAGCTGCTGGGAGGCTATTTATCTCCGTAAGGGGCCTCCCTGCTCCCTGCAGCCCAGGGGTTAGGGTGCCCAGAGATCCCGGATTCCCTACCTCTGGATTAAGTGACCCGCCCTGCCCCTTTAAGACTTCCAAAAAGCACCCGCCAAAACAAAACAACGCCCACCAAAAAAAAAGAAAAAAAAATTTTTTTAATTAAAAAAAGAAAAAAAAGTTTTTAATTAAAAAAAAAGGTGGTCGTTCGTTTTTCTTTATTCTCCGGTGCCAGCCTCAGGCCTCTGCTCACCGGTCTTTCTGCCCTGTTTCCCTAGTATTGGGGTCCCTATCCCTTTAAGACTTCCAAAAAGCGCTCACCAAAACAAAACAGCAAAAAAGCAAAAAAAAATGGTCGCGCGCTTTTCTTATGTCCTCTGGCGCCCAGCCTCCAGTGCCTGCTCACTGTTCTTGCTGCCCTGTTTCCCTAGCATCCAGGGCCCCCTGGGCACGTACTGTGTCTGCGCTCTGGCCCGGATGGCTGGGGCTGGGTGTTCGGCATCCCTGGGCTCCGTCTCGCTCCCGCTCTGCCTGCTCTTCTCCCGCCGGGAGCTGGGGGGAGGGGCGCTCGGCTCCCGCGGGGCCGGGGCTTGTATCTTACCCCCTTCGCGAGGCGCTGGGTTCTCTCAGGTGCGGATGTGGTCTGGATATTGTCCTGTGTCCTCTGGTCTTTATTCTAGGAAGGGTTGCCTTTGTTATATTTTCATAGATATATGTTGTTTTGGGAGGAGATTTCCGCTGCTCTACTCACGCCGCCATCTTCCGCCCCCGGCTCTAGTCTTTTTTTTTAATTGAAGTATTGTTGATGTACAATCTTATACTGGTTTTAAATGTACTGTGGCTGTTAGTCTTATTGAAAATCCCTTGCATTTTATGAGTTTCTTCTCTCTTGCTTTCTCTTTGCCATTGTTTCTTGATAGTAGTACATTTCAGTATCTATCTCTGACTTTAGCCTGATTTGCATTCATTGAACTTCATGGATATGTAGATTGATGTTTTTCATCAAACTTTTGGCCATTATTTTTTTATATTTTCCACTCCCATTGTATCTCCTCTTCTGGACTCCCATAATGTGTATATTGGTACAGTTGATGAGGTCCTGTAGATTGCTTAAACACTGTTTCTTTTTCTTCATTCTTTTTTCTGTCTCTCCTCAGACTGGGTAATTTCAGGGCCCTATGTTCAGGTTTGCTGGTCCTTTCTTCTGCCTGCTCAAATATGCTGCTGAATTTCTCCAGTGAATTTTAAATTTCAGCTATTGTAATTTTCAGCTCCAGAATTTCTGTTGGTTACTTTTAATAATTCCTACCTCTTTATTGATAGTCCCTTCTGCTTTGGCATCATTCTCCTGATTGCTCTTTGTGCCTTGTCCATGGTTTCCTTCAGCTCCCTGAGCATATATAAGACATAAAGTCTTTGTCTTGTAAGTCCACTGTCTTGCTTTCCTGAGGGATGTTTACCACTAGTTACTCTGCATGTACCTTTTTTTCTTGTTTCTTTTCATGCTTTGTAAATTTTTGTTGGGAATGGGACATTGTGAATATTCCTCTGTGGTAGCTGAAAGATCCTCTCCCTTTCCCTGAGATGGGTGATGATGCTTCTTTATGGGTTGTAGTCATCTATGCAGTAACTTGTCAAAGGATATGTTAGAATATCTACAACTCTCAACAAGTTTTATAATTTTGAAATTTGAAATCAAAGTATCTCCTCTCACTACAATAGAATGAAACTAGCTATCAGTAACACTGGAACACTGAAAAATTTACAATTAAAAATTTTTCAATTAAACAATACACTCCTAAGCAGCAAATGGACCAAAGAAGAAATAACTAGCAAATTATGAAATACTTTGAGATGAATGAAAATAAAACCACAACGTATCAAAACTTAGGCAGTGAAAACAGTGTTTGCAGGGAAAAGTATAGCCGTAAATGCCTACACTATAAAAGAAGAAGGATCTTATATTAATAACCTAACTTTACACCTTAGGAACTAGAAAATGAAGAGCAAACTAAACACAAAACCAACAGAAGGAAGGAAATAATAAAAAATAGTGCATAGAAAAATGAGAGAAGAGAAACACAATAGAATAAATAATCTAAAAGTTGGTTCTTAGAGAAGATCAGTAAAACCAACAAACCTTTGCTAGATTGCAAAAGAAAACAAGAGAGATGCATATAACTAAAACTGGAAACAAAGGAGAGGTCATTGTTACAGAAAGTAAAAGAATTAGAATACTGTGAACAGCTGTATGGCAACACATTAGATAATCTAGATGAAACTGACAAATTCATGGGAAAAACAAATTGCCAATGCTGACTCAAAAATAAATAGAATATCTCAACAGACCCATGACAAATAGAGATTGAACCAATTATCAAAAATCTCCCAAAAAAGAAAATCCCCAAACCAGATGGTCTCATGGATGAATTCTTCCAAACTTTTAAATAAGATTAAACACCAATCCTATCCAAACTTTCCAAAGAGCAGAAGGAGAGGGGACACTTTCAGACACATTTAAGAAGGTTAGCATTACCTTAATATCAAAGCCAGATAAGATACCACAATAAAAGAAAACTATAGACTAATATCTCTTATGAATATAGTCTATGAGTTCCCTAAGGCAGCCTTAACAAAGCACCACAAACTAGGTAGCTTAAAACAATAGGCATGTGTTGTGTCGCAGTTCGGGGAACTCCAGTCGAGGTGTCGGCAGAGCCAGGCTTCCTCTGAAACCTGAACAGAAACCCTTTCTCTACCTGCATCTTCTCAGATCCTCCTCCCTGTGTGTTTCTCTCCACATGGCTGTCTTCTTAGAAGGACACCAGAAATATTGGGTTAGGGGCTCACTATGGCCTCAATTACACCTGCAATGAGCTTATTTCAGAATAAGGTCACATTCACATGTACTTGGAATTAGCACTTCAACATATCTTTTAGGGGGAACATAATTCAATCCATAACACAGATACAGAAATCCTCAGTAAATTACCAGCTAGCCTCATTCCCCAGGAACCCCCTGTCCTGCAGAGCCACTGATTGCAGCCTCCCTCACCACCATCTTCAGTCTCCCTTGACTAAAACTCCCACCCTTTCCTAATAACTCTCCTGAAACCCAAAATAGCCAGTTGCTTCTCAATAATTTTTCCTTCCATAAACCAGATATGCTGGCAACTGTGGAATTTAAACCTTCGCCCCAATTTAAGAACTATGATTAAGGAGTTCCCTTGAGCCCAGATAACATCAACAAATATTGGTAGGATTTAGAATTCTTTTGGATATATATGACCCAGGGTTACCTGACCTACCTGGTCCCTTTTCTTCCTGCCTGCCTACCTGAACTGGACACCAATCTTCTCCTGCCCTGGGACTGGGATTTATACCAATAGGACTCAGACTGGAACCACACCACAGGCTCTCCTGGTCCTCCAGCTTGCAGATAGCAGATTCTTAGCCTCCATGATTGTATGAACCAATTCCTCTAATAAATCTTCCTAACCTGTGACTTTGACCCCAGATAGAGAACCAATTATTATAATCTACTGATCAGACTCCAGGTAATTTTAAATTTGAAGTCAACAACCTTCATAAAGCAATGGGACAAATACTTGCCACCTGAAAGAGTCCAATAGATATCCAAATATACAACCAGCTAAGGGAAATCCTTGATTACCACCTGTTTCACAGGAATCCCTTCTTCCTGGGATCTCCATGTGCCCCTACTGGATTCTCTGGGACCAGGACATTTGGTGCTGCTTGTCTCAGACTAATATCTCATGCACTTTAAGAAGAGTATTCTGAGATGCGTACAGGCCCTAATTCCAGAAATCACCATGGCTGAAAATCCTAACTCAGACATGAACTCCACAGTGAGGCTGCCTTATTATACAGGCACTTTACCTGGAGGGGCTCTCTACTCACTGAGCAATGTTGTTGAAGGCGGGAGCCACACAGACAGAGTGTTTCTATTAAGTGCAGCAGAAGCTGTGAATACCTCCACCGGTGGGCCACTGAGCAGCTTGATTAGTGGTGGACTTTTGCATCGCTCTAGGTTTGTTGGCTGCCCATGGCAGCATCTGTGTGATTTCTAGTACTTCTTGCTGTACTTGGATCAATGAAATAGGCAAAGCAGATACTATACATGGCCTTTTGAGAACAATTTGTCTCCTGAAGCCTGATCCTCATGGCCTTTGGGATGTTTTCTCCCACCTGGCTTGGCAAATGGGGTTCCTTGTCGACCCTGCATGCATGATTAACTGCTCTTGTCCTGGCCGTCATGGTCATGACACTGGGCTCTCCCTCTACACAGTCTTAGATGCTTCTGTGTAGCTGATGTCTCATCAGATCAGAGGTTCACCATGATGATACAGTAATAGAAGGCAAAAAAAATAAATCTCGTGAAAGGATTGACCTTGGAGGAATGGGACAGTCTGCAAGCTGCAAAGATCTCTTGCCTTCCCTGAATTTGTCAATCTTGTGCCAGTGGGGAAGGGGAGCCAAGAGGCTACAAGTACAAATGGACACTGTTAGACTGTCCCGACTGCCTCTGACCTCCACTCTCAGCAGTCTGCCCAGAATGACCGGAATGTGGGACATGATCAAGAGACTGCCAGCTTCCCAGTTTTTTTTTTGCCCTCACTTCCAACTTCAGACCAGGCAGAGAAAGTGAAATAAGCTCCCTAAACAGTATGCTCCCCAAACATAAACTGCAGCAATTCTAGTTGGCTGCCTCCAGTTTTCCCGTGAAACAGCCTTCAATCAGAGCAAACCCTTTGTCACCCTAAAGGTTTTTCACTCCTGTGTGCACCTCTGCATCTCTACGAAATGCAAGTAATGGTGTCTAACTCACTCGCTATAGTGAGATCTGAATGAATAAGCCTCTGTTTGTTCTCACTTGGGTGATCTTCATTTATTTCCATATGACAGACTGGATTTATGTAGATTGTGAAATTCTCTGAAAACAAACAGGTGCTGAAAAGTGGAACTGGAGTGACCTTTCTACAGCGTGCATTTCCTTAGATTGCCACCTGTTTTAAATCCTTTAGCGGCCCCTCATTGCCCTTGGAATAAATTTGCTCTCTGTAACTGGGTGTAATCTATCCTGGTTAGTTTTCCAGCCTTCTCTCCCTTGCACTGCTAACCAAAGTGACCTTTTATTTTCTGCAATATGCCTTGCTATCTTTTCCCTTCTTTGGAGTAGGCCATTTCTTCTGCCTGGAATACTATTCTATTTCTCTCTCCACCTGGACCTCTCAGGTCTCAGCAGACATCTCTTCCTCCAGGCAATTAGCTCTAATTCTTTCCTGGGTTAATTGCACTCCTACTATTACCAAAATACACGAGTATCTCACTGATTATTTGGTGGTGTTGACACTAAACTGCAAGCTAGATTGTATTGGCCATATACCATACCAAGCCGAATCCTGTCAACCCTCCTGTAGTTTGCACTACTTAATCTAGATAATCTGCAATAACACATCCGAAATTTTCTCCTGAAGAAAGTATTTCTAGAATTATTTTCTATCAGTATGTGATCTGTTGCTTTGCCAATTGTATAATTACATCAACTGACTACAATTTACAAGTTTCCAGTATCTTTTTTGTCATAATAAATCTAGGAAGGTGGTTGTCCTCAAAGTAGTTTGTGTTTTAACTTTAATAAAATCATAGGATCAAAGGTAGAACTGACTTCAAGAAACAGCCTTCATCTAGTACATTCCTTTGTGCTCAGTCCTGACTTCAATTATCATCCATATATGGTTACTATAAATTTACATTTCTATCTCATGCTCTCTTCTTAGATCCAGACCTGTTCTTCCAACAGCCTATTTGATATTCACACCTAGAGGTCTCTACAGCCATGGTCACATGGTCAAGACCAACTCCAGGCTCCTCTTCCCAGTGTCCCTGTCCATTCTCAAAGCCACTGGTCTGGATACTTTAATCAGCTGAGTTCAGTCATGGCCAAGTTGTGTTCACTCCCCTCCCAGATACCCTCAGAGCCGCCTGCTTCTCATCATCTCACCCCTGCCCTAGTCTCAGCCCCACCCAGCAGCCTCCTAGCACCAGTCGCTCCATCCACCCTTCCTCACCACCACTCCTTCCCCACACCACAGCCAGCTGAACTATCAAACGCAAGTGTGACTTGACAGCACCTGTGGAAACTACTTCATTGGCTTCTCATTGGTTTTAAAAAGATCCAAATGGCTTCCTGATTGATCCCTAGCCTCCTGCATAATATTCTTCTTCCTCTGGTCTGCGCTTCAGCCAATCTGTCTTCTTTGCTCCATTTGACTGCCATGCTTCCCCAGCACAGGGCCTTTGGCAGGGCCGTCCCTGCTGCCTTGGGGAATCTCCCCTCACCACCTCTCCTGCTTTCACCTGCTAATCTGCTGGTCCTTCTGATCCCAGGATTCCTCTTCAAGACTGCTCATTTAGGATTGGATTATGGGTCCCAGTCGCCGGAAGAGACCATCTCCTCCAGGAACATGTACCTCAGTTAATGAACAAATTTTCCTTGTATGGTCATCTCACCAATGACCTTCTTCCCCGCTGGAGTATTTAGGATGTAAAGTTGGAGAACTGGAGAGGGGGAAGTGCTGTTAGGCTGTTGTGGAGGGGCAGTTTTGAACATTTTGAATCTGAGGTGCCTGTGGACACGCAGGTGGAGATGTCTAATTGGCAGCCAGAAAAAAACTGAAATTTAGGTGGACATATTGATTTGGCACTAAAATAATGAGGTTTGAACCTGTGGTTGAGATTAACAAGGGAGAGTCCACGAAGTAATAACATGAAAGGCATGGTATTCCAATACCTAGTATGGTGCCTGGCACAGCAAGTAGTGAAATACGTTGAAAAATGCATGTCAGTGGAGGCAACATTCAGACATGGGCTGAGAAAGGGAAGCTGATGAAGATGAATGGGACAACCCAAGGCTGGAGGAGGTGGGGGCCTGTTTGGGAGCTGTCTGGGGGACGGGATCATGGAAAGGAGAGGGGTTACAAATAAAAGATAAGGATTGGGTTCAACAATCCGGAAGGCATTGGTGACCATGGCACTTGTGCAAAGTGGTGAGGGGGGGCGCGAGTGAGCAGGAGGGTGGGGGTGAAGGGAGCCAGGGAGGTGCTACTGCAGCAGTGTGACAAGATGCTTGCTCTGGGTCACTCACTCAGGATTGAGGAGAACGGCAGGCTTTGAATGTATCTTTCAGCATACTTATCAAAGGAAGTTATGTAGGGATATCATACCCATTTACTGCTATGTTATTATCAAATTAACTCATAATTCATAAATAGCAAACTCCTTCAATTATGACTTGTATTCCTGTAGGAAAAAAGCAAAATGTGGTTAAGTAACATCAGCCCAGCATTTAACACAACTTTTAAATTAATTCTGACATTTATTTAGTGCCTGTATTGATTGTAGTCACTGGTCTAATCTGAGTGGAAGTCACCAGTAGGGAGGAGAAGCTGAAATTATGGAAGAGGGATGACTGGAGAAGGTCCATGGCTAAGCAGATTGGCCGACAACGAGGGCACACACCCTCTGAACGCCACACCAAGGTCAGGATAGTCGTTGAGGGGACAAGTATGCACGTCAGGCCCGGAGGTCGAGGGAGGATGAGTCTGAAGGTCTTAGTGGTCTGGAGGTAGGAGGAGACGTGGTCTTCTGCCGAAAAGAAAGTGGAAGATGGGCAGGAGTTCCCCCGGGAGCTTCAATGAACTGGGAAAGGTCTGGAATAGACATTTAGGAGCCAGAACAGGCCAGGTACCTGATAAACAAAACTAGGTGTCTGCATGCAAACCTTGCCGCTCACTAAACTGCACGCTGCCTGAGGGCAGTGTTGTCCTCTCCTTGTGTCCTCTTGATTCATGCATGAAGACCCAGAGCCATTTTGAAAGCTCCTACTCTTTATGTTTTCACTCATTTTGAGAAATATAATAGCGTCGCTTCACAATTTTAACAAAATCTGTGCAAAAGTGAACTTTTAGGCCATTTAAGAGTTTTTATAAAGGTATGGAGTTAACCTTTTCCCTATGCAACATGTAATAGCTCTAACTTAAAAATCAGAATTCTCAAGATGTGAAGTTAATTTTCTTAGGAAAGAATTATGAAGTCAAGAGACCCTATCTAGTCAGTTCACCAAGAGGTGTCAATCAAGGGCACTCTTGAAAATTCTGATAGCCCAAGTTCTATTTTCCAATGGCAGTGCGAGATTCTCCTCCCAGATGGTTTCCTATTGGCTCTGAGATGTGGGCGGGGCCACCTATTCCTGGGGCTGCCAGTAGCTCCACCCCATTCCATGCAAATGAAACCAAAGCTCTGGTGAACTCACGTGATCAGTCAGGTGGTCCATGACACCCTCGCCCCACCCTAATGACATCACTACTCACTCAAAACTCTCACGAGAGTTTGCACAGATGCTGGTGAGAGGCTGGCTGGCCAGTCCACTGTAGCAGGAGTGGAGGTCAGCGGAGGAGGCTCATAGGGTCCCCCTACTCCTTCCCTAGAGCCTCCAGCCTAGCTTTGGACAAGGGCCCCAAGGGGCCTGTAGGACACTGCCCAGGGGTCCCATGCACACTCTCCCCCCATTGGCTGGCTGCACCAGCATGCAAATGAGGGCGCGCGTCACTTCCGGAGGCAAATCGAGCGCCATTTTCTCTTTCTGGCCGTGCTGGGAGGAGGGGACGGGGTCGCGGGGTGGGCGCGCGCTGAGGCGGGGGTCCCGCCGTGCGGGCGGAAGCGGGCGCGGGTGCGGCCCGGTGGGCGCGGCAACAGGCGGCGGGGAAAGCGCGGCGCTCTGGGCGCCCAGCGGTAGGTATGAACCTGGCCCGGCCCCGCGGGGACGCCCCCGGCCCGGCCGGCCTGGCCGCCAAGTCCCGGCGGCCCCGCCCCGCCCCGCCCACCCGCGGAGCTCTCCCGGCGCGGGTTCGCGGCCCGAGCGGCGCCCGTCGTCCTTGCGCGTCACGTGGGGGCCGGTGGGCGCCGCAGCTGCCGCGGGAGGGAGCGGGGGTCGGCGAGGTGCTGGCACCCGGGAGGGTTCCGCGGCCGGGGGAGGGGGGGAGGCGGCGAGGGGCCTGCACCGGGGAGGGCGCGCGCGGCGGGGCCGGTTTGGGGGCGCACCTCCCTCCCGCCCTCCGTCCTGGCGTCCACGCTTCTCCCCCGACGCGGGCGGCGAGGACGCCGCGCGCGCTGTTCCCCGAAGGCGAGGGCCGAGGCCGGGCGTGCGTGCGTGCGTGCGCGGGGTCTCTGTCCGAGCTTCCGTGGGGCCGCTGTGCAGATGTGGACGTTGGAGCCTTAGTTTCGCGTGCGGCTGCCGGCTGCGTGGGCACAGGTTCTGTGGCACTGTCCCACCGCACCTTGGCTTTGGGACGTCAGAAGCTGTTGGGTGCCAGCGCTGTGCACGGCTGCAGAATGATGAATAATTAAGTGTTCTATGCATTTTCTTTGAATCTGAGTTGAAGACTGAATGCTGTTGAAGCTGGTTTATTTGAGTGGGAGGGGGTGGGAGACGGGGATTATTTGCCCCGGCCGGAGGCGCGCGCGGCTCTTGCCGAGTAGTGCGGTTTGGGGGAGCGTTTGTGGGAGAGGTCATCTTTGGCTGCAGGTCAGGTTATTTATATGGGACTTATTTAGAGCTGTTATTGGGAAGTTGGCCATATTAGGAACGAACGTAGGTATTTCTGCCGGATTGGAACTTGGTCTTTAAGCATGGAAGTGACAGATCTGTACGTGCAAAGCGACCTGTGCGAGTCTGGAGGATGGGCCAGAGCGGGGAGGAGACAGTTCAGTTGTCTGATGGAGAGGTGGCCTAAGTTAGGGTGAAGAATTAGTGGCTTTTTAGGGGAGATGAAGGCGGAGTTGAGGCAAGAATTTCAGCTGAAGAGATCCTGGGACACGCATTAACTCCCATCTCCGTTTGCACTGTAATATTGCTGGGTGTGTGGTTGAGTCTCCGCGCGTGTCTTGCGCGATGGCCTCCACTCTGGCAGCCAAGCACCTTGTAGGGCAGTGAGTTCCATGGGAAGAATCTGAAAGGCCTGACTCGCTGAAGGGAAAGGATCTGTGTTTGAACCCAGGCCTTCTGAATCTTGCTTTCGTGCATGGCACAGACATTACGTTTTTTATGTTTTTTTTTCTTTTTAATGAAGGAAAAATAGCCCTGTTCCCAATAACCGGGACACCTCATGTAGAGCTGTAGTGTTAAAGCGAGCCCACTGCTTGTGTTCTGGGTGCTTTTCTGGCATTATAACTCCGTTCTCACAACTGTTCCCTGGAAAGGTTGCACTCTACCTGTTCTCAGGTGGGCATTTGAGGCCCCAATATAAAGAATTTGCAAAGATTACACAGCAGATTAGTTGTGGAGCTGCTTTGAACCCAGGCAGTACAGCTCCGAATTCTTGCGGGTGAGCCCATTGTGCAGTGTTGCCCCTCAAGTGAAATCCTTTCAGAACTTAAATTTCACAGGAAATCAAAACAAAGTTCTGTGGCTTAAAAAGTATTGTTATTACCTGAATGCCTTTATTTTTTGGAGCGTATTTTTTCCATAATGGAATATTCTTAAATGATCATGATACTAAAAAACAAAAGAAACCCTTTAAGTGCCCCTTGAGGAAATGACATTTTCTTGAGCATGTCAGTGGAATTTTTGGTAGTTCCATGTCTACCACACACTATGAAGCGAAAAGTAATGTACTGTGAACTGAGGTTGACAGGTTAGTGCAGCTGCATTAGCCTGCTGTCTCTTGATGGTGAAAGTGTGCCGAGAATAGATGGAGAACAGCATCTATAGAGAATACATAAGTATGAAAGCGTTACTTCTTTCTTAATTAATCCGCTGGGCATTTTGAATGGAATCTTGATCGTGGAATCAGTAAATTATGGTATCCTAGAATGAAAAGATTACAGTAAAAGTGAGCTGCTTTCGCCCAAAGCTACTGTCAGCAGACCAGGCATCTTGAAAGATTTGTTTTAAGGTTGTAAAGCTTCTGTAATTTGCCTGTTTTACTTTTTGTCATGCTTACTTGGGTCTCTAAAAGAACAAATTGCTAAAAAGGAATTTTTTTTTTAAGTACGGGATTTGTGTGCTTATTTTTGGGAGAACCACCATGGCAATGATGAGGGAATGGAAGCGCTTATATTTGAGGATAAAATGTTCCTATTCTCCAAATTCAAGAAAGAAGAATGACAGTTCCTTGGTCATACTCCAAACATTGAACAAGAAACTACAGAGCCTGTTTAAAACTTGCCCAATCACGGACAGCCTCATTTCTGTGTCCTCCTCCTGAGTCAGCCAGTCAGCAGCAGCCTGCAGAGATCCAACCTGTGAAAAATCAGCAGGTCCTAAACTTTCTTCCGGAAGTGCACCAGTCATGCTTCTCCAAACTCTGTGAAAAGATCAGCACTTGCTAAGTAAGGCCAGACTTCTTTGCAAGCAATACATTTGGCTTCCTTGTTTCAGTTACATGTGGATGATGGTCTTAACCTTGGATAATTAATAGCCAGCTTTGGGGAAAGAGCCCCAAAGGGTAGAGAGGATGGTGGGACTTCAAGGAGGAAATGAAAGCAAGTCTGATAGAGTGCGTGGAAAGCAGCTCTCAGAAGTGTTTGTTGAGGCTTGCTCTAGCCAGAGAAGCCAGCCTGGGCTTGAAAGTGACCCTGTGCTTAGTTTTTAGGAATGCTGTTATGAGGTTCCTGCCAGCAACTCTGTTAGAGTATGCTTTTGAAGGCTAGAACCCAAACAGTACATTTCATTTTTAATGGTTTTGTTAGTTTTTACTTTAATTCCTATGATTTTTAGATCCCCCAGTGCTAAAATGTAAATGATCCTTCAGTTTCCTTATACTGAGCCTAAGATACACTTTTCACATACCTTGTCTGAAAACTTCCCCATTGTACATCAGCTTCTTCAAAACTTCATGATTCCTTAGTTCTTCCCTCTTAATGTGTTAACCCTTCCTGTGTACTCTCACCCCATTTGATTCCACTCTGCCGTTTTTGGTTTTACTTACATCTTGCCAAATACATTCAGACTTTTCCTCCTTTTTCTCAGTCATTTTTGAGGCTGATTATTCACCTGGACTGTCTCGGGCTCCATAGCACTTTCTACATGTCTTGCAATTCTTACTGTTTTATATTTTTTGTTCATTTATTGTGAACATTTGCTACATATTATGCCCTGATAGGCCCATGCAAATAAAACATGATTCCTACCCTGAAGAACTTCAGTGTAGTGGGGGAGGTAGGGTTATAAATGGGTAATTGCACTGTGGTGAGATCAGTGCAATGAATGCAGAAGCTGGTTATCCTTGGAATGCCTAGGAGGGCCTGCATGCTTGTCCTGCAGGACAGGGGCTGCAAGGTGGGTGTGCAAGGGGATTGCTGACTCAGAAATTGTCCTGTGGAGTCTTGGGAGATACTGCCAGATTGTCCTCTAAGCATATAGATACTATGATTTTCCTACTCACCCTCCTACAGTGGGTGTTAGCAAGTTTTTAAAAGAATGTTTTGGTAATAAAAATTGGCATTCATATTTTACCTGGCATTTCTTTAACTTGACTGATTTTGTTTTTAGCTTTTATACATTAAAATGCTGTTTGAAAAAGGTATAGATTATAGAGTTGTGAGTACAATACAAAGAACTTTTTCCCCTGAATCATTTGAAAATAAGTTACCAAACATGATGGTATATTACCTCAAATATTGTCTATTTCCTACAGGTAAGAACATTCTCTTAAATCCCCAGAACACTACCATCAGAATCAGGAAAGTAATATAGTATTACCGTCTAATCCTCAGACCCCACTGAAGTCTTTCCATTTGCTCCAGTATCATCATTCATAGTAAAATAATTTAGTTAGGGTTGCACATTGTGTTTAGTCTCTTTTAATTATTAACAGTATCTCGGTGTTTTTCCCTGTGAAGTTTTTAGAAAAAGTATAATTCATTAATTTTAGTAAATTAATGAGTCATAGAGCCATCACCACGATCTTCTAGAATGTTTCCAGTGCTCCTAGAAAACCTACTTGGCGGTCACTACCCATCCTCACCCCCATGCTGCTGCTAATCTACCTTCTATCTCTAGATTGTTTTTTTCTGAACATTTCCTATCAGTGGAGTCAGACAATCTGAAGACTTTTCCATCTGGCTTCTTTCACTTAGCATAATGTTTTTGAGATCCGTTCATGTTGTGGCATGCATCAGGACCTAGTTTTTATTGCCAAGTATTGTTCTGCTGTGTGGACACACCACGTTTTGTGTGTTCATTCCCATTTGTGGAAGTTTACATTGTTGTGTCTGGATGTTATACCTGGACACTTGAATATTATAGGCTGTTTTTGTACAGTGCCTCCTAATTTGGGCTTGTCTGCCAGACTTGTGTGAATTACTCTTTTTCGCTTAGTTATTAATTATTTTGTGGGGAGAGGCTTGGAAACCACGTAAATATCCCATTCGTCCTCAAACTTTCAATTTATTATATCACCATGGATTCAAGGTTATATTCTAGCGGGTTATATTTTAGTTGCTGTTGCTCTTGGCTGTATACCAAACTACCCCAAACCTTTGTGGAATAAAATATTTTATTTAAAAAGCTCAGTAATTCTTTGGGTCAGGAGTTCAGGTGGGAGCAGGGGAGACGGCTTGTGTCTGTTCCACAATGTTTGGGGATTCTGGGAAGACTCCGAGGCTGGGGACGGCTTGACTGAGGGGCTCCAGAGGCATCTTAGATCCGGAGGTCGAGGTGGAATGCTTCCATGTGGGCCAGTTGGGCTTTCTCACAACATGGTCTGGACTCAAGAGGTGGTCGCCAGAGAGCAGGCAGAAGTGTGTGGCATTTTTAGGGCCTAGCCTGGGAAGTCACATAGCATTACTTCTGCTGTAGTTTTTTGATGAAGACAGCCATAAATTCTGCCCAGATTTAAGGGGTGTGGGCATAGATGCCCACACTTCTTGGGAGGGGGGAGTGTCAATGTCATATTTTAAGATCATGTGAGATGAGAGATACTGTTAAATTGTCTGGAAAATTCAGTGCCACTTTTTACTGTCATGTAATGAATGCCCCAGTTGCCCTGTGTTTGGCTTGGAACTTCTTCAAGCTGGTTTCTTTTGAGTCCTTTTGACTCGTCTTACCATTTCTTGAGCAATTTCCTTATTTTCTGACACAAGACATTATAGACTTATCCTGTCTTTTCCATTCTCCTGTCCTTGAATCAGCCATTTTTCTAAGGAGCCCTTGTTCTTACTAATGGAAAGAAGTGTTTAGAAAGTAAGATTTGGGCCTAGGAGTGCTCGCAGCTGCTGGGTTGTGTAGCTGCTTCCAGGCTCTCAGTGGACAGAGCTGTGGAAAACACACACACTCTTAAAAAACTATTTTTTATTGTGTATAAAAATAGTAAGGTCACACCCATACTTCTTACTCTGATCAAATACCATAGAGTTTATTTTAATTTTGTATCTTTTAAGATATTTTAAAAACAGCTTTATTGAGATGTATTTTACATACAATACAGTTCACTTTATACAATTCAGTGACTTTTAGTATTTTCACACACTCATGTATATTGTCACGACAGTTGATTTCAACACATTGTCATTCAAAATAAACCTCCCCTTAGCCATCACCTTCCAGTCCTCCTCAGCCCCAGGTGACCATTCTGCTTTCTGCCTATAAACTGGCTGTTCTGAACACTTCATGTAAACAGTCATACAGAATGTAGTCCTTCTTGTTTGGCTTCTTTCTGTCAGCATAATGTTCCCAAAAGGTTATCCACATTGGCACATAAGGCCGTACATTTCTTTCTTATGTCCAATTAATACTCCAGTGTATGGATGTGCCAGATTCTACTTATCCATTCATAAGCTGATGGACATTGGAGTTGTTTCCACTTTTTGGCTATTATGAGGAATGCTGTGAACATCCATGTGCAAGTTTTCATTTGGTTGATATTTGGAATCGCTGGTTCATATGGTATCCAAATGTTTTATCTTTTGAGGACCTACCAGATATTCTCCAACTGGCAGTGTATGAGAGATACCCAGTTTCTCCACATCCTTGCCAACACGTGTTCTTTTCTTTTTTAAAAATTATACCCATCATAGTGGGTGTAAAGTAGGATCTCATTGTCATTTTGATTTGCATTTCCCTGTGGCAGGTGTTTAGCATCTTTTCATTTGCTTAATGGCCATCTGTATATTATCTTTGGAGAAGTACTTCTTCAGATCCATGCCTTTTTTAAGTTGGGGTGTCTTAAGAATTCTTTATATATTCTGTATATAAATTCCTTATCAGAAATATGACTTGTGAATATTTTCTCCCATTTTGTGGATTCTCCTTTTGTATTTTCTTGACGGTTTCCTTCCAAGTTTTAATTTTGATGAAGTCCAGTTTGTGTATGTTTTTCTTTTGTTGCTGGTGCTTTTTGATATATCTAAGAATCCATTGCCAGATCCAAGCTCCTGAAGATATGCTTATGTTTTCGTCTAACAGTTTTAGAGTTTTTGCCCTTATGTGGTGATGTATAGTCCATTTTGAGTTAACTTTTGTTTGTGGTGAAGGAGAGTTCAATCTCATTTTTTTTTTGTATGTGGATATCTGGTTGTCCCAGCATAATTTTTTTGAAAATTATTCCTCTTGTTTTAGCTGTTAAAAAATACATGTGCTTATTACAGTTTTGTTTACTTCCCTTTTAAGGAAAATTTCAAAGATGTTTCAAATTCCTGTGGAAAATCTTGACAACATCAGGAAGGTGCGGAAAAAGGTGAAAAGCATTCTTGTGGATATTGGGCTTGACTACTGCAAGGAGTTGCTGAAGGTAAGAGAATGTAGCAGATCAAGAGAAGACAGAATTACCAGAGAGGCTGGGATTGGCCTTCTGGAGGTGAGATTTGAACTGGGGATTTTTGAAGAGTGGGTAAAATTCCTCAAGAGGAAATTGCTAACACAGCTGACGCTTGTCCAGTGAGAGGGTTAGGGGTGCCGATTCTTTGTGCAGTAGAAAATCCAAGTGTAACTTTTGACCCCCACTCACCGGACACTTAACTACTAATACCCTACTGTTGACCAGAAACCTTACTGATAACATAAAGTTGATTAACACATATTTTGTATGTTATATATATTATATACTGTATTTTTACAATAAAGTAGAGAAAATGTTTTTTCAAACTGTTGCAAATATCCTCCAATTTTTCCAATCTATTTATTGAAAAAAATCCATGTATGTAAGTGGACCTGCATGTTCAGACTAGTATTAAAGATGTACTGTCATTCAAAGGCCTGCATCATTAGTTACGGTTTATGTCTTTCTGACTTAAAGTAAACAATTTTAAGCTGTTTAAGTTTTTAAAGTTACTTTTAGGAGGGGCTTTTTATAGCCATTAGTTATAAAATACATTTGGTTTTGATATTTGAGGGGAATGTGTTGAATTATTTATCGTAGCAAAAGAAGACCATAACTTAATTTTCCAGTATTGCTTGAGTGACCAAAAAATGGGGTTGTATACCTGATACAATAAACTTTTCTTCTGATTTTTTAATTTAATAAATTCGATCTTACAAAAGTTTAAAAATGAAGGTTGCAGTCACTTTATTGATAAATTGTGTTCTCATATCATTTTATCCATATAACTTGAGAATATATGATTGGCATATGTAGTAAAGAAGTAAAAGTTGGTAAATAAGGCTTGCTGTGTATCCTCATGCCAGTGATAACAGTATTTTATTCATTACTATCCAAATAGCGTCTGTGCTTTGAATTTTTTAAACCTGTGAAGAATTTGACTTAAAGTATTTCTAGTTTGGGAGGGTTTCTGAATTTTCAAGTTTCAAACTTTAAATCAATTTGATTTTACTTATAAAAAGGCAGTCTGAAGTAAAGGACTACTAAGTACCAGGTTTCACATTAATGGTCAGAATTGATTTTTCCTCACAAGTAGACAAATTGTAATTTCTGAAGATCCCAGATACTTCTCTGTTCAGGCATTACCACCCTAGAGAGAACTTCCTTGTCAAATGCTGCCCTCTCCCACTATACTCTCTGCTCCTTTCCCTGCTCTGTTTTTCTCCAAGGTCCTCATGGTACCTGATGTTAATTATTTATTATCTGTCTCCCCAGTTTGAATGTAAGAAGACAAGGACCTCATTGTTCTTGACCTCATTGTTACATGTGATCAGAATTATGTCTGGCATGTAGACAGTTAACAAAAAAATACATTTTTTTGGTATCATTAATCTACACATGAGGAACATTATGTTTACTAGGCTCCCCCCATCACCAAGTTCCCCCCACAAACCCCATTACAGTCACTGTCCATCAACATAGTAAGATGCTGTAGAATCACTACTTGTCTTCTCTGTGTTGCACAGCCCTCCATGTGCCCCCTCCACCACATTATACATGCTAAACATAATGCCCCTTTCTTTTTCCCCCTCTTTATCCCTCCCTTCCCACCCATCCTCCTCAGTCCCTTTTCCTTTGGTAACTGTTAATCCGTTCTTGGGTTTTGTGATTCTGCTGCTGTTTTGTTCCTTCAGTTTTTTCTTTGTTCTTATACTCCACAGATGAGTGAAATCATTTGGTACATGTCTTTCTCCGCCTGGCTTATTTCATTGAGCATAATACCCTCTAGCTCCATCCATGTTGTTGCAAATGGTAGGATTTGTTTTCTTCTTAAGGCTGAATAATATTCCATTGTGTATATATATTTATATATGTACCACATCTTCTTTATCCATTCATCTACTGAAGGACACTTAGGTTGCTTCCATTTCCTGGCTATTGTAAATAGTGCTGCAATGAACATAGGGGTGCATCTGTCCTTTTCAAACTGGGCAGCTGCATTCTTGGGGTAAATTCCTAGAAGGGGAATTCCTGGGTCAAATGGTATTTCTATTTTGAGCTTTTTGAGGAACCTCCATACTGCTTTCCACAATGGTTGAACTAATTTACATTCCCACCAGCAGTGTAGGAGGGTTCCTCTTTCTCCACAACCTCGCCAACATTTGTTGTTGTTTGTCTTTTGGATGGTGGCGATCCTTACTGGTGTGAGGTGACATCTCATTGTAGTTTTAATTTGCAGTTGTCTGATGACTAGCGATGTGGAGCATCTTTTCATGTGTCTGTTGGCCATCTGAATTTCTTCTTTGGAGAACTGTCTGTTCAGCACCTCTGCCCATTTTTTAATTGAATTATTTGCTTTTTGTTTGTTGAGGTGCGTGAGCTCTTTATATATTTTGGATGTCAACCCTTTATCGGATCTGTCATTTACGAATATATTCTCCCATACTGTAGGATGCCTTTTTGTTCTATTGATGGTGTCCTTTGCTGTACAGAAGCTTTTCAGCTTGATATAGTCCCACTTGTTCATTTTTGCTTTTGTTTCCCTTGCCCAGGGAGATATGTTCATGATGAAGTCACTCATGTTTATGTCCAAGTGATTTTTGCCTATGTTTTTTCTAAGAGTTTTATGGTTTCATGACTTACATTCAGGTCTTTGATCCATTTTGAATTTACTTTTGTGTATGGGGCTAGACAATGATCCAGTTTTATTCTCTTACATGTAGCTGTCCAGTTTTGCCAACACCAGCTTTTGAAGAGGCTATCATTTCCCCATTGTATGTCCATGGCTCCTTTATCATATATTAATTGACCATATATGTTTGGGTTAATGTTTGGAGTCTCTATTCTGTTCCACTGGTCTGTGGCTCTGTTCTTGTGCCAGTACCAAATTGTCTTGATTACTGTGACTTTGTAGTAGAGCTTGAAGTTGGAAAGCAAGATCCCCCCTGCTTTATTCTTCCTTCTCAGGATTGCTTTGGCTATTCAGGGTCTTTGGTGTTTCCATATGAATTTTAGAACTATTTGTTCCAGTTCGTTGAAGAATGCTGTTGGTATTTTGATAGGGATTACTTTGAATCTGTAGATTGCTTTAGGCAGGATGGCCATTTTGATGATATTTATTCTTCCTAGCCAAGAGCATGGAATGAGTTTCCATTTGTTAGTGGCCTCTTTAATTTCTCTTAAGAGTGTCTCATTGTTTTCAGGGTATAGGTCTTTTGCTTCCTTGGTTAGGTTTATTCCTATGTATTTTATTCTTTTTGATGCCATTGTGAATGGAATTGTTTTCCTGATTTTTCTTTCTGCTAGTTCATTGTTAGTGTATAGAAAAGCAACAGATTTCTGTGTATTACTTTTGTAACCTACAACTTTGCTGAATTCAGATATTAGCTCTAGTAGTTTTGGAGTGGAGTCTTTAGGCTTTTTTATGTACAATGTCATGTCATCTGCAAATAGTGACAGTTTGACTTCTTCTTTACCAATCTGGATTCCTTGTATTTCTTTGTTTTGTCTAATTGCCATGGCTGGGACCTCCAGTACTATGTTGAATAACAGTGGGGAGAGTGGGCATCCCTGTCTTGTTCCCGATCGCAGAGGAAAAGCTTTCAGCTTCTCGCTGTTCAGTGTGATGTTGGCTGTGAGTTTATCATAGATGGCCTTTATTATGTTGAGGTACTTGCCCTCTATACCCATTTTGCTGAGAGTTTTTATCATGAATGGATGTTGAACTTTGTCAAATGCTTTTTCAGCATCTATGGAGATGATCATGTGGTTTTTGTCTTTCTTTTTGTTGATGTGGTGGATGATGTTGATGGATTTTTGAATGTTGTACCATCCTTGCATCCCTGGGATGAATCCCACTTGGTCATGGTCTATGATCCTCTTGATGTATTTTTGAATTCAGTTTGCTAATATTTTGTTGAGTATTTTTGCATCTACGTTCATCAGGGATATTGGTCTGTAATTTTCTTTTTTTGTGGAGTATTTGCCTGGTTTTGGTATTAGAGTGATGCTGGCTTCATAGAACGAGTTTGGAAGTATTCCCTCATCTTCTATTTTTTGGAAAACTTTAGGGAGAATGGCTATTATGTCTTCACTGTGTGTCTGATAAAATTCTGAGGTAAATCCATCTGGCACGGGGGTTTGCTCTTGGGTAGTTTTTTGATTGCCCATTCAGTTTCGTTGCTGGCAATTCATCTGTTTAGATTTTGTTTCTTCCTTGGTCAATCTTGGAAGGTTGTATTTTTCTAGGAAGTTGTCCATTTCTCCTAGGTTTCCCAGCTTGTTAGCATATAGGTTTTCATAGTATTCTCTACTAATTCTTTGTATTTCTGTGGGGTCCCTCGTGATTTTTCCTTTCTCATTTCTGATACTGTTAACTTGTGTTGACTCTCTTTTCCTCTTAATAAGTCTGGCTAGAGGCTTATCTATTTTGTTTATTTTCTCGAAGAACCAGCTCTTGGTTTCATTGATTTTTGCTATTGTTTCATTCTTCTCAATTTTATTTATTTCTTCTCTGATCTTTATTATGTCCCTCCTTCTGCTGACCTTAGGCCTCATTTGTTCTTCTTTTTCCAATTTTGATAATTGTGACATTGGACCATTCATTTGGGATTGCTCTTCCTTTTTTAAATATGCTTGCATTGCTATATACTTTCCTCTTAAGACTGCTTTTGCTGTGTCCCACAGAAGTTGGGGCTTAGTGTTGTTGTTGTCATTTGTTTCCATATATTGCTGGATCTCCATTTTGATTTGGTCATTGATCCATTGATTATTTAGGAGCGTGTTGTTAAGCCTCCATGTGTTTGTGAGCCTTTTTGCTTTCTTTGTACAGTTTATTTCTAGTTTTATGCCTTTGTGGTCTGAAAAGTTGGTTGGTAGGATTTCAATCTTTTGGAATTTTCTGAGGCTCTTTTTGTGGCCTAGTATGTGGTCTATTCTGGAGAATGTTCCATGTGCACTTGAGAAGAATGTGTATCCCGCTGCTTTTGGATGTAGAGTTCTGTAGATGTCTATTAGGTCCATCTGTTCTAGTGTGTTGTTCAGTGCCTCCGTGTCCTTACTTATTTTCTGTCCGGTGGATCTATCCTTTGGGGTGAGTGGTGTGTTGAAGTCTCCTAGAATGAATGCATTGCAGTCTTTATCCCCCTTTAGTTCTGTTAGTATTTGTTTCACATATGCTGGTGCTCCTGTGTTGGGTGCATATATATTTAGAATGGTTATATCCTCTTGTTTGACTGAGCCCTTTATCATTATGTAGTGTCCTTCTTTATCTCTTGTTATTTTCTTTGTTTTGAAGTCTATTTTGTCTGATATTAGTACTGCAACCCCTGCTTTCTTCTCACTGTTGTTTGCTTGAAATATGTTTTTCCATCCCTTGACTTTTAGTCTGTACATGTCTTTGGGTTTGAGGTGAGTTTCTTGTAAGCAGCATATAGATGGGTCTTGCTTTTTTATCCATTCCATTACTCTGTGTCTTTTGATTGGTGCATTCAACCCATTAACATTTAGGGTGACTATTGAAAGATATGTACTTATTGCCATTGCAAGCTTTAAATTCGTGGTTACCAAAGGTTCAAGGTTAGCCTCTTTAGTATCTTACTTTAGGGTACCTAACTTAGCTCGCTTATTGAGCTGTTATATACACTGTCTGGAGATTCTTTTCTTCTCTCCCTTCTTGTTCCTCCTCCTCGATTCTTCATATGTTGGGTGTTTTGTGCTGTGCTCTTTCTAGGAGTGGTCCCATCTAGAGCAGTCCCTGTAAGATGTTCTGTAGAGGTGGTTTGTGGAAAGCAAATTCCCTCAGCTTTTGTTTGTCTGGGAATTGTTTAATCCCACCGTCATATTTGAATGATAGTCGTGCTGGATACAGTATCCTTGGTTCAAGGCCCTTCTGTTTCATTGTATTAAATATATCATGCCATTCTCTTCTGGCCTGTAGGGTTTCTGTTGAGAAATCTGATGTTAGCCTGATGGGTTTCCCTTTATAGGTGACCTTTTTCTCTCTAGCTGCCTTTAAAACTCTTTCCTTGTCTTTGATCTTTGCCATTTTAATTATTATGTGTCTTGGTGTTGTCCTCCTTGGATCCTTTCTGTTGGGGGTTCTGTGTATTTCCGTGGTCTGTTCGATTATTTCCTCCCCCAGTTTGGGGAAGTTTTCAGCAATTATTTCTTCTAAGATACTTTCCATCTCTTTTCCTCTCTCTTCTTCTTCTGGGACCCCTGTAATACGGATATTGTTCCTTTTGGATTGGTCACACAGTTCTCTGAATATTGTTTCATTCCTGGAGATCCTTTTGTCTCTCTCTATGTCAGCTTCTATGCGTTCCTGTTCTCTGATTTCAATTCCATCAATGGCCTCTTGCATTCTATCCATTCTGCTTATAAACCCTTCCAGAGTTTGTTTCATTTCTGTGATCTCCTTTCTGGCATCTGGATATTGTCCTGTGTTCTCTGGTCTTTATTCTCGGAAGGGTTGTCTTTGTTATATTTTCATAGATATATGTGGTTTTGGGAGGAGATTTCCGCTGCTCTGCTCACGCCGCCGTCTTCCGCCCCTCCCCTGATGTCTGATTTTCTGGGCGGGCAGTTATGTGTATTACAGGCTCAGCTCATTGTTGGAGGATGGTGGGCTGTATCACACAAGGTGTCGTCGACTGTCTGCTGGGTCTGGGTGTGCAAGCACACTGCTATGGCTTCCTGGTGCCCCCCTTCGCGAGGCGCTGGGTTCTCTCAGGTGCGGAAGTGGTCTGGATATTGTCCTGTGTCCTCTGGTCTTTATTCTAGGAAGGGTTGTCTTTGTTATATTTTCATAGATATATGTGGTTTTGGGAGGAGATTTCTGCTGCTCTACTCACGCCGCCATCTTCCCTGTAGTCCAGGAAGTTTTGAAATAGGGAGATAGGAGCCCTCCAACTCTGCTCTGTATCTTTTTTCAATACTATTCTATTTAGAGCCACTTGTGCAGTTCCAAATGGGTCTGAGGATCAGCTTTTCTATTTCTGCAGAAAAGACTCTTTGCATTTTGGTAGGAGTTGTGTTGTTGGTCATCTTGGGTATTACTGACATCTTCACTGTGTTCCTGCCTGTGAATGTAGGATGTTTCCTGTTTACTTAGATCTTTAATGTCTTTCCATTCTCTTTCATAGTTTTCAGTGTACAACATTTTCACTTCTTTGGTTACATATATACCTAGGCATTTTATCATTGTAATTGGAATGCTCTTAATTTCATTTTCAGAGTTTTCATTGCAGGTGTGTAGAAACACAACTGACTTTTGTATGTTGATTTTGTATCCTGAAGTTTTCCTGAATTTATCATTACCCCTGGTTGCTTTCTGTGCATTCTTAGGCATTTTCTACATGTAGAGTCATGTCAGCTGTGAATAGAAATAGTTGTACTTTCCTTGCAGTCTGGATGCCTCTAATTTCTGCTTTTTAACCTAATTGCTCTGGCTAGAATCAAGTACAGTGCTGAACAACAGCGGTGAAAGTGGGCATGCTCACCTTGTTCCTGCTCATAGGCGAGCATCACGGCTGTCACAGATGCCCTTTATCCTGTTAAGGAGGTCCTCTTTTTTACTTAGTTTTCTGATTGGGGTTTTTTTTTTTTTTTTCATGAAAAGGTGTTGGCTTATGTCAGATGTCTTCTCTGTGTCAGTTGAGGAGATACGTGGATTAGTTTCCCTTCATCCTTTCCATGTAGTATCTTAGATCAGGGGATTTTCTCATGCCGGGCCTCTGCCTTGCATTCCTGGTTTTAATCGCACAGTGTGTAATCTTTTTAATATTGGTAAGATTTTGCTTGCTAGTATTTCATTGAGGATTTTCATCTTTATTCATAAGGAATACTTACTGTAGTTTTTTTTTTCTTGTGTTTTTATCTGGCTCTGGTATTGGTGATGCTAGCCACATAGCCTCCTCTTCTCTTTTTTGGGGAGGAGTTTGAAAAGAATTTGTATTAATTCTCCTCTGAATGTTTGGTAGAGTTCACCAGGGATGTGAACTATTTTGGTTGCTATTTCAATCTCTACTTGTTATGGTCTGTTGAAATTTTCTATTTCTTCTTGAATCAGCTTAGATAAATTGTGTGTTTCTACAAATTTGTCCATTTCATTTAGTTTATTTGTCTCATTTGCATATTTTTAACAACCCTCAAATCATATAATCACCATTATTTCTGTGGTGATAACATTTAAGATCTCTCTTAGCAGCTTTCAAATACACAGTACACTGCTGTCAACTGTAGTTACCGTGCTGTTCATTAGATTCCAGAACTTACTCATTTTATAACTGCAAGTTGGTACCAGCATCTCATTTCCTTGTCCTCCCACAAATCTACTCTCAGTTTCTGTGAGTTTGGCTTTTTTAAATTCCTCAGGTAAGTGATAACATACAGTTTTTGTCTTTCTCTGACTTACTTCACTTAGCATAATGTGTTGAGGTTCATCCAGGTTGTCTCAAATGATTGTCTCTTTTTGGGTAATATTCATGTGTGTGTGTGTATGTGTGTGTGTGTGTGTGTGTGTGCACGCACGCGCGCATGCCTGTGTCATCCACTGATAGAGACTTAGGTTGTTTCATGTCTTGGCTGCAGTGAGCATGGTATACAGCCATCTCTTCAAGGTAGTGGTTCCAGTTTCTTTGGATATGTGCTGGAAGTGGGTTGCTGGGTCACACAGTTGTGTTCTTCTATTTTGAGGAGCCTCTGTGCTGATCTCCTTAGTGGCTGTGTCAGTTTCCTTCCCCACCAGCAGTGCATGGGGGGCCCTTTCTCCACATCCTTGCCTGTATTTGTTCTCTCTAGTCTGCTCTCCTTTAATTCAATTTTTTATTTTTAAGTGAAGTATAGTTGACATATATTAGGTTCAGGTGTACAACATAGTGATCTAACATATGTACACTATGAAGTGCTCACCACTGTGAGTGTAGTTATTGCTTGTCAGCATACAAAGTTATTACAGTGTCATGGCTGTATTCCCCACGACTTACCTACTTAATAACTGGAATGTGTGTGTATGGTTGTTGATAGTGTTCTTTTCTGATCCTTTATTTCTGTAAGGTCAGTTGTGATGCCCCCACTTCCATTTCTGATTTTATTTATTTTTATCCTCTCTCTTTTTTGTGTCAGTCTAGTTTTTCAAAGAAACAACTTGGTTTCTTCACTTCTCTCGTACTTATCTTTGCTCTTTTCCCATGTCATTTTAACTTCAATGTGTAGCCAGGGTTAGAGGAACCCTCTCTTAAATTAAGTTCTCTCTACTCTTGAATCAGTTTTGAACACTGGAAAGCTGAGAATTAGATCACGTGAGCTTTCACTGCATTATATTTTGATGCTATACCATAGTCATGTGACATTTTCTACTTCATTTGTCCTTAATATGTTTTTTTTTAAATTAATTTTATTTTGGTATCATTAATCTACAGTTACATGAAGGACATTATGTTTACTAGGGTCCCCCCTTCACCAAGTCCCCCCGACATACCCGTTCACAGTCACTGTCCATCAACATAGTAAGATGCTGTAAAATCACTACTTGTCTTCTCTGTGTTGCACAGCCCTCCCCGTGCCCCCCCCCCACATTATACATGTTAATCGTAATGCCCCCTTTCTTTTTTCCTGCCCTTATCCCTCCCTTCCCACCCGTCCTTCCCCAGTCCCTTTCCCTTTGGTAACTGTTAGTCCATTCTTGGGTTCTGTGCTTCTACTGCTGTTTTGTTCCTTCAGTTTTCTTTTGTTCTTATACTCCACATATGAGTGAAATCATTTGGTACTTGTCTTTCTCCGCCTGGCTTATTTCACTGAGCATAATATCCTCTAGCTCCATCCATGTTGTTGCAAATGGTAGGATCTATTTTTTTCTTATAGCTGAGTAGTATTCCATTGTGTATATGTACCACATCTTCTTTATCCATTCAACTACTGATGGACATTTAGGTTGCTTCCATATCTTGGCTATTGTAAATAGTGCAGCGATTAACATAGGGGTGCATCTGTCTTTTTCAAACTGGAGTGCTGCCTTCTTAGGGTAAATTCCTAGAAGTGGAATTCCTGGGTCAAATGGTATTTCTATTTTGAGCATTTTGAGGAACCTCCATACTGCTTTCCACAGTGGTTGAACTAATTTACATTCCCACCAGCAGTGTAGGAGGGTTCCCCTTTCTCCACAACCTCGCCAACATTTGTTGTTGTTTGTCTTCTGGATGGTAGCCATCCTTACTGGTGTGAGATGATATCTCATTGTGGTTTTAATTTGCATTTCTCTGATGACAAGCGATGTGGAGCATCTTTTCATGTCTGTTGGCCATCTGAATTTCTTCTTTAGAGAACTGTCTATTCAGCTCCTCTGCCCATTTTTTAATTGGATTATTTGCTTTTTGTTTGTTGAGGTGTGTGAGCTCTTTATACATTTTGGATGTCAACCCTTTATCGGATCTGCCATTTATGAATATATTCTCCCATACTGTAGGGTACCTTTTTGTTCTATTGATGGTGTCCTTTGCTGTACAGAAGGTTTTCAGCTTGATAAAGTCCCATTTGTTCATTTTTGCTTTTGTTTCCCTTGCCCGGGGAGATACGTTCAAGAAGAGGTCACTCATGTTTATGTCTAAGAGATTTTTGCCTATGTTTCTAAGAGTTTTATGGTTTCATGACTTACATTCAAGTCTTTGATCCATTTCGAATTTACTTTTTTGTATGGGGTTAGACAGTGATCCATTTTCATTCTCTTACATGTAGCTGTCCAATTTTGCCAGCACCATCTGTTGAAGAGATTGTCATTTCCCCATTGTATGTCCATGGCCCTTTTATCGAATATTAGTTGACCATATATGTTTGGGTTAATGTTTGGAGTCTCTATTCTGTTCCATTGGTCTGTGGCTCTGTTCTTGTGCCAGTACCAAATTGTCTTGATTACTGTGGCTTTGTAGTAGAGCTTGAAGTTGGGGAGTGAGATCCCCCCCACTTTATTCTTCCTTCTCAGGATTGCTTTAGCTATTCGGGGTCTTTGGTGTTTCCATATGAATTTTTGAACTATTTATTCCAGTTCATTGAAGAATGCTGTTGGTAGTTTGATAGGGATTGCATTCAATCTGTATATTGCTTTGGGCAGGATGACCATTTTGACGATACTAATTCTTCCTAGCCAGGAGCATGGGATGAGTTTCCATTTGTTAGTGACCTCTTTAATTTCTCTTAAGAGTGTCTTATAGTTTTCAGGGTATAGGTCTTTCACTTCCTTGGTTAGGTTTATTCCTAGGTATTTTATTTTTTTTGATGCTATTGTGAATGGAATTGTCTTCCTGATTTCTCTTTCTATTAGTTTATTGTTAGTGTATAGGAAAGCCACAGATTTCTGTGTGTTAATTTTGTATCCTGCAACTTTGCTGAATTCCGATATTAGCTCTAGTAGTTTCGGAGTGGAGTCGTTAGGGTTCTTTATGTACAGTATCATGTCATCTGCAAATAGTGACAGCTTAACTTGTTCTTTACCAATCTGGATTCCTTGTATTTCTTTGTTTTGTCTAATTGCCGTAGCTTGGACCTCCAGTACTATGTTGAATAACAGTGGGGAGAGTGGGCATCCCTGTCTTGTTCCCGATCGCAGAGGAAAAGCTTTCAGCTTCTCACTGTTCAGTATGATGTTGGCTGTGGGTTTATTATATATGGCCTTTATTATGTTGAGGTACTTGCCCTCTATACCTATTTTGTTGAGAGTTTTTATCGTGAATGGATGTTGAATTTTGTCAAATGCTTTTTCAGCATCTATGGAGATGATCATGTGGTTTTTGTCTTTCTTTTTGTTGATGTGGTGGATGATGTTGATGGATTTTTGAATGTTGTACCATCCTTGCATCCCTGGGATGAATCCCGCTGGTCATGGTGTATGATCCTTTTGATGTATTTTTGAATTCGGTTTGCTAATATTTTGTTGAGTATTTTTGCATCTACGTTCATCAGGGATATTGGTCTGTAGTTTTCTTTTTTGTTGGGGTCTTTGCCTGGTTTTGGTAGTGGGGTGATGTTGGCTTCATAGAATGAGTTTGGGAGTATTCCCTCCTCTTCTATTTTTTGGAAAACTTTAAGGAGAATGGGTATTATGTCTTCTCTGTATGTCTGATAAAATTCCAAGGTAAATCCGTCTGGCCCGGGGATTTTGTTCTTTGGTAGTTTTTTGATTACCGCTTCAATTTCGTTGCTGGTAATTGGTCTGTTTAGATTTTCTGTTTCTTTCTGGGTCAATCTTGGAAGGTTGTATTTTTCTAGGAAGTTGTCCATTTCTCCTAGGTTTCCCAGCTTGTTAGCATATAGTTTTTCATAGTATTCTCTAATAATTCTTTGTATTTCTTTGGGGTCCTCCGTGATTTTTCCTTTCTCGTTTCTGATTCTGTTGATGTGTGTTGACTCTCTTTTCCTCTTAATAAGTCTGGCTAGAGGCTTATCTATTTTGTTTATTTTCTCGAAGAACCACCTCTTGGTTTCATTGATTTTTGCTATTGTTTTATTCTTCTCAATTTTATTTTATTCTTCTCTGATCTTTATTATGTCCCTCCTTCTGCTGACCTTAGGCCTCATTTGTTCTTCTTTTTCCAATTTTGATAATTGTGACATTAGACCATTCATTTGGGATTGTTCTTCCTTCTTTAAATATGCCTGGATTGCTATATACTTTCCTCTTAAAGTTGCTTTTGCTGTGTCCCACAGAAGTTGGGGCTTAGTGTTGTTGTTGTCATTTGTTTCCATATATTGCTGGATCTCCATTTTGATTTGGTCATTGATCCATTGATTATTTAGGAGCATGTTGTTAAGCCTCCATGTGTTTGTGAGCCTCTTTGCTTTCTTTGTACAGTTTATTTCTAGTTTTATGCCTTTGTGGTCTGAAAAGTTGGTTGGTAGGATTTCAATCTTTTGGAATTTTCTGAGGCTCTTTTTGTGGCCTAGTATGTGGTCTATTCTGGAGAATGTTCCATGTGCACTTGAGAAGAATGTATATCCCGCTGCTTTTGGATGTAGTTCTGTAGATGTCTATTACGTCCATCTGTTCTAGTGTGTTGTTCAGTGCCTCTGTGTCCTTACTTATTTTCTGTCTGGTGGATCTGTCCTTTTTAGTGAGTGGTGTGAAGTCTCCCAGAATGAATGCATTGCATTGTATTTCCTCCTTTAATTCTGTTAGTATTTGTTTCACGTATGTTGGTGCTCCTCTATTGGGTACATATATATTTATAATGGTTATATCCTCTTGTTGGACTGAGCCCTTTATCATTATGTAATGTCCTTCTTTATCTTTTGTTATCTTCTTTATTTTGAAGTCTATTTTGTCTGATACTAGTATTGCAACACCTGCTTTATTCTCTCTGTTGTTTGCATGAAATATCTTTTTCCATCCCCTGACTTTAAGTCTGTGCATGTCTTTTGGTTTGAGGTGAGTCTCTTGTAAGCAGCATATGGATGGGTCTTGCTTTTTTATCCATTCTATTACACTGTGTCTTTTGATTGGTGCATTCAGTCCATTTACATTTAGGGTGATTATTGAAAGGTATGCACTTATTGCCATTGCAGGCTTTAAGTTTGTGGTTACCAAAGGTTCAAGGTTAGCTTCTTTACTATCTTACTGTCTAACTTAACTCGCTTATTGAGCTATTATAAACACGGTCTGATGATTCCTTATTTCTCTCCCTTCTTATTCCTCCTCCTCCCTTCTTCATATGTTGGGTGTTTTGTTCTGTGCTCTTTTTAGGAGTGCTCTCATCTAGAGCAGTCCCTGTAGGATGCCCTGTAGAGGTGGTTTGTGGGAGGCAAATTCCCTCAACTTTTGCTTGTCTGGGAATTGTTTAATCCCTCCTTCATTTTTAAATGATAATCGTGCTGGATACAGTAGTCTTGGTTTGAGGCCCTTCTGTTTCATTTCATTAAGTATATCGTGCCATTCTCTTCTGGCCTGTAGGGTTTCTGTTGAGAAGTCTGATGATAGCCTGATGGGTTTTCCTTTGTAGGTGACCTTTTTTTTCTCTGTGACTGCCTTTAATATTTTGTCCTTGTCTTTGATCTTTGCCATTTTAATTATTATGTGTCTTGGTGTTGCCCTCCTTGGATCCCTTGTCATGGGAGTTCGGTGTAACTCTGTGGTCTGAGAGGCCATTTCCTCCCCTAGTTTGGAGAAGTTTTCAGCAATTATTTCTTCAAAGACACTTTCTATCCCTTTTTGTCTCTCTTCTTCTGGTACCCCTATAATGTGGGTATTGTTCCGTTTCGATTGGTCGCACAGTTCTCTTAATATTCTTTCGTTCCTGGAGATCCTTTTCTCTCTTTTTGCCTCAGCTTCTCTGCGTTCCTGTTCTGTTTTCTAGTCCATTAATGGTCTCTTGCATCTCGTCCATTCTGCTTTGAAGTCCTTCCAGAGATTGTTTTATTTCTGTATTCTCCCTCCTTAGTTCTTGCATATTTCTCTGCAAGTCCATCAGCATGGTTGTGACTTTTGTTTTGAATTCTTTTTACAGGAAGACTGGTTAAATCTATCTCCCCAGGTTCCTTCTCAGGGGAAGGTGTAGCAGATGTCGAAGCTGTCTGGGTTAGTCTGGTCTGGATCAAATTTTATTGCCTTTTCATGTTGATAGGTGCAGTGGTATGCTATTGAAACGTCTGTCAGCTGGGAGAGCCTAGACTTTTTCCAATTGCTCCTGGCCTTTCTTTACTGGGACAACTGCGACCCCTAGTGGCTTATGTTGGGCAGTTGCGTGTAGACTGGGTCTCTGTATTTTGCCCGGCGAGTATGTAGGAAGCTCCCTTGCTGTGGGCGTGGCCAGCCTCAGGCGGCTGCTCTGCTATGGCGGGGCCCCGGGAGGGGTAATGGACGGGGAGCTGTTTGGCTGTTTACCTCTGTGAGGGGGTCTCAGAGCTATTGCCCAGGGGGTTGGTGCGCCCGGAGTTCCCTGGAATTTCCAACTGCTGGACTGTGACCCGGGATGCTTCCGTTCAGCTGTGGGGTCCCTGTCTCTTTAAGACTTTAAAAAAAAAATAAAAAAGACCTTCTTTGTCCCAGGAGCGCCGGCTGCGGGACCTGCTCACAGGTCTTACTGTCCTGCTTCCCTAGTTTCCGGCACCCCACGCATGCACTGTGTGTCTGCGCTCTGGTGCGGATGGCTGGGGCTGGGTGTTAGTAGTCCTGGGCTCCGTCTCCCTCCTGCGCCGACTTCTCTCCTCCCGCCGGGAGCTGGGGGGAGGGGTGCTTGTGTCCCGCCGGGCTGCGGTTTGTATCTTACCCCTTTCTCCAGGCGCTGGGCTCTCGCAGGTGTGTATGTGGTCTGGCTGTTGTCCTGTGCCTTCTGGTCTCTCTTTTAGGGATAGTTGTATTTGTTGTATTTTCCAAAATATGTATGTTTTTGGGAGGAGATTCCCACTGTCCTACCCATGCCGCCATATTGGCTTCGCCTCCCTTAATATGTTTTTGGTCACATTCATTATTTTACTCAGAATCCCCCACATAAAATCTGACAAGAAGTTCCTTTTGAGAAATAGTGCTACGAGAGTATTTGGCATATCTGAGTGGGCTGGCCCCATAGCACGCATCCACCTGATCAGCCTTTTCTGGTTTTTGGTCAGTCCAGTCAGCCCAGCCCATCCTGTGGATAGTGATGTTTCACTCATTAAAACGTAGGGAAACGAGTAGTGGGTTGCTTGATTTTAAAACACATGCAAACGTAATGAACAAGAGAGTGGAAAAGGCACTCTTTTTTTTCTGTGTGTGATGTGTTAATTGGACTAGAGATTCCTCTGTGTGCTGTGGGCCCTTGAGGAATCGGGAAGTTAGGGAATTACTGTAGCTTCTCTGGTAGTTTGGAAATTCACATGTGAGTTAAGCATTGTTTGAGAATTGAGCAAGTCATCTCTCCCGTTAAATCACTGGTCTGTTTCAGGTGTTCCTACATACCGATGGGATTGATAATGCCTGAATTTGTCCAAAAGAACTACTGGTCTAGTTGTTTCTGTGTTATCATATTTTCTCAGCTAACAGTTACTGTCAGGGAGGCCAGAAATCTTTGATGTTCAGGAAATGGTAGGGAAAAATAGTGGTTAAAACAGAAGGTCCCTAGATTAGGGTTTCAAAGTATCTAAGATTTACTGCGGGCAGGATGAGGTAGAAGGGAATTAATGTTGGCTGTTGAGTAGAAATGTGGATCCATGATCATTTTTATCAACTTGAGGGTAATTATCTTGTTGCACTTTTTTTCTTAACAACCTCCTGTTGCTTTCTGTCTCCTCCAGAGCTCTTTCTGGAGGTGGCCTTGTTCTCCCTTCTTAGAAAACCTCCAGGAAGATGGCCTTTGGTATAGAAATTTGAGTCCACTTACTCTCAGTTCTTTGCGCCATCGCATCACGTTCAGCCTTGTTCAGAGTGGCCGTGTCCAAGGTACCTGCACCCCTGAGCTCCTGCTCCTCTCCACTTCACTTCTATGCAAGTTCATAGATTCGATAGAGTTGTTTAAACCAATGTTTACAAATTTTGGGTTGCTGCATCTGAATCAGGGATGCTTTAAAAAAAACTGATGCCCTAAGCCTACCTCTGTCACAATCTGTGGAGACCTACGTATGTATAGATTAAAAAAAACTTACTAACCTATGTTTCTACATCTTATCTATAAAAATGTATTGAAATATTGTCATACCTTCTTCCATTTATCTCCTAATTTTTTTTCTTATTAGCTCTTATTTTGCAGCACGTGACACTGTGAAACACACCTCCCTTTAAACTCTTCTCCCTTATCTCCTGTGACAGGACATCACTGTTCATTCATTTTCAGAATTTTCCTGTGAAAATTTAAACTTACAGGAATGTTGAAAGGATTGTATAGTGAAAACCCATCTACATACTACTTAAATTTTACAAAATGAGCTTTTACATATATATATTTATATAAACTAAATATAAATATATAAAAAATAAATATAAAACATATATATAAATGTGTGTATATATACACATACATATGTGTACACACACGCACATGTATGTGTCCACCCATCACTTAATCTTATTTTTTAATGCATTTCAAAGAAAATTACAGGCATGGGTACACTTAACTTTTAAACTCTTCAGCATATGTATCATTAACTAGAGTTTAGTGTTTGTAGGTACTTTTTTGGAGAGGAGGACACTTTCCTTGCTCTGAAATGCACCTTAAACATCTCCACAAACGATTTGACATGCGTATACTCATGTACTACAAACCACTGTTAAGGTACAGAACAATGCCATCCAGAAATTTCCTGCAAACCATTTCCCAGTCAACCCCTGCCCCTGCCCCACTGGCCACTGCTGTTCTGAAAGGTTTCAGTATAATATTTGACTGTTTTCTATAGTTTTGTGTAATTGGAATAGTATGTACTCCTGTGGAAGATCCTTGGACGTGGCTGAGTAGCAGTCCACTGCCTTAACTGAACTTGTCTGTTGATCCTTTCTCCTGATGGTGGACACTTAGGCTGTTCTCAGTTTTTGGTTATTATGAAAAAGATTCTTAGGGATATTCTTGTAAAGTATTTTTGGGAACATTTGTTTTGATTTCTCTTAGAAAAATACATATATGTATAATTATAAAGTTGTAAGCTCAATTTTATAGGAAATGGCTAGACTTTTTTTCCAAAGTAGTTGTATGATTTTACACTCTTTCATGGGTGTGTGAGGATTTCAGTTGCTCCACATCCTTAAAAACATTCGGTGGCATTGTTTTTTTAAAATACAGCTGATCCCTGCACAACACTAGCTCAACCAGAGTGGGTCCACTTACACGTGGAGTTTTTCCAGTAAATAGATTGGAACATTTTAAAGACTTCTTTTCTCTAAGTTATTTTATTGTAAGAATACAGTGTATAAGACAGAACACAAAACATGTTAATCAACTGTTCATGTTATTGGTAAAGCTTCTGTTCAACAGTAGGCTCTTAATAGCTATACTTGGATATTTGGCTGCATGGGGAGTCGGCGCCCCTAACTCCCTCCTGTGTTGTTCAAGTGTCAACTGTGTTTTGAAGTAAAACTTAACAATAGCAATAACAATGTTGTTCATTCTGCTACCACACAGCATGACTGGTTTCTCAACCTTTTTCAGGTTGGGAAAGTCCTTATTACCTACTTTGCTGAGAGCAAAAATTATGACTGGATGCTGACTTTTCTCAGATGGTTTTTCTGCATCTATTAAGATAATCATATTTCTTTTTTATTCTAGTTAAGTGAATTATGTGTTTGATGTTTCAGTAAACTGTTAAACTGATCTGTACCGCTGGGATAAATTCCACTTAGTTTTTTTTGTATGTTGGATCAATTTGTAGAGTTTTTGTTTAGGATTTTTTGCATCTGTGTTCATGAATGATAGGATCTTTAGTTTTCTTTTTTTGTAATATCTGTGACTAGTTTTGGTATCAAAATAATGCTGGCCTCTTGGAACGAATGGGACTTTTTTCTTCCTCCTCATTGTCTGGAAGAGCTTATGTAGAGTTGACAGTATTTCTTCTGTAAATGCTTAGTGGATAGAATTCCCAATGAAGCCATCGTGGAGTTTTCTTTGTGGGAAGGTTTCTGTGATTTCAGTTTTTTAACTAGATATCAGGCTATCATGTTACACCTAGTGTTTTTTTTTAGTGAGTTGAGTTTTAGGTAGTTTGTGTTTTAAGGAATCCATCTAGTTCAATTCCAGTAGTCAAATTTATTGGCAAAAAAGTTGTTCATATTATTTCCTTAGTTGTAGTGATAACTCCTTTTGTATTTTGATATTGGTAATTTGTGTCTTCTCTTTTTTTACTGTACAGTCTAAACAGAGGTTTGTAAATTTTTACTCATCTTTTAAAAGAAATAGTTTTTGGTTTCATTGATTTTTCTATTGTCTGTTTTCTATTTCGTTTATTTCTACCCTTTATGCTTTCCTTTTTGTTGTTTAGGGTTCATTTATTTAGTTTGTCTGGTTTCTTAAGGTGGCAGTGTAGATCACTGTATAATCACTCAAGCCTTCTAATTTGCTGAGACCACTTTATGGCTCAGCATGGACCCATCTGGTAAGTGTTCCATGTGTGTTTTGCTGCTGTCAGTGGTCAGTTTAGTTTGGTGGTGTTGAGGCCTCTCTATCCTTCCTCACTTTTGTGGACTTGTTCTGTCAGTTGTTGAGAGAAAGGGTGTTGGAGTCTCCAGATACGATTTTGGATTTGATTGTTTCTCTTTTCAGTTCAGTTTTTGCTTCATGTACTTTGAAACTCTTTTCAAAGTGCACACACATGTAGGATTGTTATGTTGATGAATTGGTCCCATTATCAGGACATGACTTTCTATCTGTAATAAGAATCTTTTTCCTCCTGAAATGTACTTTGTTGATAGTAATACAGCTCCTGCAGCTTTCTTTGATTAATGGTAGCATAATAACGTATCTTTTCACCTTTAACATGTCAATGTCTTTATATTTAAGGAGGTTTTTTGTAGGCAACTGAATCTTGTTTGTTTACCCAGTCTCACAGTCTGTGCCTCTTAATTTGAGTATTTAGACCAGGGCAGGCAAACTATGGCCCATGGGCCAAATCTGGATTGCTATCTGTTTTGTAAATGACCTTTCATGAAGCTCAGCCGCGCATGTTATGGTTTGAATATTGTCTGTAGCTGCTTTTGTGCACTGCTTCCATATCATGTGCTCGTGCTTCCCCCCAGACCTTGTGCTGCTGCTGTCATGTATCGTGCTTCTGCCTACTCCACAAGCCACGTGGTCCGTTGTTGTTTCCAATTTAAATCCTTATCCTAGTGTACCTTTTCTCTAGTTCTGAACTGATTTGGTGAGCCGTGTATTAGCATAGGTGTATTCACAGGCAATAACTACATTAAATACCATTCTCTGACTTAACTAATTATTTTTTTGATCTTTAAAAATAACCGTATAAAAAACAGTAATATAAAGTGTTAGAGAAAACAGGTAATTATTTTTTTTAGAAATAAAATAAAATTTAAAATGCCACAATTCTGTCATTCAGAGATTACCACTACTAACATCTTAACTGTTAAGCTCTTTCGTGTGTGTGTGTTTATACATGTGTATGTGTTGTGTAGTCTTTACCACAGTGAGCTCATACTGATCATGCTTTTTTGGTTACCTTCGTCTTTCTGTGTCATTAAATGTCCGTCTTATTTAATGAACAGTCCATATTCTGATTTCTCCAATTTCCTTCCAGATATTTCTCATGCTTGGTTTGTTTGGATGAGGGTTCTGTCTGGACCCTGTAGCATGTGGCTGTTAGGTTCTCGGTGTGTCTCCAGCCACCCCTGTCTTTGGATCTCTAGCTTCAGCCTCCACCACCCCGGAGTCGTCCAGTCTGCCCACGTTGGTGGGAGAAACTGTCTGCTCCAGGGTGATGTTTGCCACGGGCCGGCTGCTGCAGCCTTTTCCTTGGTGTCCGCGCTGCTGTGCGCTGTCTGTCTGCTCGTGGGCTGCGTTTTCGTTTGCTTCCCCTGTGGGTTCATGGTGCCACATGATCCTCTCAGTTGCTAATTAGATCTTGATTTATCTTATGGAATTGCATAATGATCTCTCTCTTTTTCCCTTTTAAAGGACCTTAAAGGCTTTGATCCAGGAGAGAAATACTTTTATAACACATCATGGGGAGATGTTTCTCTCTGGGAACCTTCTGGGAAGAAAGTGGTATGTATTTTGTATTTGATTTTCACATTTCCTCCAACTTGGGGTGTCAGTTTAGTTCTGAGGACCACCACATGTACCTGGGGTTGCTGATAACTGAGTTGGGTGGGAGCAGTGTAAACATGAGGGAAGTGGAAGGAAGGATGGTGGTAAGTGCTTTGTAATATAGGGTTATGGGTGCTCTGAGGGTTTTCTGCATATAAAGTTGATTAGGTAGTGTAGTGAAACTGTTTGTCTTTGAGCATAAGATATAAGAAGGGTCTTTGATGTGGGACTACTCTGAGTGAAGAGAAACACCCTGAAGTTAACTGTACACAATGAAGGGCACCTGGTTTCAGAAACTAAAATGGAAATATGGATATTTGAATTGAGGAACATAACTTATAATAATTTGAAACCTAAAACCTAGGCAGATACAAGCTACATTCTCCATATTAAAGTATTTTCTTCTGGAAAACTCTTCTTACCATCCAGCCACCCATTAGGTCAAGCACCTTCATTAGAATCAAACTCAGCAGGCCTCAGATTTTACTTAATTGTCCTGTCCTCCCACTCTGTCTGTCCAAGTCATGTTGGTCTTGGGAGTTTTGGCTTAAAAAAAAAAGTAGTCAGTCATTGTGCTGTTGTAGTTTTCTTTAAGGACCTTTCTGTTGTAGACCTAGCCCCGAGTCCCACATTCCTGCCTCTTGTTTTGTGTCCTACCTGTGGGTCCCTTATCCTGCTTGACCCAACTCTCCCCTCTACCATCAGACACAAGATTCCTTGAAAACACTCTGATTTGGTTATTTTCCTGCTCAAAACAGCTCATGGCTATTCAAATATGCCTCACTTTGAAGACCTTGACTTCATGAATCTCTTATTAGTCCTCACTGATTTTTCTCATCTGAATTCTTAAAAGGTCCTGTAATGTAACTAGCATGCAGTATAATATATAATTATATGCCTTTCATCAAGAAACAATTCCTGCTACAGAGTAGTAAAGCTTTTGAGTGCCAGATAGAAAGAAGCTGGGGGCTTATCCTCAAGCAGTTTGTTTTTGTTGGGGTGGATAGGGCCTGCATACAAAATGTTAAAGAACAATATGAAGTAATAGTGATTGAACTTGTTAAATAGACACCATATTTGGTAAAAAAAAAAAAATGCTGTTGCCTGGAATGATGTAGGCCATGCTGTCTGCTCGTTTTGGTACCTTGACTCCTCTTCATTCCTGAGGCCGTCTTCTGCTTTAATTTGTCTCTGAGGAATATGATTTATGAGCAGAGACATTGCGGACAACCTAGCAGAAATGTGGTGCAATCACGAGGGACTGTGTGGCTCCAGATTCAGTGAAAGTCCTCAGGGCTCAGAGGAATAAGACGTGCTAGATTTTTGGGTTTTGGGGACAGAGACACACGAAGGTTGGTTGTAGCGGGTGATAGAACTGTTACCATGCAATCGGAGGCAGCAGGCTTGACCCGGCCGGGAGCCAGCGGACCGCTCCCAGTGCAGGATCTCTGCCAGTGCCCAGGGGTCCTGACGCCACTTTTCTGCTCTTGCCTTGGTGGTTTTCTCTTCCTCTGTTACCGGTGAGTCAAGGTCTCACACTCGGATTGTTCCTGATTGAACAGTGTTCTACACCTTTCACATACAGGTTTTTGTGGGAACATATGCTTTCCTATCTCTTGGATAAATGCCTCAGCTTGAGTTTGCTGGGTCTTAAATGGTACATAAGTATGTATCCATGACAGCTGCCAATGGCTGCACCATTTTGCTTTCCCGTCCGTGGTGATAGCTGCTGCATCTGGACTTGGTATCTGTAGTCTTGTGCTTATGGACTTGCTCTTCTCTTTCTGTTTTAATTTGCCTCCCTAGTGACTAATGATGTTGAGCATCTTTTCATGTGTGCATTTGGATACCATTTAAGACACACCATTATTTAATGAGCCAATGACAGAAATAAAGCAATACTTTACTTGAACTGTGTCACATCATTGAACCGTCCATTGGCATACCCAGGTTTTATAAATGGTAAAATATGAAAAAAGTCTTGTAGAATCAGTGAAATGCAGGGTTTTTAAATTCTGTGGTCTGGGGTTAGCTGTTGCCCTAGTTTTATTATCGATCCTCACCAGAAATGCCAGCACCTGGGATTTTGCTAACTGCCAGGAAGTAATGTGTCGTTGAGTGTGTTTGGATGATTTCTCTGACCTGTGACTCAAGAGGAAAAACTACACGAGTAGGAGTGTGAGCGGGTGACCCACCGACAGAATGGGAACGCATGTGTGTTCGAGCTTGAGAGTGGGCACGACAGCACGGGTCTAGGAAGGAGGGGCTGTGGCCACTGAGGGCAGTGCGGGAAGGCCACTGGTGAAGTGCTCACTGTGCACAGGCCTCGCCATCGTCCTTGGTGATGCTGGGCCCGGTGTTTGGTGGTTTACCAGCTCGAGGATCCATGAAAGACACCAGTACTATGAAATCGTCACACCAGCTCTTCATGGATATGAGCACAGATCCAGATTGCACTGTGTTGGCCAGTTCAGATGTCTGTTCCCATGTCCCAGGCTGATTGGATTCCCCTGTATCTGCCTTAGGGAGAAACGCCACATTGGCAGCCTGTGCTCTGTGTTCCTAGCTGGCCCGTGGTGCCCCACACAGCGGATGTAGGTGCTGTCCACTGCCCTTAGTATTGGCATGGCGCTGACTGGAGACTCATGTGCTAAGCCCTGTCTGTTCTCCACTGGGCTCTTACCTTCTCTAGGACTGGGGGAAATAAAAGGTGGGAATGATGGGGTTAACAGTTTGCAGGTTAGGTTATTTGTAGATAAATTCCAGAGGTTTTAGAATTTAGAATAAAAACACAGAGCTAAGAGCAATAGGATAAGAAGGGGAGAAAATAACTTATTTTGCAGAGAATTAAGTGAGTTAATTTTATTCCATGCAGTTAAAGTATAGAATGAAGTAATGAGATTTGTCATCTTAGTGGCTGGCTTCGAAACAGGTCAGAAAACCTATGAGTTGCATGCAGGTCAAATTCTGTGTTTGTAAGGCCTACAAACTAGGAGTAGTTGTACATTTTTAAATGTTTGAGAAGAAACACAATGAAAAGAATACTGTTTTGTGACACGAAAGTTACATGAAATTTGAATTGGTATCTGCGGCTTCATGAGCACAAAGCCTGCCCTGACGTAAGCCTTCTGTAGGAGCTTGGGCATCACAGTTGCGGCATGCCCCTGAGGGCATTGGGGCCCCCTAACCCTAAGCCTCAGCCTGGCCTTGGCCCTTTAAGAAAAAGCCTACCTGGCTTAAAGAAAACATTGTTCCCTGAGGAGTAATTGCATTAGATTGTCTGGCACCTTAGAAGAAAAGGAATCACATACTTGTGACCTTTGAAAGGTGTAGATCTGATAGTTTGACTAAACTGTGCTTTCCTTTTCTTTTAGCAGAGGTACCGAACAAAGCCTTACTGCTGTGGCGTGTGTAAATACTCCACAAAAGTGCTTACTTCATTCAAAAACCATTTACATCGTTACCATGAAGATGAAATTGACCAAGAGCTGGTGATCCCTTGTCCAAACTGTGTATTTTCTTCTCAACCCAAAGTTGTGGGGCGGCATTTCAGAATGTTCCATGCACCTGTTCGGAAAGTCCAGACCCACACAGTGAATATTTTAGGTGAAACTAAAGCATCTAGGAGTGATGTGATCAGTTTCACATGTTTAAAATGTAATTTTTCAAACACTTTGTACTATAGCATGAAGAAGCATGTGCTGGTAGCCCATTTTCACCAGTTAATCAACTCCTACTTTGGCCTACGAACTGAGGAAATGGGTGCACAGCCGAAAACTGAGGATGCCCTTTCTGCTGAAAGGATGCCGCCACCTGACAAGTATTACTGTAAAAAGTGCAACGCCAATGCCAGCAGCCAGGATGCTTTAATGTATCATATTTTGACGTCAGATATCCACAGGGATTTGGAGAATAAGCTTCGATCTGTGATTTCAGAACACATTAAGAAGACGGGACTTCTGAAGCAAATGCATATTGCTCCCAAACCTGCTGTGCCTTTGCCCACACCCCCGAACCGCAGTGCACCGGCCGTCCCAGCCACACCTCCTTGCTTTTGTGTCGCCTTGCCACAGAGCAGTCAAAGTCAGAGTCCAAGCACCGTCCAGCCGGCGACTGTGGCCTCTGGTGCCGCAGGCAGCCTCACTTGCTCTCCGCCTGCTGTTGCCCAGCCCCAGGTGACTCTGGTCTCTAGTGCCCTGCCGGTAGGCCAGAGCAACCTTGCCCTGCCACCCTCGGCCCCGCAGCCTGTCTTTCTTTCTCACGGAGTTTCCCTTAACCAGTCTGCCAACCCTTCTGCGCTGCCCTTGAGTCAGCCAGTTGGGTCCATAAACAAGTCTGTGAGAACTGGCGTCCTCCCCATAAACCAGACCATCCGCCCAGGGGTGTTACCCCTCAGCCAGCCGGTTGGGCCCCTGAGCAGACCTGTCGGGCCAGGAGTTCTCTCAGTGAACAGACCTGTGGGGTCTGGTGTCCTTCCTGTCAACCCATCAGTCACCGCTGGGGTTCTTCAGGCAGTGTCACCTGGGGTGATTTCTGTGAGTCGGACAGCCCCGTCTGGGGTCCTTCCTGCAGGCCAGATGGCCCCGGCTGGGGTCGTCCCTTCTGGAAAAACAGTAGCCTCTGGTGTCCTCCCTGTGGGCCAGGTGGTCCCACCTGGAGTTCTTCCCACTGGGCTTATGGCCCCATCCCGGGTTCTCCCTCCTGGCCCAACGGTCCCACTCAGGGTTCTGCCAGCAGCCCAGGTGGTCCCACCCGGGCTCCTTTCTGCCAGCCCAGCGGTCCCATCGGGTGTTCTGTCTGTGAACCAGGGAGTTAATTCCGGAGTCCTTCAGCTCCGTCAGCCTGTCATGTCAGGGGTGCTACCTGTGGGCCAGCCTGTAAGGCCTGGGGTCCTGCAGCCTAGTCGGCCTGTGAGCATGGGTGCCAGCATTCTGCCGGATCAGCCAGTGAGGCCTGGCGCTTCGCAGAACACCACCTTCCTGACATCAGGCTCTATCCTCAGACAGCTGATACCTACGGGGAAGCAGGTGAATGGGATTCCCACGTACACCCTGGCCCCGGTGTCTGTCACTTTGCCTGTGCCACCTGGAGGTGTGGCAACTGTTGCCCCACCCCAGGTGCCCATGCAGCTCCTGCAGCCAGGCGCAGCTGCGCAGATGGCCGGCATGCCCTCCCCTCCGGTGGTGGTGAATGCTGCTCAGAGTGTGTTTGTTCAGGCCCCTCCTCCTGGCGCAGAGGCGGATCAGGTGCTCAGGCAGGCAAAGCAGTGGAAAACCTGCCCAGTTTGCAATGAGCTCTTCCCTTCCAATGTGTACCAGGTGCATATGGAAGTGGCTCATAAGCACAGTGAATCCAAGTCTGCTGAGAGACTGGAGCCTGAAAAACTGGCAGCATGTGCACCATTTCTGAAGTGGGTGAGAGAGAAGACAGCCCGGTGTCTGTCATGTAAGTGCCTGGTGTCAGAGAGCGAGCTTATCCATCACTTACTCATGCACGGCCTAGGCTGCCTCTTCTGCCCACGCACGTTCCATGACATCAAGGGTCTTTCAGAGCATAGCAGGACCATGCACCTGGGCAAGAAGAAGCTGCCCGTGGACTACAGTAACAGAGGTTTCCAGCTGGATTTTGATGCTAACGGCAGCCTTCTGTTTCCCCATCTTGATTTCATCACCATTTTGCCAAAGGAGGAGCTTGGGGAGCGGGAGGTGTACCTGGCAGTCCTGGCCGGGAACCACTCCAAGTCGCTGGTGCCCGTGTACATCAAAGTGAGGCCCCAGGCTGAGGGTGCGCCTGGCAGCCCCAGCAAGCCCCTGCTGACCTGCCCCTTCTGCTTTGGCACCTTTGTGACAACTGAGGCCTATGAGCTGCACCTGAAGGAGAGGCACCACATCACACCAACAGTGCATACGATCCTGAAGTCTCCAGCGTTCAAGTGCATCCATTGCTGCGGTGTTTACACCGGCAATATGACGCTGGCAGCCATTGCCATCCACCTGCTGCGCTGCCGAAGTGCACCCAAGGACAGCAGCCCAGACCTGCAGGGCCAGCCGGCCGTGGGTGAGGACAGCAACGTGCTCCTGGCCACTGGCCAGGTGACTCATGACACCGGTTTCTCTGTGAAGAGGAAGCTACCTGATGGCCACGCTGAGGTGGAAGAGCCAAGCGATGGGGACATCAGTGCTGGCTCAGCCACCTCCCCAGAAAAGGCAGCGAGTGCCATGCCCTTGAAACGACAACGTAGTGAAAGCAGGACGGAGGCACCACTTGTCAACGATGATGCCCTTCAGATTTTAGCATTAAATCCTAAAAAATATGAAGACTGCTCTTATGAAGAAAAAAAGCAGTTTCTTAGAGATTATTTCCACAAAAGACCGTATCCTACTAAAAAGGAAATAGAACTGTTGTCCTCGCTCTTGTGGGTCTGGAAAATTGATGTGGCTTCGTTTTTTGGAAAAAGAAGATATATTTGCATGAAAGCAATAAGAAGTCACAAGGCTTCTGTGCTTTTAGGCTTTGATATGTCTGAACTTAAAAATGTTAGACACAGATTGAACTTTGAGTATGAACCACAAAATTTGTAAAAAAAACCTTAGGAAATCTAAAGTAATAGATAATTAGTAGTTTTTCAACTGAGATTTAAAAAATGTTATTTTCTTCACTATGTTGAACTAATAATTTCAGTGGTGTGAAAGCTGCTCTTTAGATTTATTTCAGGTGCTCAGACATAAAGAAGTGGATAGTTCTTTCCAATTTGTTGTTTCCTGCAATTTGATTATATAACAATCAGTTTTAGTTTTCCCCCATTCTGTAAATTAAATCTTTTGATATTTCATGTACGTCTTATTTTCCCAGTAGTGTCAGTATTGAGTGATAAAAAACTGAAATCCACATGCTTGTTTTTTTTGTTTAAGGGAACATCATCTTGTTTGAGAATGTGTGATTAACTGCGTGTTTAAAGCACTGATCCCCTCAGTCAGCTGCATGTATAGCAACCAGTAGCCCCATAAATGTGTAGAGAAATGGGTACAAACCCTTGTGACGTGGGGCCCTGTAAGGATGCACAGCATTGACTACGCTGGTTTTTTCTTTGTAAGGTAGTTACTTATCAGATTACAGTTTTGATTTTTGTTTTTTCAGGTTTGTCCTAACAGCTGTTTTTTATTGTAACTCATAGAAAACTAAATGTTTTCATTTGTTTAAAATATACTGAACCTGAATCTTGGTATTTAGCTCATAAGTCAAAGGAGTTATTTTACGAGTAAAGTAATTCTGTAGGTGCCGAAATACTTTTCACTGTAGACTTCCCCCCTCTTTTTGATACAGTGATAAGTCATTTCTCTATTAAACAGTAAGACAATAAATCTTTAGTGCCTTTAGAATAAAACACACACACAAACTCTATTCCTAACCTAACTGTTCATAAACCAGTGAAAAGGAAGGGCTGTGTTACTCAGGAATAGTTTTTTAACCCCTGAGTGTGGACACTAATTGAAACTTAAACTTCGATTTTCAGGGGACAAGATGAAATGAGCAGCCAAGAGCTGAGCCTCCATGGTAGGTATATGAGACCTCTGACAGTTTCCTAGAAGGAATTGTTTTTGTTTTTGGGAAATGGGCATTCCCACAGCCTAGTTGTCTGGGTTAATGCAATGGGGTATTGCCAAAGAGCTCCATTGTATTTCTGCCCTTTGGATGTGTAAACTTTAGTTTTTTTCACACAATGTGAACTAACTTAAAGCACCAGAACCAGTCGTGGAGACCTTAAGTCATTGCTGGTGACACGCAGCAGAGATACCCATCCAGTACATGCAGAGGACATGGCAGTCTCTGGGAAATAAGGTAATGTTACTATATGGATTTTAAAGATAATAATGCTTGCATGTAATTTCTGTAACGTGCATTTTTGAGGCGGTTGTGCAAGGTCTGTGATTGTTGATATATTCTTGTAAATTCAGAAGGAGCTTGTGGAAGTTTATTTTTTTTTTACCTATTGTTTTCAGAGTGTCTATTTTGAATTAAAATTTGTTATACTACTGCAAGTAGAACCATTGAATTATTCTAGTAGTTAAAATGCCGCTGTGATTCACAGGAGTAATCTAAACGTGGAAGTAGAGACCACATTTGTTTTCTACAAAACATTACTTGTCATTGTAAAAATAAGTCAGCATAACCCAAAAGGGCTATTTGTAACCATGGTTGCAAAGTGGATATGGCCATACTCTTGATGTGTCAGTAACAGTGGCCCCCAAACTGTCAAAGAAGATGTTGGGTAGCTGGGGATTTCCCTTCCTGAGGCTGCACGTGGAGCTGGTGCAGAGAGGCCAGGGCTAGAGGGCAGTTTGCTGTGCATGTGGTCGAATCCGCCTTTGGCTGTGTAACATCGGGATTTCCGCTGGCATTTGGCTTGATGGTTCCTTGTTGGGGTGGCTGTCCTAGCTGCCTCAGGTCGGAGCAGCGTCCCCGGCCTCTGCCTGCTCCGAATCCCCGCCCATCCCCTTACCCCAACTGTGACAATCAAAAACGTCACTGCCAAGTGTCCCAGGGGCCAGGATCTGTGCTGACGTGAGCCCCTGTGGTGAGGAGTTGTGGCTTCGCACTGCATTTCAGTAGCGGCCTCGCTCTGGGTGCCAGCTTTTCACGTGAGGCCAGTTACTGGTTACCTTTGCCTTTGGTCATTGCTCTGCTGCCCATGTGGCCAGCGGCTTCCAGAATATAGCTCTGCCTTAAATCATTCACTCGGGAAGCGGCCAGTCTACACTGGCCTTAGGAATGGAGGAACCGGACAAGCTGTCTGACGGCAGCCTCAACCCAAGGCTGTCAGTGTTTTCTTAAGAAGCTGAAGGCAGGTGAGGTAGAGAGACGTGAGGTAGGACCAACAGGAGGGCCGAGGGGCTCCCCCGGCACTAATGGATGGCAGGCCTCCCCAGGCTGGAAGTGCAGAATGCAGTGTGACCCCATGGCCATGGGGACCACATGCATCCAGTTCTGTCACATAGGCTACAGGGCAAAAATATGGATGGCAAATGTTGCCGTGTCCAAGGCGTGCAGGGTCGGGCAGGCATGACTGCTCGCAGAAGCAGAGAGCCTCACTCAGGGACCGCAGTGCAGAGCAGCTCTGGCGCAGGAGCTGAGGTGGCCGGGAGCCTGTGCGCCGGCCTGGCCGGGATGTGTCAGTGCAGGCGGACCGCTCCCTGTGCCAGTCGGCCACCTGCCCGCTCTTCCACCTTGACAGCGAGATCAAACAAAGCGGCCACTAGTCAAGAGGCCAGGTCTGTCCCCAAAGCCCATGGGGCCAGAAGACCCTGGTCTGCATACCACCAGATAACCAAACGGTGCATAGCCATTATGTCAGTGTGTGTACAGGTATTCCTGGGCACAGATGTTTTTCTGGTCTTTTCCAGGAACCCTCGGGAAGGGCCGTTGCTCATACAAGACCTGCACCCTGGCCTCTTCACACCTTCTTGTTTCCTGCAAACTAAAGCCAGTTCAGTCTGCCAGTCTTTGTGGTTCTTTGTTCGCTATAGTTTTTAAATAAGACCTGGAAATTCCAGTCTGTGCTGTATGTGGTACTCTACCGACCTTGCTTCCAAAGACAGCCACCCAGGCCAGCCTGCAGTAGGTGAGTCCCCAGGCTCCCCACACATCCAGGGGAGCATGGCGGTGGGGGGCAGCCTCCTGTTAGCAGTTCAGTAGCCCCTTTCTGTGTTGGCCATGGTGCAGTTCCAGATTTCTGAAGAGTTCATGAAACAAAGCAACAAATAACCCTAAATTAGGAGAAAGGAACACAGACCCAAAGCTCTGACTGTTTTTACATTCGTTTTTAAGCAGGCCTTCCTAGTAAATGATGAATATTTATCAACATCCACTACTGCTAGAAAGTAGGCTGAATAACAGTAGTAACAGCACCTTGCTCTGTGCGAACTGTGCTCTGCACCATGGAAAGGGGGAGATGCTTTAGCCTTTAGTCCTCACAGCAATCCTCCCAGGTGAGTGATTTTTACCCCATTTTATGTATGAGGAAACGGGCATGGAGAGGTTGGATGAGTGGGCCATCTTGGGAAGGGCAGGTAATACCTGGGGGTCCTGGCTTCACATTCTCTGTTGATGTGGTACCCCACACAGCCCTAGTCTGGAGGTAGGTATTTCCTCAGCATTTTACAGATGAAATGGGTTCAGGGATATGGTGACCAGATGTCCCAGTTTGCTCAGAGACTTGAGTGATTTCTCTGGACTTCCGGTGCCACAAGTGGGGACCTCCAGGCAAGTGGGGACAAGTCACCTTCTGTCCTAGGATGGCATGTTGCTTAGCCATGATGCAGAGCTATCTCTAGTACTGTCCTCATCTGCAGTCCCTGGACTTGAATGTAGTTCTCAGGTACCAAGATACATGGGGCATCCTGAGTCTAAGCAGCCCCCTCCCGATGGTTCCATCAACAACTCCCGCCTACTCTGTGCCAGGTGCCTGCTGAGCGTTTTACGTAAGGAACTCAGTGAAAGGAGGGGTTCTTGGCTGAGGGACAGCAATTAAAAAGATGCACAGTTTTGCTGTTTAGATTCTTTGTGATGTATCCCCACATTACTCAGTAGTCCCTGCCGAACCTTCATCAACTAAGGAATAAAAATTCCATCCAGGAGGTACTGCCAGAAAATATTTTTTTACTTTAAAAAACCTAAGCTGTTAAAAGTACAATGAGATATCACCTCACACCATTCAGGATGGCCAACATCCAAAAGACAGACAACAAATGCTGGCGAGGATGTGGAGAAAGTGGAACCTTCCTACACTGCTGGTGGGAATGTAAATTAGTTCAACCATTGTGGAAAGCAATGTGGATGTTCCTCAAAAAATTAAAAAATAGAAATACCATTTGACCCAGGAATTCCACTCCTAGGAATTTACCCTAATAATACAGGATCCTAGATTCAAAAAGACATATGCACCCCTATGTTTATCACAGCACTAATTACAATAGCCAAGAAATGGAAGCAACCTAAGTGTCCATCAGTACATGAATGGATAAAGAAGATGTTGTACATATACACAGTGAAATATTATTCAGCCATGAGAAGAAAACAAATCCTACCATTTGCAACAACATGGATGGAGCTAGAGGGTATTATGTGCAGTGAAATAAGCCAGGTGGGAAAATACAAGTACCAAATGATTTCACTCCTCTGTGGAGTATAACAACAAAGCAAAAATTGAAGGAACAAAACAGCAGCAGACTCACAGAACCCAAGAATGGACTAACAGTTAACAAAGGGAAAGGGACTGGGGAGGGTGGGTGGGAAGGGAGAGAAGAGGATTAAGGGGCATTATGATTAGCACACATAGAGGGTACATGGGGAAGGAAGTATAGCACAGAGAAGCTTACTATGCTGATGGACAGTGACTGTAATGGGATAAATGTTGGGGACTTGATAATAGGGGGAATGTAGTAACCACAATGTTGCTCATGTGAAATCTAAGCTTGAATATCAATGATACCTTAATAATAATAAAAAACCCTAAGCTGAATTTAATTCTTTTACTGGTTAGTATAATTTTAATGTTCAGCACCCATATAGGCATATTTGGTTTGAACACACTAAGATTGTATGGTTATACTTTCAAATACAAAGTCAGAATTAGTTGTCATGAATAAATAACACATTTTCAGGTATTAGTTTCTTACAGTTTACAATCCATGACATAGAAACTAATGTTAAATAATTTACCATTTACCTAAAAGTAAGCCAGAGAAACCTGAATAAGTAATAGCAATGAATGCTAATAAGGCTTTAACAGTTAGGTAGTTTTTCTATAGATAAAACTTGAGAAAATAATACTGTTAGTTGAATTGTAAAATCTATAAAAGCAATTTGAATTTTGTCACAATTTGCAGAGAAACTGACTCATTCTGCTTCTCATCCCTACAAAGTAGCTTTCAGAAATGGAAGACTGAAGATGTGGAAAATCCTGTCTTGCCTACGAAATACTAATGCTGAAAAAGACCAGCATTGCACGTTCATACACAGGATGTGAGACTTCGACTGTATCCCAGGAATGTTGGAAAGATTTAGGCTTAAGGGCTTGTTACACGGAACGTGTCTTTAGTCCTAAAAAGGGATCCATCCAAGGGGATGTTCTTGGGGAACATGACTTCTGCAAACAATTGGAAATTAGTGAGATGATTTCAGGAAAGTTATGCATTTGCAGGGAAGGTAATTTTTGGTTATTTTATTTTTAACTGAACTATAGTTAATATACAATATTGATTTCAGGTGTACAACATACAGATTAAAAATTATGTGTATTTGTATTTCCAACTGTCACCACACAAAGATGTCACAATTTATGAGGTATGTTCTCCATGCTGTACTTTCATCCCATACATTTTACAATTGGAACTTTGTACATCTTTATTCCCTTTACCTATTTCACCCATTCCCTCACCCCTTTCCTGTCTGACAACCACCAGTCTGCTCTATTTTTGAGTCTGTTTTGGATTTTTTTATTAAGGTATCACTGATATACACTCTTATGAAGGTTTCACAAGAAAATGTGGTTATTACATTCACCCTCATTATCGAGTCTCCCCCCATACCCCATTGCAGTCACTGTCCATCAGTGTAGTAAGACATCACAGAGGCCCTATTTGTCTTTTCAGAGCTACACTGTCTTCCCTGTGACCCCACACACACCATGTGCACCAATCATGATACTCCACAATCCCCTTCTCCCTCCCTCTTCCCCACCCATCCTCCCCTTTGGTAAGCACTAGTCCCTTCTTGGAGTCTGTGAGTCCGCTGCTATTTTGTTCCTTTAGTTTTGCTTGATTGTTATACCCCACAAATGAGGAAAATCATTTGGTATTTGTCTTTCCCTGCCTGACTTCACTGAGCATAATACCCTCTAGCTCCATCCATGTTGTTGCAAATGGTAGGATTTCTTTCTTATGGCTGCATAGTATTCCATTGTGTATATGTAGCACATCTTTATCCATTCATCTACTGATGAACACTTAGGTTGCTTCCATTTCTTGGCTATTGTAAATAGTGCTGCTATAAACATAGGGGTGCATATGTCTTTTTGAATCTGAGAAGTTTTCTTTGGGTAAATTCCTAGGAGTGCAATTCCTGGGTCAAATGGTATTTCTATTTTTAGGTTTTTGAGGAGCCTCCATACTGCTTTCCACAATGGTTGAACTAATTTACATTCCCACCAGCAGTGTAGGAGGGTTCCCCTTTCTCTGCATCCTCTCCAGCATTTGTTGTTCCTAGTCTTTTCTATGTTGGCCATCCTAACTGGTGTGAGGTGATATCTCATTGTGGTTTTAAATTGCATTTCCCTGATAATTAGCAATGTGGAGCATCTTTTCATGTGCCTGTTGGCTATCTGAATTTCTTCTTTGGATAATTGTCTATTCATATCTTCTGCCCATTTTTTAATAGGGTTATTTGCTTTTTTGGGTGTTGAGGCGTGTGAGTTCTTTATGTATTTTGGATGTTAACCCCTTGTTGGAGATGTCATTTACAAATATATTCTCCCATACTGTAGAATGCCTTTTTTTTTTCTGCTGATGGTGCCTTTTGCTGTACAGAAGCTTTTTAGTGTGATGTAGTCCCATTTGTTCCTTTTTTATTTTGTTTTCCTTGCACGAGGAGATGTGTTCAGGAAAAGTTGCTCATGTTTATATTCAAGAGATTTTTGTCTTTGTTTTCTTCTAAGAGTTTATGGTTTCATGACTTACATTCAGGTCTTTGATCCATTTTGAGTTTACTTTTGTGTATGGGGTTAGACAATAATCCAGTTTCATTCTCTTGCATGCAGCTGTCCAGTTTTGCTAACACCAGGTGTTGAAGAGGCTGTCATTTCCCCATTGTATATCCATGACTCCTTTATCATATATGAATTGACCATCTATACTTGGGTTTATGTGTGGGTTAGCTAGTCTGTTCCATTGGTCTATGGGTCTGTTCTTGTGCCAGTACCAAATTGTCTTGATTACTGTGGCTTTGTAGTAGAGCTTGAAGTTGGGGAGCATAATCCCCCCACTTTATTCTTCTCAGGATTGCTTTGGCTTTTCTGGGTCTTTTGTGGTTCCATATGAATTTTAGAACTGTTTGCTCTAGTTCATTAAGAATGCTGTTGGTATTTTGATAGGGATTGCATTGAGTCTGTAGATTGCTTTAGGCAGGATGGCCATTTTGGCAATATTAATTCTTCCTATTCATGAGCACGGGATGTTTCCATTTATTGGTATCTTCTTTAATTTCTCTCATGAGTGTTACATCACAATATTTTATAAGTAGTTCAGTACAGAGATAATACTGCATACCTTTCTTCCTAAAGCAGTAAAGTACCTTTGGGCCAAACCTCCCTGGTATGTTCATTTGTCTGCATGCCTAAGCCTCCATCAATTTAGATGAAAGAAGACTTAAATAAGACTTAAGATTATGGGACACTTTCCTCATCGTCGTTTGTACTCACTCAAGTATGTTTGAATCTTTAGGATGTGTCACACACCTCCCATATGCTGAGCTCTGTATCTGCCTCGTTTCAGTGGTTTTGGGGTATGAGGTACACTTTGATTTTCAAGATGTGCAGTCACTACAAATGTAAAATCTAAAAATAAGGGTGAGGCTAGAATAAGTTACTCTGACAACATAAATTTGGAAAAGTGTGGTCTTCATTCTTGTATTACATTTATAGGTTTCTAGGATCTGTCATATCAGTCATTTGTGCTGGACTCAAGCCATCATCCCTGCAGGCTCCTGGGGTTTTACATGACAGCACGTGTGCTGGTGCTGTGTCCTCTGCTTCAAGCCTGGCCCCCTCATTCTCATATTTTCAGTAATCCCACATGTGAGTTGATGTTACATTGCTATAAACTGACAGTGTGAACTGCCCTAGAGATTTAAATTCTAACTTGATTACTTGCCAGGTGCTAATTACAAAATCATGACCTGAAATGAAGAGTAAATAGATGAAGTAGCTCTTATTTTTCTGTTGCAAATTCATCTTGCATCTGAATATTTTGATAGCTTAGTTAACAATCCAAATATCTTGGTACTAAGTATTACACTAAGACTACATCTCAGTGTTTAAATCACAGCAATGGTTGAGATGTAAACCAAACGCCGTAACTAACATCCACACCAACTCCTAAGACTCTAGTGGAAAGTGTTTCAAGACTCCTGTCTAAAGCTTTGGTCTTCAATGTTCAAAAGGAACATTAATTCAGGATTAGCTAAATTTTCATTTAACTTATGAATATAATTTTTAAAATGTTGTTAATAACTGTTAAGAAAGAATAGCATTGATTGTTAACTTGAGTAGCAGAAGTGCTCTCACGTGGAATGCTTATTGTCTTGCCAATGGGTTTCAGCCCTGGCAAGTTCACTATGGATTCAGGGTGACCAAAGGAATCGACAGCAAAATGTTCTTGGGGTGAAAGGGTTTATTACCCGGCTTGTTCTCGGTAGGTCGAGCACTACCGTCTCTGCCTCGGCCCAGAGTACTGGGCCGAGCTCTCTATATAGCGCAATAGTAACCTACTGCCTACAGGTGTGGAAGCGGCAGCCCAGTTGATACAAGTTGCTTAATAGAAGCAACCATTGATTCAGTTTTAACTTCTTTTTCCTTTTTTCCATTAATGCCATTTGCAAAACCTGACAGTTAAGGGTGGAACAGGGCCAAGGAGCTTCTCCACGAGTATTAATTTTAAAGTACACACACTGAAAACATGTTCATGCTCTGCACGTATGCATGCAGATGGTCACTTAGCTATCCACTTCCCTCTCCCTGTGGCCATTCATCCATCCATTCATCCCTGACTCTGCTCTGGCGGAGGGCGCCCTGTGCCCAGCTGGACCCGTCTCTGGTGCCTCCGTGCAGCCGCGCCCGAGCTGGGACTCAGCACCTGCCCCTGTCGGCTGGGGAAGAAACGTGTTTCCTAAGCTTCTCTGCCCGCTTCCTGCCCTCGGTGGGTGCAGGTGGCGCGTGGAGAGCGCCCGCACGTGTAGGCGCCTCGAGGAGGAAGGCTTTCTTAAAAGGCGAGCTTTGAGAGTTGCCATGAGAAGCAGGTGTGACGCCTCGACGCTGCGGTGGAGCCCGGTTTCTGAGAGCATGTTTTGTGTTTGTGTGGTCCTCGGGGCTCCCGCCGGTCCCGGGGAGGCTCTTCCCCTGAGGGGCGCACGCGGGAGCGGGGCCCGGGGCGGGAGGCAGGCCTGCCGCCCGAACGGCCCCCCTTCGCCGGATGAAGGGAACAGCCAGCGTGTTTCCCAAGCCGGGGTGGGCCCGGGGCGCCAGGACGGCCTCAGCCGCGGCCGGCGTGACGCGCGCACCAGCCCGGCCGCCGGAAGCCGTGGCGCCGCCCCGGCCTCGGAGGCCCCGCCCTGCGGCTCGGGCTGCTTCCCGGGAGGCCCCTGGCGCTCCGGGGTGGCGGCCGGAGGGAGTCGGTCCGGGGACGGGGCCGTGCGGGAGGCGGCGCCGCTGCCCCGCTTGGCGACGGCTGCCCTGCCGAGGTAGGTGGCGACCCCCGGGGGCCGTGAGGTCTGTTCCTAGAACGCTCCGCGCTTTCCCTCAGCAAGGGAACAGCCTATGCGGGTTGTCGCTTGTCCCTCGGACCTTGCTGCCCTCAGCGTTCCCCCCGGAACATGCTTAAATCAGCGAAGTCATTTTTGTTCAGCGCAACTACAGAAAAAGTCGGGAAATTAATGCCATCAGGGTGTGGTCAGAAGTCGGTGTCATGCGGCCTTTAGCCGACCCCCGAACGACGTTCTGCCCCGGCCTCCCCAGGAGCTTTCATCTCCCACGGCTGATTTCCTATCCCGTCACCCCGACCACGAGGCCGCTCACCCCAACCCTCCTCCTTTCCGTGCCTCTGACCCTGGGGCCTCTGGGGACTTCACATAAATGGAAGCATCCATGACCTCTGTGACAGGCTCATTTCACTCGGCATCACGTCCTCAAGGTCCACGCTGTTAGCAGGAGGCAGAGTTCCCTTTCTTTTTAAGGCTGAATAATATCCCATTTTGTGCACCGCTGTATTTCATCCGTTTATCCATCAATGGCTGTTGTGAATCATGCCGCCGCCAACACGGGTGTGCAGGCATTGGACTCACGTGTTTTTAGTTAATATTCTGAATGTCTGAGGCCCAACGTGGCTCAACTGTGAAGCAGCTGTGACACAAGTGAATGATGTGCAGTAAAGCCCCGGCACACCTGTGTTGTAAGACTAGGAGTGATTTTGTTTTTTTCTGTATTTTACAGTCTTTATAAAATTGATGGGTATTTATTTAGTTCTCAAAAAATGTAAGTGGTGTGTCATCTAACAGTGTTGCTAGTTGGAAAAAGTGATTAAGTCTAACTGATCCCTTAAATCATGCACATGGAGTTGCTGTTGTCATTTTTGAAATAAGGCGCTGCTAAGTGTGAAAAACTTTCCAAGCAAAGACAGCGGGTCATCTGGTTGGAGGTTGATAACCACCAGCAGCAAAGTTCTAGGGTAAACAATTAAATGCCTGAGTGACATTTGAAATGAGTACAAGGAGCTAACAAAAACCATGACCTGCAAGTCCCTCCCCCCCCCACCTCATGAAAAGGTTCGTGAAACTTGTTTTCTTCCTTCATTACTTACTTGACTAAGCAAAAAAGGCTGCAGGTGTAGACTCCACAGTAAGTCCCAGTTGCTAGGGAGGAGAGGCTGCCCGGAGCCCACCTCTGTGCCCAGTGGCCCCAGGTGGAGTCTGCACTGGCACAGGCTATGGGCCAGAAGAATCAGTTGTTTTCTTTCCAGATATAGTTAATAAATTGTTGAAGGAAATGAAACAGCATCACATCTAAAAGTTTGAATGAAGCTGCCCACCAGCCTCAGTCCACCCCGAGCTGCCTGCAGGGATGGGAATTCCAGCTGTAATTTCTCCTGTCTCGTTCCTGAAATGTTGTTACCATCACGGATTGATCTCCATGTATCTGCTGGGTCTCCTTAATGTGTAAGGCCCTGTCTACCTCTGAGGGTGAAACACCAGCGACATGGAGGCCGGGCCCTCAGCACTCCGAACCCTAAGCCATAACCCTGTGGTTCATCTGCTGCACTGCAGGAGCCGGAAGGAAGACTGAATTCCCAAGATTAGATGAGGCCTCGTGTGGAGAAGGCAGTGTGAAGGGAGCCTGATGAGGTGCTGCCTCGGGCCCAGCAGCAGTGAGTGGTGGCTGCGAAAGGCCCAGCCCATCTGAGGAGCCCTGGGAAGTGTGGTAGCAAAGAACTTACCTTCAGACGTGGGATCAGAGTCTGAAAAGCTGAGAGACTCTTGCTGTGATTTTGATAAGTAAATAAAGTTGGTGACATCAATATAGCAGAATGTACTATGCACACTGCCTCCCTCTTCCCCTCTCCTTCCCTCTTAGCCCTAAATTGGGGCAGAACACAGCAATATAGGTGGGGGAGGAGGATCTGTAGTGCCTCGGCAGAACACAGAAGGGTCCAACAGTAGGGGGAAGCAGGAAGTGAGGATGGCAAGTGGGTGAGGAAGGTGCCTGCATGTGGAAGAGCCCAGCTGTGTGGGAGCATGTGGGGAGAGTGTAGCTCAAGTGTGTAGCAGGGGGCCAAATGGGAGTGTGGACGAGGTTGCAGTGGTTTGACATAGGGTATCAAACCTGGATTTGGGGAGGAAGACACCTGCATCGGGAAGGCCTGGGAGCTGACTCTTTCCTGTGCATGTATGTGTACATGTATGTTATTACTGCACACATATGTATATAACCCCATTTCTGTGCCTGGGAGGCCTGAGAGCATTGGCACCCGAGGGCAGTGAACACACCTAGAGCTCAGTTCTTGGATTCTAAATATCAGCCTCCACAGAGGGGAACCAGAGCTCCTTGAAGAAAGGGCTGATTTCAGGTCTGAGGCAGGAAAAGTATAAAATGAATAAGAAATGTCTTGTTGAACCAGAAAGCAAGAAAGTGCTTCAAGGATGGTGGGCGGATGGAAAAAAGATGCATGGGCCAGCTTGGAGGGACTCCCACTAGCCAGACCTGGGACATTTGACATAAAAAAAAAATGATAGTAATGAATTATAACTCATGGAATAAAATAGGAATCCATGAGTTTATACTGATAAAAATAAAATACTTGAAAATTTGATGAGGAATGCAATATTTCCATAGTCTCAAAATACCTACCTTCAAAATACTTAATAATTAAAAAGGGAAAAATAATAACTGTATGGTGGGGAAGCCTGGCAGACTGTCCTTCCCCAAGTATATATTCTTGTCTCTTCTGTCATAAATTAATTGACCATGTATGTGTGGGTTTATTTCAGGGCCTTTTATTCTGTTGGTCTATGTGTTTGTTTTTGTCAATAACATACTATTTTGACTACTACAGCTTTGTAATATAGTTTGAAATCAGGAAGCATGATGTCTCTAGCTTTGTTGTTCTTTCTGAAGATTGCTTTGGCTATTTGGGGTTCATTGTGGAACCATACACATTTTAGGATTGTTTGTTCTATTTATATTAAAAATGCCATTAAATTTTGATAGGGATTGCACTGAATCTGTAAATTGCTTTGGGTAGTATGGACATTTTAACAGTATTCTTGCAATCCGTGAGCATGGTATATCTTTCCATTTCTTTGTGTCTTTTTCAATTTTTTTCATCAATGTCTTATAGTTTTCAGTGTATAGGTCTTTTGCCTTGGGTAAATTTATTCCTAGGTATTTTAGTATTTTTGATGCAATTGTAAATGGGAATTTTCTCTTAATTTCTCTTTCTGATAGTTTGTCATTAAGGTATAGAAACAAGATTTTTAGTATGTTGATTTTTGTATCTTGCAACTTTACTGAATTCATTTATTGTGTGTGTGGGGTGTGTGTGTGTGTGTGTAGTCTATAGGATTTTCTACATTTTATATCATGTCATCTACAAATAGTGACAAATTTACTTTTTCTTTCCACCTTGGATGACTTTTATCTTTTTCTTGCCTAATTGCTCTGGTTAGTACTTCTGATACTATATTGAATAAACTTGGTGAGTGCAGGCATCCTTGTTTTGTTCCTGAGCTTAGAAGAAAAACTTTGAGCCTTTTCACTGTTGAGTATGATTTTAGCTGTGGGCCTGTCATATGTGCCTTTATTATGCTGAGGTATGTTCCCTCTGTACCCACTTTTTTGAGAGTTTTTATGATAAACGGATGTCAAATTTTTAAGTTCTTTTTTTCTGCATCTATTAAGATGCCCATATGATTTTTATTATTTGTTTTGTTGATGTGGTATGTTATGATGTTTGAACTATTCTTGCATCCCAGGGATGAGTCCCACTTAATTGTGGTGTATGATCCTTTTAATATGTTTCTAAATGTGGTTTGCTAATATTTTATTTTTTTTGCATCTACGGGATGGGACATTGGCTTGTAATATTCTTGTTCTGTCTTTGGTTTTGTTATTGGGGTAATGCTAACCTGATGAAATGAGTTTGGAAGGGTTCCTCCTCCTTTATTTTTTTAAAGAATTTGACAAGGACTGGTATTAATTCTTCTTTGAATGTTTCATAGAATTTACCAGTGAAACTGTGTGGTCTTTGACTTTTGTTTGTTAGGAGGTTTTCGATTATTGATTCAAGTCCGTACTAGTAATTGGTCTGTTCAGATTTTCTATTTCTTCCTGCTTCAGTTTTAGAAGGTTGTATATTTCTAGGAATTTATCCATTTCTCCTAGGTTGTCCAGTTTGTTGGCATATAACTGTTCATAGTCTGTTATGATCCTTTGTATGTTGTGGTATCAGTTGTAACATCTCTGCTTTCATTTTGGTTTTATTTGAGCCATCTCTTTTTTTTCTTGGTGAGTCTAGCTAAAGGTTTGTCAAGTTTATCTTTTCAAACAACCAGCTCTTAGTTTCACTGATATTTTCTATTGTCTTTTTAGTCTGTGTTTCATTTCCACTCTGATCTGTTATTTCTTCCCTTCTATTGACTTTCAGTTTCATTTGTTCTTTTTCAGTTCCTTGAGGTGTAAAGTTAGATTATTTGTTTGAGATTTTCTTTTTTTTGAGATAGGCATTTATTGCCATGAACTTCCCTCTTAGAATTGCTTTTGCAGCATCTCAAAAATGTTGGTATATTTGCATTTTCATTGTCTCAAGGTATTTTTAAAAAAATTTCTCCTTTTATTTCTTTACTGACCCATTTGTTGTGGAGTACCACACTTTAAATGTCCACATATTTTTGAATTTTCCAGCTTTTTGTAATTTATTTCTAGTTTCATACCATTGTTGTTGGAAAAGATGTTTGATATGATTTCAATCTTCTTAAATGTTTTAAAGACTTGTTTTGTGGTCTAACATATGATCTATCCTTTAGAATGTTCCATGTGCTCTTGAGAAAAGTGTGTATTCTGTTGCTTTTGGATGGAATGTTCTGTGTATATCTGTTAAGTCCATTTGGTCTCACATGTTTAAGACGAATGATTCTTTGTTGATTTTCTGTCTCATCTATCCGTTGGTGTAAGTGGGGTATTAAGTCCCATACTACTATTGCATTGCCATTTGTTTCTCCTTTTAGATCTATTAATGCTTGCTATATATGTTTAGGAGTCCCTATGTTGGGGGGCATAAGTATTTACAAACATTATATCCTTTTCTTGGATTGACCCCTTCATCATTATATAATGCCCTGTTTCATTTTTCAGTTTAAAAAGAAAGTCTGTTTTGTCTGATAAAAGTATACCTAACCCAGCTTTCTTTTGGTTTCCATTTGCATAGAGTATCTTTTTCTGTTCCTTCACTCTCAGTCTGTGTATCCTTACATCTGAAGTGAGTCTTCTATAGGCTGAAGGTCCAGGATGAGCGAATCGGCCTCTTTCACAGAGAACAGGGTGTGTCTGTCTGTGTCATGCCCTGGGGGTGGCCAAGGACTGTCTGTCTGTTACAGTCCCATGGGCCCCAGAACACAAGCCCCCTGGCCACCATGGCCAGGCATTCCAGGGGTACCACTAGGCAGCAGCCACAAAGAATAGGGCTCCAGGCCAGGGTAAGAGCTCCCCTCTGAGATGATGGTGCTCTGGGGTGTGGCGGAGGGAAGGTGGCACTGGCCTTCACTTACAGTCAGCCTGTAGATGTGTGTTTAGTTGGGAGCCTGCCCCACAGCTGCAGCTGACAGGGTAAGCCTGAGCTCCTGGGTCTGCTGCCCCCTACTGTGCACTGGGCATGGTAGCTGCCTGAGAACTGTCCCTGTTCGTTGCTGTCCTGTAGAACCCCAAGTATAAGCCTTCCTGGCCTCCAGAGCTGGGGGGACAAGGGGGAATCCCCTGGCTCACAGCCACAAAAATGGGGGCACCAGATATAAAATTCAGGACTTGGACGTGTGTAGAAGCTTCCCTCTGAGACATGCTAGTGGCGTGGAGTGTCGCAGAGGGACAGCATGAAGATGGCACCTGCTGAGCCAAAAAGAAAAGTCTAGAATTAAAAAAAGTGGAGCCTGCTAGCTTAGCAAAGTAGAAGAGTGAAAACGGTGTGTGCCAGTGCCAACATCCCTGGAGGGAACCCAGCAGGCCCCGGCCCTTCAGGCTGACACTTGACTAGCAGGTGAATCTCCTGGACAAAGTCTGGGTGCTTCTCTGTGGCTGCTGCATGTGGGTGCTGTGGCAGGCCAGTGCACGCCAGCCTCTGAGAGGGGCTTCTCGGTTTGCCTTGGCCTTTGGGCATCATGGACATGTACCCCATAGTTTTCAAAGCCAGATGTTCTCAGGGCTTGCTCCAGGTGTCTGTCTATTAAAAGTTGAGGTTCCTAGCATGGGAATGAATCATTTGCTCCACAGGGAGAAGCTCTGCCTCCCAATATCCTACCCACCTCGCTGTGCTCTCTGCTTGTTTGCTGATGTGAAGGAGCTGCTCAGCCAGTTTTCAGAGGAAATGGTTCCCTATGTAGTTGTAGATTCAGCGAGTCTGTGGGAGGAGGTGAGTCCAGAGCACCTTCCTAGAGCACCTCCTTTGACTCCAGATTTTGGTGGCTGCACTGGGGCTCTGAGGATGATGTCCTCATTTCTAGGAAATTGTGACTGAGGGTCTTAGGGCATCAGCTTGGCAGGCTTCCCTGAACCATTTTTGCTGTGCTTGCAACTTTTCAATGAAATTGTTTCAAAAGGATCAAAGAACTTAAAAAATGTTGGTATCCTTTGATTAAATGATTTCATTTCTAGGAATTTATCCTAATGAAATAATCAGAAACTTAAGTCAAGATTTATGTATAAAACTTCTGTAGTTGGTAAATATGAAAATTAACCAAGTATCTGTCAGGAAAATGACAATTTAGGTATATTCATATTTTGCTGCTATTAAAAATACTGCTTATTGCCATGGAGAATCCTCCTAACATTATTCCATGAGAAATGACTCCCAGTGCTGTGCGGAGGCCATTATATATCCAGGGTCTGCCAAGCCATCTGTCTGATGGCTTTTAAAGAAGTACCTAACCATTAGCACTGATTATCTGGTGACATTACTGTGGGTGTTTTTCTTCTTTATCCACTTGATTTTTCAAATGAGCATGTGATTTTTTAAATTAAGGTATCGTTGATACACACTTTTATGAAGGTTTCCCATGAAAAACCTTGTGGTTATTACATTCACCCATATTATCAAGCCCTCCCCACACCCCATTGCAGTTGAGCATGTGATTTTTATAATCAAGAAAAAGTAAGGTTAAAAACCTCACAACCCTATTGTCCCCCAGGAACCTTTCAGAAGTTTTAAAAGAGTTAAAAACATTCTTGGTCCTATAACTGCATAGAGTTCCTACAGTTTATTATTTATTTATTTTTTTGTTCTTCAAAAAACTTTAATAGCCCATTACTAGATACCTGTGATACTTATTTTTAATACAATCCCAAAAGAATTTTTATAAATAACAAAATTAGTAATTATAATTCATGTATCAAAACTATTATTTCTTACATACTATTTGAAACTTGTGCTTTTATTTATTTTTAATTTTGATATCATTAATATACAATTACTTGAACAACATTATGGTTACTAGACTCCCCCTATTATCTATTTGTAATGCCCTGTTTTCCCCCTAATCCCTCCCTTCCCACGCATCCTCCCCAGTCCCTTTCCCTTTGGTATCTGTTAGTCCATTCTTGGGTTCTGTGAGTCTGCTGCTGTTTTGTCCCTTCAGTTTTTGCTTTGTTGTTATACTCCACAGATGAGTGAAATCATTTGATACTTGTCTTTCTCCGCCTTGCTTATTATTTCACTAAGCATAATACCCTCTAGCTCCACCCATGTTGTTGCAAATGATAGGATTTGTTTTCTTCTTATGGCTGAATGATATTCCATTGTGTATATGTACCACCTCTTCTTTATCCATTCATCTATTGATGGACAGTTAAGTTTCTTCCATTTCTTGGCTGCTGTAAATAGTGCTGCAATAAACATAGGAGTGCACATGTCTTTTTCAAACTGTGCTGCTGCTTCTTAGGGTAAATTCCTAGGAGTGGAATTCCTGGGTCAAATGGTATTTCTATTTTGAGTTTTTTGAGGAACCTCCATACTGCTTTCCACATGGTTGAACTGATTGACATTCCCACCAGCAATGTAGGAAGGTTCCCCTTTCTCCACATCCTCGCCAACATTTGTTGTTGTCTGTCTTTTGGATGGCAGCCATCCTAACTGGTGTGAGGTGATATCTCATTGTGGTTTTAATTTGCATTTCCCTGATGATTAGTGATGTGGAGCATCTTTTCATGTGTCTGTTGCCCATCTGAATTTCTTCTTTGGAGATCTACGGTTTATTTTTATTCCCCTCATTTGCCCCATTGCCTGAGATGGGGCCTCCAAACTTGGCAGTGAGGGCATGCCTCCCACCTCCGGGAGGTGTCGAGGGTGAGATGGCTCACATTTTTCACTAGAAGAATATTTTTTCTGATTACAGAGTTGATTACTTGTGCTTTTCTGAAAACCTCAGAGGTAGAAAGGGAACCCCATCGCCTCACCAAGACCACCACTGTTGGGCTTCCGGCCCTTGTGCTCTGTGTGTGTCCGGGATCTCAGTGCAGTGTCAGTGTGGAGCTGTCTAGATGTCCAGGGCTATCCTTCCTTGAGGGTTGTCTGTCATTCACACTTTCTGAAGCACTCTCTGGGTAGCTCAGGTTGTAACACTTGCAGACTAGCGGCTGAGAAAAGGTGATGTGGGTAGAAATTTTGCTTCAGAGTATGAAGCTGTTGTGAGCTTCTGTACATGGCTTGGATTTCTTGTGGGCTCCAGGGCTCTTGTCCAAATGCCTAGAGGCTCAATGGTAGTCAGGTGCAGACCTTCTCAATGGCACCACGGCTGTGCCATCTCTGAGCAGGGCAGACGTGTGGGCTTCTAGTCAGAAAACCCTGTTTGTTTTGGTTGGTCTGAGATGGGACTTCTAAACTTGGCAGTGAGGGCATGCTTCCCCTCTCCAGGAGGTGTTGAGGGTGAGGTGGCTTAGGCTGTCACCTGGGGCTCTTGGTGGTGCGAGTCTTTTTGAAGGGAAGTGCAGCACCTGGAAACTGTCCGCAGGTGGAGCTGAGGCCCCTGTCCCGGGTCCTGCATTCCCATCGGCAGCACATCACTCTGGGGCCTCATGCACAGCCAGCCCTCTTGGCAGACCGGTTTCTGTTCACATACCCCTCACCAGGCCCCACCTCACTTCCACTCCCTTGCGTTTGCCAGCTGTGTCCGTCTGCCAGGCAGGGTCTAGTTAGGAAACCACCTGTGCGATTTAATGGAGGGAACTGATGACACTGGCTTTGGGTTCCTGAAGGAGAGGGTGGGACAGCTGCCCCCCAGGGCTGGTGTGACACGACCCACGGTGGCGATCAGAGCCCCCCCAGGCCACAGAGGCAGGATGCTGGGGGAGGGGGCTGGACCCGAACCCTGTCTCCTGTCCACTAGGCCTCCCATTGGCAGGACCCGCCCCTGCACAGAGGGGTGGGTGGCCAGGCGGCGAGCCCTGGGCAGCTGAAGGTGGCTGGTTTACCTCTGATCATGGCACTGCTGTCAGACAGCAGGCATGACACAGTCCCCCTGTTGGCAAAGTTCTGGTGTTGTTTGGGTGGCCATTCCTCCCATCATGGGAAAAATGGGCTCCACGTGCAGGATCCAGGCCCGCTGCTCCAGCAAATGCTGGGTTTGGAGTGTCACGTGACTTGGAACTGGCTCTGTCGCCTACAACAGGCTCTGGGATTGGTCACGTGGACGACCCGGTCAGGGAGGCTTGTGCTCCCCCACACACGGCTGTGCCCCTGCACATCTGGTCCTTCACGGGAGTTAGCAGGTGTGTCCAGCTAACCACCCACCTCAGCCTCATCTCATCAGACTGAGGGGGACAGTCGAGCTACTCCAGTCCTCCCAGCTCTAAGCTGGAAGCAGGCAGCCCATCAGTCATGTCAGGAGGGTTCAGTAAGATGACTGATGCTTGTCAAGCTCCTGTCTCTGTTTACGTTTCTTACAGGAAGTACTGGTGCCATCACCTGATATTTGTAATTTATCAAACGAGTGGATCATGATACGAGCATTATATATTTAGTGATGTCAGAGTGGTAGTGTTAATAGATATTTGCAAACTAGGGTATATTTTGGAAGAGCTATATGGTAAGTATTCAGAAAAACTTTTTCAAAAGGACTTCAAAAAAAGGTTCTGGACCTAAGACACATCTATCTCCTATCATTGACTATAATTTGATTATTTAAAATGGCCTACTACCTGCTTGGTGTGGGCTCACGTTCTCATCTGTAAAATGGGGACGCTACTTGTAGTGAAGTTGTGAGTGTGAGGATCAGGTTAAAAATGTGGCCACACAGGGGTCATCCATTTGACAGTAAGTTTTTCTCGCTCATCATTAGCACTGATTCTGTTACTCAGAACTCAAGTGAAAAGCACCATTAAAAGCAAAGTTTTTATTCTTTGATATATAAAAACAAGAAAAGTTTAATGTCTAGTACAACATGATTTTTTTTTGTTTGTTTCTTTAGAATAAAATGGCAGAAGTAAAGACCTGGGTAGAAAAATACACTCAAGAGGCTTTTCCATGAAGCTCAGAATTCCTAGAATTACCAACAACAGAGCACAGACTTCAGAGTAAGCCTTTTTTTCCTTTAAAATTTTTTTTCACATTTGCATAACAACTTAAAACATAGTAAGAAATATAGCTTTCCTTCTTGGTAACAGATCCAGTTATAAAACAAGATATTTGACAGCCAGTAATAACTTAGTAAAATAACATTTCTTCTGTGATAGTAACAGCATTAGAGTTTTGGTTGTATAATACTTGTCTTTGTAAAAAAAACACTTCTGACTGCTGGGGTGCCAAATAAGCACCCCTCATAGCTCCACGGGGCCTGTAAATTTAGGTGTCTGGACTCACACCCCAGGCCTCAAGGAGGCATCTTTGGTGTTCCCTGTGCTTGGGGACAAAATGGACAGCAACCTTGGCATACAGATACCAACATGATACACATGTGCGGGAGACCACAGCTATGCAATAAAATATATTTTCTGCACAATTAATCTTTTGCAAAAGAAAAATAATCTGCTTTTTTCACTTAATGAATTCAGGAAAAATGAAAACATTGGTATATTTTCCATGCTGTTAGCCTGACATCTGTGAAGTCAGGATAGTTCTGCCGATGACCAGCAGGGGGTACTGGCCCACAGGACAAGCAGCTGCAGAGTGTCCCCAAAGGCAACCTAGAAAAATATTTTTACCTATATTTATATGCAAGCTTTATTTGGTCAAAGTTTAGTTCTCAAAGTATGAGCATAACATTTTCTCATCAGTATTGAAAAATAAAATATACTTCATATAAAATTTAATGGGATCAAACATGAATTACCTTTAAAATTACTAAATATGTAAGTATTGCTAGGAGCTCATGAGGAAGTGGCAATGAATGTAATTTGAGTTAAAATCAGTAAATTCCGTGTGACTTGATTAAAAACAAAGATAACAAAACCTATGCATCTATCTGTGGGCTTCCACAGGCCTGTCTGGGGGTGTATGGTTGGCTTACCCATCATTTCTGCTGGAAACTCAAAACACTGCCCTCAGAGTCAATCACAGGAAAAGACTGTTTGTCTCAGAGTAAATACTGACTTTTGATCACGATGGTGTAGCTGAGCCTTACCTTCTAATCCGGCAGAGCAGCTTCTCCAAATTAAATTCACCCCCAAAGGCTGGTGACAGACCACGTCTGATGATCTCACAGAGCAGCCCACCTTCGGCCCTGCCGTGACCACTCCCTGGGAGTTCTCTGTCCCCAGTGATGCTGGGGACTGCTGCACCCATCTGGCTACTTGAAATATGACTATACAAGCAATGTGAACATTTAAAATTAACCTTCTACAGTCATGTCTCCTATAGGCTTGGTCACATTTGTTCTTAAAAACCAGGCCCTACCTTCCTGCCACACACCTTCATCCCGCCAGCCGGCCAGCGGAATCAGTGCGCGTCGGCCGGAAGCACAGTGACAAGAGCGTGCTGACACCTGTGTTTTTGCATGGGTTAGTCAAACATGAATGACTATTTTAATTTGAAAATACTTCATTTTTTAAAATGAAGCTTTTAAAGATTAAAAATTAAGTATTGTACTTGGTCAGATGCTGTCTACCACTTTACAAAGGTGTGGGGCCTGCATCCGGCCTAGGGCAGAGTGCGTATTCCCTGTATGAAGTCTATAAAAATAGCACTTTTCTATCCATAGTTTGAAATAAAGAGTAGTGTCTTTGGGGAACAGTGAGGGTTAAATAAAAACCATGAAGGGGTGATACAATTAAAAAAAAAATTGGATGAACATTTAAAAAGGAGCTCCCGGTGGCCCATCCAGTCCCTGCGCATGCAGGTGTCCAGGCCTGCAGTGTGACGGTGGCCTGCCTGGAGGCAGCAGCCGCTACAGCGTGACGGCCGGCCCGTGCTCCTCCACTCCGCCGGGTGGCAGCGCCAAGCTGTGCCGGGGGTCGGCGCGCAATGAGCTCAGCAGGCGGCGCACGCTGCTCGGTGTCGGCCCTGCGCCATTGACGCGCACGGGCGCTGGGGGCCCGGGTGGTACGCCCTCCAGCACCAGGTCGGGCTCTTCGTCGCTGTCCGAGTCACCGGGAGCAGGGCGTGCACAGGGCCTGCCCGAGCTGCCCGCCCGCCCGCGCACCACATTGTTGCGCTGGTTGGCGGGCTTGACAGTGACGATGAGGTTGTGGCTATTGGCGATCATCATGTCTGTGACCTGGTCCAGCGTCTTGCCCGCCACCTCGATACCGTTCACCTCTAGCACCTCGTCGTCCACGGCTAGCAGCCCGCTGCTCTCGGCCAGGCCACCAGGCACCATGCGCGAGATGAAGATGCCTGGTACCTTCTCCAGGCCCTGAGGTGCTACGCGCACGCTTGTGCCGTCGCGGATGTAGAAGCCCAATGGCTTCTGGCAGCCATGCCGGTACAACCTCACTCTGCGGTGTGTTTCTGGCACTATGTCCACGTCAATGACTGAGGACACAGGGCGGAAGTCTCGTGGAAGGCCGATGTGCAGGTGAGCACGCCGGCGGGGCCCATCCTCACGCAGTGCCAGCGCTTTCTTCCTCCGTGACAGCGAGCCAGCTGGGCCGCAGTGCTCGGCCTCTTCTGAAACAGCCCAGAGCGGACAGTCAGTGGCTGCCTCACTGCACCCTGTGCCCAGCCCCGGCCCTAACCCTTCCCGTTCCACCCAGGACAGTGAGGCAATGAGTACCGCAATCCAGTTGTGGGTTAGAAGTCCCACACTTGACTAGGACGTTAGTTATCAATTCATTTTGGAAATCTCAACCTGTAGGATGATATACAAGAACAGGAGTATCTCTGAAGCGATTCACTGTGCTCACCCAGTTAGCTGAGCTGGCCCAGCATTCATCAGGCAGTTGTTTGAAGCCAAGTTCAAGTGCAATCACTTCCCTAAAATTAGCACTCTGGAAATCGCCAAACTAACCACAGACATCCATGGAAATGATTAAAAGGTGAAGAGGCAGGAATAAGATACTGCACTAAGTAGTAGATGGAAGGTTTAAAGTGCCTGACTGGATTCTGTAAAGATGGTGGGGTGGGAAGCATGGGGAGCCCTTCCCCACCTGGATGACTGCAGGGCCAGAATCCACCTGATGGACCAGTTTTGGAACTCTGGTCACTGTTGAAAAATTGCAATTGACAGGATAGGAATTCAGCTGTCATTCTGGTCCATTTTGGTCAATTTCATCTATGAGCACAGGTAGCAGCTTCCTGTCCCCACCCCAGCTACATGGAAGGCAGCTGGGCACCTAACCCTGGAGCACACACGTGTGGGAGTCAGGGTGGGAAAACGGACCCTGTCCTCAGATGCTGGGGATGTGTGCTCTTATTGCTGTGTCTGAGCACAGAGTGCAGAGATGGGTGGCCACTGTTTTTGCCCCTTCCCCCCAGCTCAAGTGACTTCCAGGGGACTTAAAGGGCCGACATCCTTCCCCGCTTTACTTCTCCCCTTTTCCCCTCTTGGAAGCCAGACAGTAAAGACTAGGACATTCAAAACAATCACATACACAGGGAAAACCAGAGGGTGACTGAACATGCCCATGGGAAGACTCAGGAAAGATGTAAGAAGACACTAAGCTGACCCATGGGCTGGTCCTGAGCACAGAGACAGCCCACAGCAGGAAAAAGAAGGGCGAACAAAGACTGACAGAAACCAGCAATCCCTGAGAAAGGGGGAGAATGAGACTTCTGGAGTTACATTATTGTATCCAAATGTCCAATGTTAACAAAAACTAAGGAGGCAGTCAACTAAACACAAGAGAAGATAGGAGTGCAGCATATGAGGGACAAAAAAAGCTTCAAGGCATAGAGAAAATAAATAGCACAGTCCCTCCTTTATCAGTTATTACTTTAAATGTAAATAGAGTAAACTCTCCAATCAAAAGATAGAGATTGGCAGAATGGACAATACACATGATTCAACTATATGCTGCCTACATATTGAAATCTCTACACTTGAGATCCAAAGACATAAACAGGTTGAAAGTGAAAGGGTGGAGAAGATATTCCATGCAAATAGAAACCAAAACAGCAGGGGTGGCTATACTAATACCAGACAAAATTTAAAAGTTACATAAGAAAGACATACCATATTAATAGGTCCATACAGCAGGACAGTAATTATAAATATTTATACACCTCATGACAGACCATCAACATATATGAAGCAAGAACTGACAGAACTAAAAGGAGAGACAGTTCTACAATAATGGGTGGAGACATCAATAGCCCTCTCACAATAATGGGTACAAAACCCAGACAGTAGGTAAGAAAGGAAATAGAGATCTTAACACAACCACACAACCAGATCTAGCAGGCAAATACAGAGCACTCTACCCAGCAGTAGCAGCAGCAGCACATGTCTTCTCAAGTGCACATGGGACATTTTCCAGTATAGACCACATGTTAGGCCACAAATTAAGTCTCAACAGATTTAAAAGGTACCATAGAAAGTATCATCTCTGACCACAACAGGATGAAGGTGGAAATCAATAACAAAGAAAACTGGAAATAATTACCAAATTGTTGAAACTAAACACTTTCAAACAACCAGTGGGTCAAAGAAGAAATCACAGGGAAATTAGAAAATACTTAGAGATGAACAAAAATGAAAATGCAACGTACCAAGACTAATGGTATGCAGCAAAGTAGTGCTAAGGGGAAATTTATAGCTATAAGTGTTTGCATTAAAAACCAAGAAAGGTCTCAAATCAACAACCTAACTTTTATGTCTTAAGGAACTAGAAAAACAGGAACAAACTAAGCAGAATGAAGGAAATAATAAATATTAGAGCATACATAAGTAAAATAGAAAATAGGAAAATAGAGAAAAATCAGTGAAACAAAACTTGGTTTTTCAAAAGGATCCAACAAAATTGACAAACCTTTAGCAAGATGGACTAAGAAAAAAGAAAACTCAAATTACTAAGATCAGAAAATAAAGTAGGGATATTATTACCATTTCTACAAGAAAAAAAATTTTTTTAAGAGTGCTGTGAACAGTTGTTCACCATGTAATTGTATAACCTAGATGAAATGGCCAAATTTCTAGAAAAAGTAAACCTACCAAGTTATGAAGAAATGGAGATCTATAAAAAGTAAGGATATTAAATTAATAATCTAAAATGTCCCAGGAAATAAAAGCCCTGGATGGCTTCAATGGTGAATTCTGCCATTTAAAGAATAACTAATACTCATTCTTCTCAAAACTTTTCACACAATTTGAAGAGGAGGGAACACTTCTCAACTTTTTCTGTTAGGCTAGCATAACCCTGATACCAAAGCCAGACGAAGACACTACAAGGAGAGAAAACCATAGACTAATATCCCTTATGAACATTGATACAAAAATCCTCAACAAAATACTAGCAACAGAATTCAGCAGCATATTAAAAGGATTATACACCATGACCAAGTGGGATTTATTCCTGGAATGCAAGGATGGTTCAATACACAAAAGTCAATTGGTGTAATATGCACTATCAACAAAATAAGGCAAAAAAACACATTATCATTTCAGTTGATGCAAAGCATTTGACAAAATTCAACACCCTTTCAATGTAAAAACACTCAACAAAATAGGGATAGAGGGAAAATACCTTCACATAATAAAAGTTATGTATGAAAAATCCACAGCAAGTACAATATGCAGTGGTGAAAGACAGCTTTTCCTCTGAGATCAGGAAGAAGACAAGGATGCCTGTTTTCATCCTTGCTATTCAATATATACTGGAAGTTCTGACCAGAGCAATTAGGCAAGAAATAGAAATAAAAGCCATCCAAATTGTAATGGAAGAAGTAAAATATCTGTTTGAAGATGATATGATCTTATGTGTAGAAAATCCTAAAGTCTCCATAAAAAATGCTTAGATCTAATAAATGACTTCAGTAAAGTAGCAGGACACAATATCAACACACAAAAAAGCAGTTCCATTTCTATACTTGAGCAATGAATGATCTGAAAAAATTACAAAAGAATTCCATTTAAAATAGCATGAAAAATATTTAGGAATTAACCACATTAGTAAAAAATTTGTACAATGAAAACTATAAATGTAGATGAAATAAAGATGTAAATAAATGGAAATACATCCCATGATCATGACTTCAAAGACTTGTTAAAATGTCAAAATTATACTAAATGCTTTATAGATTCAGTGCAATCCCTACATGAACCACCAATGGCTCTTTTTTTTTTTCATAAATAATAAAAATCCTAAAATTCATACTGAATCTCAAGGGACACCAAATAGCCAAAACAATCCTGAAAATGAAGAGTAAAACTGAAAAACACTTCTTGACTTGAATACTATCTACAAAGCTAATAGTAATCAAAACAGTGTTGTACTGGCACAAAGATAGCATATAGACAAATGTAATAGAGTAGAGATCCCAGAAATAAACCCTTGCATATAAAGTCAAGAGGGAAAGAAGAGTTTTCTTAACAAATGCTGAGAAAACTAGATATCCAAGTGTAAAAAAATGAAGTTGGGCCCCACTTAATGCCATGTATAAATATCAACTCAAAATTGATCAAAGACCTAAATGTAAGACCTAAAACTGTAAACTCTTAGATAAAATACAGAAGAAAAGCTTCAGGATATTGGATTTGGCAATGATTTCTTGGGTACAACAAAGGCAACAAAATGAAAAATAGACAAACTAGAATTCATGAAGATTTAAAAAACTTACTCTGTTGGCAAACCACAGAATTGGGGGAAAGTGTTTGCAAATTATGTATCTGCTAGGGATTAATATCCATAATATATACAGAGGTCCAAAAACTCTATAACAAAAACAAAAACCCTTTAAAATTGGGCAAAGTTTGCAAAATTAAAAAATATCAAATCAGTATCATACAGATGAACTAATATGTCGTATATTCATATATCTCCATTAAAAGAATAAAACAGTTTAAGTAATGGCAAAAAAAGAGAGGGTTTGGCAAAGAATTTGAATAGCCATGTCTCCAGAGGAGATATATGGATAGCCATTAAACCCCTGAAAAGATGCTCAACATCACTTATAATCAGGGAAATGTGAAGCTGCAAGGAGATACCATCTTACATCAGTTATGATAGCTACTATATATTTTTTAAAAAAGAAAATAACAAGTGTTGATGAGCATGTGGAGAAGCTTGGAGTCCGTGTGCACTCTTGGTGGAGTGTGAAATGGTGCAGTTACTGGGTATAAACCAGAATGGCTGATCTTCAAATAATTAAAAATAGAATCACCATATGACCCAGCAATTCCACTTCTGGGCATATATCCAGAAGAACTGAAAGCAGGGGCTCAAAGAGATGCTTGCACACCACATTCACAGCAGCACTACTCACGATAGCCCAAATGTGGCAGCAGCCCAAGTGTCCACTGAACAGACGAATGGACAAACAAATGTAGTCCCGTCCATACAATGGAGTATTATTCAGCTTTAAAGAGGAAGGAAATTCTGATGCCTGCTACAGCATGGGGGAGCCCGGAGGACACGAAGCCCAGTGAAATGAGCCCGTCACACAAATACTGGATCATTCAACTTGTATGCAGTGCTTAGAGTCACCACAGTCACTGAGACAGAAAGTGAGGGTGGTGGGGTTGGGCTGAGAGAAGAAAGATGGGAGTCAGTGCTTGACGGGGCAGTTTCAGTTTCACAGGCTGAGAGTCGTGGGGAGGAATGGCGGGAGAGCTGCACAGCAGTGTGAGTGCGCTTGATACCTCGGAACCCTACACTTAAAAATGGTGAAGACGGTACATTTTATGTCATGGGCATTTTAACACAGTAAAAAAAAATTGAAAAATATCCCAGGAATCCTCCTGGGTGACAGCAGTGTGTGTCACCTGGGTGGGCTCAGAGTTGGGGAAGCCAGTGGCCGTTAACTCCTAACCTTCTGCAGTATGAATTTTTATAACAACTGTTTAGGTCTGACCAGGGGGAAGATATATCAGTATTGTAAGTGAAAGAGACAGTGCTGGGAATGGGAGGCCCTGGGGCAACTGGGAGGGGTGTGCACTCTAGCCCTGGCTCCAGGAGCACTTTGTGGGGGGAGGTTGGGGGGGTAGGAGCCTTTGTAATCCAGGACTTACCTACCCATTACCCACTCTGGCCAATTTCAACCTCTATGTCCTCCGTTCCCTGCTAAAGGGGAAAAAGTTGTGCCTGACCATGTGCGGATAGGGGGGAGGGTGGTAAACCCAGCAGGGCCACAGACACTAGGAGCTCTCAGAGACAGGACCCCCTGAACTTCCCACTTGAGTTCATAAAAGTCTTCTGTACATTTCTTCTCTTTCACCTGTAAGCTGGACTCCATTTTTTTTCTAGGTTTCCCTCTTGCTAAACTTGACTGCTACCCTGGACATCACACAATACACACAGAAGACAGTGGCAGAGGTGGGTACTAAGCTAGAACGGGGAATGGCAGGGTTTGGGCCTGGGCTTTGCCCCTGTAATGCCCGAACTTGCAGCTGAGGAACAGCAGCCGGGGTGGTCAACAGGCACAAACCGACACTCTGAGGAGATCCTGTGCTGTCTCCGTGGACCAGAGGGTCAGTGCAGCAAGAGGGACACACGGAGAGTAACACCCCACCCCATCCAGATGTCACAGGAGTGCGGCCCCACCCCAAGAGTATCCTTGGGAGGCAGGAAGGAAGGTCCTGGGCGGTGGTGGGACAACAGAGTCTGGCCACTTGCCTCCTGCTGGGAGGGGTCATAGCTGGACGTCTACCATGTCCTGGTGGTGAGGTGGACACCTTCCAGGTATGAGGAGGGCCCCCTGCCACGGGTAGTCACACACAGTGAGAGGACAGACCATACCACTACTGATCACTGGAAGCATGAGATGCCATTTGCCTCAGATGATGAGGACTCCAGGCAGATAGATGGAAGAACCCGATGACACAAGTCAGCAAGAGCCAGAGTGGAACTGTAGAACCAAGTAAAGGGCAGAAATCCTTGAAAGAGTTGAAAGAATAAACAGACAAATCCACAATTATAGTCAGAGACTCCCTCTGCCCACCCAACAATTGACAGAACAAGTTTGCAGAAAATCAGTAAATCAGAAAAACTCCACAGTGTGGTCAATCAATGGGGCCCAGTGGGTATTTCCAGTACAGCCAACTGTGGACATATCCAAATGTCATGGAATGCATGCCAAGGTAGGCCAGATCCAGGGCATGCAACAGGCCTCAACACTCTTAAAAATGCAACTCATGCTGTGTGTCCTCTGACAGCATGTTTCTGAATCATGAGATCGAATCAGAAATCAATATCAGAGAGACCACAGAAAAATCTCCAAACAGTTGGACAATAATCAGCACATTCCAGATGATTATGGGTTAAGGAGGAAATCTCTCAGGGAGAAAAGCCACGACCTGAGAGAACACTGAATCCCCACCCAGTCTGGGTGCTTGCTGCTGCCAGATGGAGGGCCTCACCAACTATGCATCCCGAAAGAGGAGAGTCTCACCAGCAATCTGGATCCGGACTTCAAAAACCTGGAAAAGACGTGAAACAAACCCAAGAGAGCAGAGGAAGGGAAAAATAAAGATAAGGGATTCAATGAAAGTGAGAACAGAACAACAGGAAACCGGTGACCCTAAGAGCTGGGACCGGCAGGGAGCTCTGGGCCCCTGGCCATTGCATCCCTGTGCAGGCCTGGGGGCCTGCCATCTCCTCAGTTCTGCTGGGGCCTCTGCTCCCTGCCTGCCTCTTTTGTGATGCTGTCGTGAGTCCTTGTTAGGCCAAGTCTGAGCTCCTGCCAGCATGCGTGCCCCCGCCCTGGACCCAGAGCCTCTGGGCTTCAAGAGCCTCTCTCTGTGGTTTGGTCTCCTCGTCCTAGAGCTTTCACGTGACACCACAAATGTTTTTGTTCAAAACACTACCAATTCCATCTGGAAAGCGTATCAGCATGGATGTGGCAGTTTCTGAGTTCCTTATCTGATTTTTTTTTTGTACACAATTTTCATTTTGACACTTTTCCTTGAACAACATACCACATTATACATTGTAGTTTTTCGACGTTGATCGTTAATCTATTTTAAGTAATAAAATGTTCTAGCTGTACCAGATAAATATTTGAAATTGAATGTTGCTAGTAATTATCACCCTGAATGCACATCCTGCCCCCTGTTAGGATGTGGCTCCTGTGTCTGAGTGGTTTTGCAGGGGCCATACGCTCACCCTAGCTAGTGTCACATCCAGAGTAAGCATGCTGAGCTGCGGGGTCTGGTCTTCCTGGACCCTAACACAGAGTACAGAGTGTGTGGGAGCCTTGTTACCTGACACAACACAGAGTGTAACCCCAGCCAACTTTTCATTTCCATAAGTGCTTTGTATAGATGGTGTTGAATTGCTAACCTCTAGGAAGCTGCCAGAAAACATTATCATTTATCATTTCCACTGATTTCCTGAGTGACAAAGCTACCATTTTGTCACCATCTGGACCCGTAAACAAGCTGTGACTCTTCTGCTTGTGTTTTTCCTTCTAAAATGAGAGCAGGCTCACCAGCAGTGCCCCCTCAGCACAGCCCAGCCCCCCAAGGCCCGATGGCCAGGTCGTGAAGACTGCCAGTCGTGAGCTACCATGATCCTCCCACGAGCGGTGCCTGCCCTAGACAGACCCAGGGTGCAGGGTGTCCCATATCCTGGGAAATCCCACTTCATTTTGCCAAGGACGCCACCCTGGAGGGGACACCTGTGTGGGAAAGCTGCTAGTCCAACCTGCCCCCAGCCTGTGGGGCATCCGGACTTCTCATGGTGGTGGAAAATTCTGGAATTAGATTTTTTTTGAGAAGAGTTGGAGCTGGTAGGAAGGCCAGATAAAATACTACTGTCTTTTGGGTTGTAACTGGAACTGGAGTGTTCGGTGGAAGATGAAAAAGTAGTTTGGGGAAAAGAGATTATCCAATTTGTTACCAATTGTTCTCGCTATTTACATACAGAAATATTAACTATTTCTCATTTTTAACAGTTAGAAAGTTGCTAAAAAAAAACAAGCCCTTACTTTCAAATAATACTTACAAATGTTTTTGTTAAAAAAACACTACTAATTACATCTAGAAGGTGTATCAGCACAGATGTGGCAGTGTCTGAGTTGATTAACTATCTTATTTTTTTTTGTAGGCAATTTTGATTTTGAAAGTTTTCCTTGAACATTATACACTGTAATTTTTCAATATTAAGATTGCTAATCTATTTTAACTAATGAAATATTCTAGGTGTACCAGGTACATACCTGAAAATGAATGTTGGTAGTGATTATCACACTGAACATATATCCCCCCCCTCTGTTAAAATCTGAAGCTTCAGCCACTAATCACAACCCACTCAGGGCATGGCCCAGGACCACCCTTCCACTGTGAGATTAATCCGTCACCAGATAAGAAAACACTCAACTGCTTGGTGGTACCTTATTATTTAAAGACAAAACAATATTTCCATTTTCTGAAAAGTACCCTTAGTAGTGATCGCCAGACAAGTGGGGAAGAAACTGCACATTTCAGCCCTTTCTTGCTGCTTTCAGCTAAGGACCACTTGCCAGGACGTGGGTGCCACAGCAGTGTGTCCCGGCTGCGCCATGGCCAGATGGGGTCCTTGGGATGTGCTCCCCTGGCATCTCGTCTACCCTTCCGCACCCCTCATCACCTGTGTGGCCAAGCCTGGGGCTGACTGAGCCCCTACTCTGGCCACCGTGAATGTGCACACTGGAGCCCAGTACACCAGGGCCCCTGACATCTGGTGGTTATCACTCTGGCTAAAGCTTACCACCCAGTGCTGACCCTCATCCTGTGGGTCCAGCCAGTGTATGAAATGGGGCCTCCGGGGGGGTTTTAGTAAATCCAAAGTACAGTTGGAGGCTTGTCAGTCTTCAGTCCGACCCTGTCAGTCAAACAAAGAGACCAGCTACCGTCTGGGAGCAACCTTCTGTGGCCCCTGCCCAGGAGTCCTGAGGACCATGGAAAGATGGGCCAGGGAGGCACCAGCAGGAGGCCCTGCACAGGACGAGGTGGAGAACCTGCTCCTGTCCTCACCAGTGCAAGCCGTGCCCTGGGAGGAAGGCATCTCAGACCCCTGAAACCATGTTTGTATCAGACAGGGACCCCAGAGAAAGTGTACCAGTAGGTGTGTGTGTGTGTACAGATACAGATAGATTCACTGTATCAGGGAGGCAGAGAAATCCCAAGACCTGCCATCTGCCAGCTGGAAACCCAGAAGATCCTGTGGTAAACCAGGAGGATCTGGCTGGAGGGCAAGAAGAGGTGGCTGTCCAGCAGAGGACCCGCCTTCTGCCTTTTCCAGTTCAGGCTGCAGTGGGTACTGAGGCCTCAGCCGCGGAGGGTGGGCCTCTTCACTCAAGCTGCTGATCCGAATGCAATCTCTTCCATAAACGCCCTCAAGATATGCCCAGGACAGATGCTCAGGCTGACCTAAAGTCATCCTGCTGGTCAGTACTAGTACCTGACCGGCGCTGAGTATGCTCAGGGGATTTTGAGGGCTGGCTCTGTGGGTGGAGTGACCCAGTGCTGCTTGCACCCCAGGGTTTGTGGTGGCAGCTTCTGATCCTGTGTGGATGCAGCCTGAGAGCCAGGCAGTGGACAGCTGTTTCATGGACTGACTCAAGTAACCAGGGGCTGGTGAGCTGTGGAGCACCTCCCAGTCTAGCAAATGTGTTTCAAGTGAGGTGAAGGTGCCTTGAGCACAGGTCAGCAAGCGGGAGGCTCTGAGGTGGACACGTGGGAGTGAGCGTGTGGTTCCAGGTCTTTCCAACCCCTTGAAGGAGCCAGGAGGGCCTTGGGCTTCACCTGAGTCTCTTTCCTAACACCCAGGGGCCCACTTCAAATCTCTTCCCCCTTCTCAAAGACCTGTGGCAAAGGTATGAAAGCACGGCTCCCCCAGGGCCAGGCAGGCAGGTTTCAGGACAGACCCGGAAGGATGAGTCCAGGTGGTCATGAGCCGCGGACACCGACGACCCATTTCACTGTCATGGTTCACACGGGCTCTATGCAAACATTCCCAACTAGATGAAAAACAGAATTTATTCTGAAGAATGTCCCATTCCTAAGATTCTGATTTTGGCTCCTAAAATACCTTTTTACAAGAGCAAATACCTTTTTTACTTCTTTACAAAGTGATGTTAAATCTTTTATTTTCCACTAAGTAAACAATAAGGAAGAGCCACATTTTTCAGGTAGATGTCCACCCTCCTCTTCCCCATCCTGTTACACATTTTCACTCAAATTAAATTACATGTTTTCTCAACTTGTACTTCCAGATATCCACCACAGGAGAGATACAAGTCGGCCTCCTTGTTGACAAGCCAGCATGGAGGTGGGTCATGAGCTTTCCTTCTTCCTGCCTCCCTCCCTCCCTCTGCTGAGACACTGGAAACTGGGCAGAGGCAGGTTCTGCCAGCTTCCCCGCACTGCCTCCTACTTGGGAAGGCTGATCAGAGTAAGGAAACCCATGTCAGGCACTTATGTGCTCACACACACACATGACACAAGAGGGCTCCTTTGTATGAAAAGGCTTTTTGGAATCATTAGTGTGAAAACCTATAAAGTCACAGCTTTGTGGGGCGGGCTGACTGGCTGCAAATGCAGTCTGTCGGGCTTGCCATGTCACAGTGGGAGCCACCAGACAGGTGGAGGAGGCTGAGTGCAACATGCCGGGGCCCGCGGGCTGGGAGGCGCTGATCCAGCCTCCTAGGCCCCCAGCCAAGCTGGAGCAGGCCAGTCAACTCAGGGCGAAGTTTTCTGTATTCATCCAGGTGGTGAAGAATTATCCTTGACTGGGGTTCCCAATGGAAAGTCAGAAGTATTTTCATTTTAACTGCAGACAAGGAGAGCATTTATGCTTGCAGCTCCTGTCACAGGGCAAGTAAGAGCCATTTACAGCAGGTGCCCTTCTGCCCACCATTTGGTCCCAGAATAGCTGACCTAGGAAGGCACAGCACACACAGAACTTCTGTGTCTCCCAGGCCCAGGGCGAATGGGAGGCAGGTAGGGCAGGTTTATTGTCAGACCTCAGGACAGAGGGGAAGGTGGGTCAGACCTGGTGGTGTAGGGGGGCCTTACTCAAAGTGCCTCTGGGTGCTGCTGGGTTAGGGACAGACCCTTGGGCCCCAGGGGGATTTGTGCCAGGCAGTTTTGGGGGGCATCCTGGGAAGGGCTGCAGGGAGGCCCTTGGGGAGACTGGGGCTAGCGGGTGGCAGGCAGAGTACGGCAGGGAGGGGCTGCTGGGGGGCGGGCAGCAGTCCCCAAGAGACATGAGAGCAAGACGAAAAGGGAAGGTTCCAGAGAGGAGGGCTGGGTGGGCCCTGAGGACAGAAAGGGTTTCAGGAGGTGGGAATGCGGGGGACAGGTGCTGGGCAGAGGGACGGGAAGCTCCCAGCCCTGCATGCCATGCCCCACCTTGGCACCTGCACGGGCAGGTGGCATTACAGGCTCTGTTCAGGACATGGGCTCTGACACTTACCACAGATGACACACATGTCTCAGGGAGCTGAATGTAATTGCTGAATGTATGAATGGCACTTCTCAGGTCCACTGGGAAGAGTTTCAGGAAGGAAGGAGCCCGATATGGCCAGGAGGTCGTGGGGCTGTGGGCAACCAGACTGTGGGGCACCAGCCCACCTCTGCTCAAGGGCTCCATTTCTATTTTATGTGAATTTTGGGACAGGCACTTGGAAATCCACTCTGGAAAATGGACAAAGTTGCATAAAAGTAACCTTAAATAATTGAATTAGAAACTTTTAGATTTAGAAAATGCAGAATCATGTAGGATATCCATGGTTATTTCCCGTGTTATAAATATGTTAACTTTTATATGTATACTATTTGCTTTCAAGCAAGTTACTTTTCAATAATTCACTATAAGCTTGATATTAAGTTTAAAAATTCATTTAAAATATTTTTTAAATCTAGAAAACCAGTAAAAATGCTTAAAAAAATCTCGAAATCTCAGAGTTCATAAAAATTAGCAACTCTTCCTGCTAAACCTGAAACCCTCTGTGAAGAATAGGAAAGAACGCCTTAAAATATAAAAAGCAAAAAAAAAGTCATCTGGTACATATACAAAACAATTTATTCCCTTAGTATCTGTAAACATCGTATTTGGGCGTATCAGCAAACTGATCCCAAAGCCGATACACGAAGGCAGAAGACCCAGAATAGGCACCTCAGTATCGAAGAAGAAGAACAAGGTCGGAGGACTGACACTACGCAGCCACGTGGCCCACGGTAAAGCCGCAGTAACAAGACAGTGTGGGGCTGGGGAAAGAACAGAGAAATAGAGCCACAGAACAAATAGCCCAGACGCAGAGACACAAGAGGACGGGCAGCTGGTCACTGACAAAGGTGCAGGGGCAAAACTACGAGCAGAGACTGTCTCTTCCACAAGCAGTGCTGGACAAAGTGGGCGTCCGCCTGCGGACAGGTTAATCTGGATGCAGACCTTACACCTTTCACCAAAATTAACTCAAAATGGTCCACAGGCCTACATGTAAACACAAAACCATAGAATTCTAAAAGACAACATGGGGGAAAACCTAGGTGACCCTGGATTGGTGACAAGTTTTCAGATACAATACCAAAAGCATGATCCATGGAAGGAAAATGGATAAATGGACTTTATTAATTTAAAAATGTCTATGAAAGACATGGTTAAGAGAATGGGGGAAAAAGACAAGCCAGACTGGGGGAAATATTTGCAAAATCTCGTAAGGAGTAGCTCACCTGATCAGTGAATGTGGTGAGGTGCTTTGCTGAGAGGAGTTGATCCCTCAAGCACACAGATGGCAAAGCCACGGTCACTACTTACAAGTCCATTCTGAATGGCCAATTATATCCTCAGAGGGTGGTTTGATTTTTAATGCTTTAGGAAGAAGTGATTTTAAAGCTAATTTTATTAACAGCAAAGAAACTTTGACTGTCTTTCCTGTCTAGCTAAACCTGGAGCCAAAGTCACCAGAATGTCACACCACCCTGAGGTGGAATCATTCCAGGCATGTCACCAAAGACCCTGGGTCACAGTGGGATGTGCACATGTGTGCACACGCACACAAACCTTGGCTGATGCCCTCAGTCACACCTGCAATCAAGTTAATAAGCATTTCATCTATAGTGGCTGCTCCTTTCACTGTTGTAAAGGATAAAATTGTACCTTCAGTCCCTAAAATCTGCTTCATGATCAATATCTCTTCATCTTTTCTGGTCTTCAGAACCATCTTAAGAAATGAAGAAGGAATTCCAGCTGGGTGTCCTCCCAGCTGGGTGTCCTGGCTGACCAGCTCTGGACACAGGGACACAGGATATCCTGCATTCAACCTGGCTCTGCCCCTGAGGCAGGGAAGTAACACACAGGTTTGGCACTTGGGAGCCTTCCCAGAGAGAACCCAGGTTGGAGCACTGGGCAAGCCTTTGCCCCAAACAGGTCACAGAGAGAACTGTGAACCCTGGGCCTGGTGTCCAGCTTCCATAAGGGGGACGCCCCATGCCCTTGGCAGCCCTCAGAGCAGTTCCTCGCAGGGAGTGACTGGGGGGTGGCTGGCCAGGTGCTCAGGGCTGGGCGGGAACAGGTGGACCCCCAGCCTTTCCCTTTGGTGTTCAGCAACCAGGGTCCCTGGTGCCACAGCTCCTCCGCCTCCTGCACACCTACAGCCAGGGGCCACAGAAAACGGGAAGCTCCCACTCATACAATGCCCCAGTGTGCCCACACCGCCTGAGGTTTGCAAATATTTAATCCTCCCAAACCAAAGTGTAACAGATAAGGAAGCAGGCGGTAGAGACGAACTGACGGGCTGTGGCCATGTGGCTGGTGAGCTGAGGAGCACGTGTGAGCACCTCCACATCTAGGACTGCCGATGAGGAGTCTCTCAGGGAGCTGGACTGGAAACAGCTCAAATCTGGGTGCTGATCTCAGACAATGAGCTTAACTAAAAGTACTCAGAGCCACAGGTGAAGGGCCTGGACTCCGCCTACCCTCTCGTTTCATAGGATTTCTGCCCTTCCCCAGCCTGCACCATCCTGCAATCAGACTGTTGTACTTCGTATTGCCATCCACACTCAGGCACCACTGAGGGCTGGGGTGTGTGTGCTACCGAGGCCCTCCTGGTGGGCCCTGGGGCATCCAAGGAATGGAACTAGTGTCCCTCCCAACTGGAGCGCTTTCTGACACTGAGACACGAAGGGCAGAGGTGCCGGCGGTTCTGAGGGTCTGAGCAGCACCTCTGATGCCCAAACGGGGGCAGTTAGGAAGCTGCCTGGCTCTGCTCTGCTGCTGAGGTCTGCTCATGGCAGCCTCGCAGTTAACGACAGAAAGACTGCCGGCCTCACGCCACCAAGCCGCGCTGATTTACACTGGGCTCCTGAATACGGGGTGACTTGAGATGCTCAGCAGAATCAAGGGAAGAAGAGCATCAAGTCAGAGAGAAGTCATCGCTTACTGGCCCTGCCTCCTCCCAGATGCTGCTGAACGCCCCAGGGTCACTGTCGCCTCCAGGAGGAGCAGGGTGGCCACGTGTCCGCCCTGCAGCCCTGGCTGCACAGCAGGGCTGTGATTCAGCCTGTATTTACAGGACACTACAGTGGCTCCAGAGAGGACAACTGTAATTGAAACAGACGAAAATAGCTGTTGGCAGAAAACTCCACACTTAGAGCAGCCCTTGTTCAGCAGTTCTCACGGCTGGCGTCCAGCACCCTTGGCTTGGCCTGCACCCCAGACCGACCAGCCTCTTTCCTACCAAAGGAGACAGCAGAAGCCCCACACAGAGGCCTGGGAGTGTCAGCCAGGCCTGCACCACTGCCTGGCGCAGCCGAGGTCCTGGCGGTCTCTGCGCCTCATGCAAACGAAGCCTCCTGGCGCCTGTCAGCTGCCCTGGCGTGGCAGTAGGCCTCTCTCAGTGGAGGGCCGATGTCCTGCTCCCCCAAGCTGACCAGACATGACTTCAGTTGTCGCCCATCACTGCACTGACAAACTGAATGCCAACCCTGGGAGAAGCCCACTGGGGGCCATCCCTACCCAGCATGACCACAGAACAGCACCCTGCCCAGGGCTTTCACCCACAGTTGTGGCTTGTGGGAGTGCGTCCCTCACGGGGTCCTGCTCTGCTGGAGAGAAGGGCAAAGTGCCAAGAAGAATTCACCTAGTGCGAAGAGGCAGGACAGAGGCTCAGTGCCAAATGGAACGCTTCAAGGAGATGTTTTAAACAGCTGGATAGAGATGTCACATGGCATGCGATTTACCTGCCATAGCAGCCCCTTGTCACTGTGTGCAGTCCTGCAGTCTTGGTGCATTCACAGAGCCATGACACATCACTGCTGCTGCCCAATTCCAGAAGATTCACATCACCTGGCCCGTTTACAGTCACTCCTCCCCATCCCAAGCCAAGGGTGCAACTTTTGCTAGTTAATTCATGCAAATACAAGCAAATGTGAACACAGATTCTTATTCTGTCCCATTGTCACAGAGGGTAGTGCATTATATGCACCATTTTGCACCCTGTGTTTCCTACCTAATATCTATTGACGACCCTGGATTTTGAGAGTGGAACAAGTCATCTTCCTGCCATTTCTGAGAAGCTGCCTGGCACACCAACAATCTGGGACGGGGGCCCTGACGCAACCTCTGTGGGGCTGAGTCAGGCATGCATCTGTCTCCTGTCCAGATTCTGTCACCAAGGAATTCCTGTCCGAGGACCTGTCCTCAGGTTTCACCCCCAGGCAAGCAGAAACTAACCCGTGGGCAGCTCTTGTGCAAGTGCCCAACATTCTCCTGCTGACCACTCAGGGTGGCTGCCATGCATCTCTCATCCACAACCCCAGCCGAGGGAGGAGACAGAACCAGGGCCCAGGCAGACTGGGTCAGAACCTGATGGCTGTGTGGCCCTGAGACGCTGGATAGCTGCTCAGGGACTCAGTTTTGCCCTTCGTAAAAGGGACAGGCCTCCTCCCAGAGCAGCTGTGGGATGAGGCTCCATGGACTTAAGGAGGGGCAGGTAGGAGGGCGTCTGCAGGTGGGAGGTCCCCTTATGAAGTCTGCGGGTGAGGATGCCCACTCCTCCACAACAGCTCTGCAGCCCTTGGACTCTAATCCATACAGCAAAGTCACCATCCTCATACAGGGAGGAGGCTCATTTTGTTTACAAATATGACAGCAAACCCTGCTTCCGCATGAAACACACAGTCCTTAGGCTTGCTTCCCTGGCTGCCCTGGGAACACCTGTGTCACCAGGTGGGCCCTGGCACAGCACCTGCAGAACAACCAGTGTAGTACCAGGTGGATGGGGATTCACAAAGTAACCGAAGGTGAAGAGGACATTTTAATCTCAGAAGCACCTGGCAATCGGCAGGAACTCCCCAGGAACTCTGGGAGGGTCCAGAACTCGCAGGTCCATTGTCTTCTCACGCCCACTGGCCACTCCCTATGACCACAGAGCAGCCCCCCAGCGCCAAGACCAGCAGGGCAGGAGGGAGGATGAGGAAGAAATGGGCAGCACAGAGCTGTGGCAAGGAGGGTCACCAGCCCCAAAGCTCCCTATTTCCCTGCTATGGTCCCAGGTTCTCTGCTGACAGGGAGGGAGCTGTGGAAGCGGCTGTCCGTGGCCCCCTCACCTGTGTCCGGGCAGTGGAGAGTGGTGTCTGTGGCAAGCTGCTGCACTGGCAGGGGAGGCCTGGGTGCTGCCAGGGGTCTCCCACCCCCAACACGTGAACACACACAGTGGCTGGTATCACAAGAGGCCATGTGCTTCCCAGCCTGGCCTCACCACTGTTCAGAGAGGCCCTGAGTCCGTGGGGGACAACCTTAGGGCAACTGACACCTCCGATGCCCTGACCTGTGCTGAGGAGCTGGCAGGGGCTTCTTTCCGGGGACATTTAACTTAGGGTCCCCACATGCAAGCTAAGGTCTGTGACACTTGGTTGCCGCCGACATCCTCTGTCCAGGCATGTTCACTGCCCAGGAACCACGTTTGTGCATCCAGACAGATGAGGGTCAGCCCTGGATATGATGCCCCAACAGCGAGTGACAGTTATTTCCCTCACCCTTTGATTTGAAATTTCTAACAAGATCATAGACCTCTATCAGCTATAAATGCACCCCATGACCATTTTATAGGAATTTATGCTTACAGGTACAAAGCTACTTTTTGGAGTTTGACTTTAACTCACAATGACACATAATGTTTTGATGGGCCCAGTTTCAGCTGGGAAGATGAAAAAGTTCACTACATTGATGGTAGTTGTACAACGTTGTGAATGTGCTTAATCATACTGAACCATCCACTTAAAAATGGTCACAGTGGTTTTATTATTTTACTTTAATTAAAAAATTAACCTTCATTATACATTAGCATGTATTGTGCTAGTCTCCTCCTTGACAGCTGAACAAGGGTCAGCACTCCTGCCCCTGCCCTTCCCCACTCTGCCCCAGCAGGAGGCTGCGGTGTGTGGCCGGGCAGGACCAAGGGCCTGTTGTATTCTGCATCCATGCCCCCCTCCAACAGCTCAGGAGTAAACAAGTTCAGATCCAGCTGTCAGCCTCATCCTAATCCTGTCGCATTTGTTAAGTGCTACAAAATTGTTAGACTTGTGAGAACTGGGGTACCAGAGGAGTGTGCTGACTCATTTTCCCACAGGAGGGGATGGAAAGTACAGAGATACAGGGGAAAACAGGAAGACAAACCACTGTGAAAGAGGAAATCCAAATCTGGCTTATGTTTCTGGAAAAGAAAAAAGTTCACGGTGGAAATTTTTCTATCTCTGGACTCCACACTGGCACAGGTGACTCACTGGTGCAGTGAGCTGCGGCACTCCAGCACACCCCAAACTCACAGCGTCCTAAGGAAGGGTCTTCTTCCGTGGTAGAATGACATTGTCTTAATCACCTGCTCTGTCCCCATGACTGTCCTCCGGAATGAGAAGCCCTTTAAAACAGAAGTGGCCACACGGAGTTGTGCACCGTGCTGCAGGAGAGCAACCACAAGCATTGCTGTGGGGTTTCCTTCCATGGAGCTGCACCTGAGGTCCAGCCAATTGTGGGTCACTGGGCCACCAGATCAATTGCAGTTCTGGTTCCAGATCAGTTCCAATGAACTAAGGCTAGTTAATTGGCTCTGAGCTCTAGCCACATAGCACATTCCCTACAGAGAAATGCATGGATCTCACTGCCTCAGCGCCCCCTCTCAAGGTGCCACATGAGCCCTTACCAGTGGGTGTTGTGAATAAATCTCAAGCAGCCGTTGCCAAGAACTGTTTCCGGAATGTTTGGCCTTTCCTGAAGTTTTAGTTCACCATGTGCAAAAGGAGAATAATTATACACTTGATTTGTCATGACCGCACATGATAATCAGAAAAGTCCTTGGTCAGCAGTAACATGAAGCCAATGTGATTTCTGTAGGTAGGAGGTATCTGTGTGTTCTGAGGCAGTGGTTCACAAGCCTCTGTTCCTCCGTCCCTGGAGAAGCTAACAGACCCACCCCAGGTCTAGTTCTGTGCGCTGTGGTGGGCTTCAGGATCAGCAGCAAGCCCCTCCCCTCCCCCTGCTCTGGTGAGGGAGGTTCCCAGCCACGGGACTTATTTCTAAGGAACTAAGGGATGTTAAGTAGAAACGAGAAGCCTATACCTAAGTTGGGGGATGATACAAACAGACACAAACAAAATATGAGGTGTGGGCCTGAGGACCCTCAATGTGCATGATTAGGTGGGCTGGGGCCACTGGGGGCCCTGAGCTGGCAGGGGTCAGACTGTCAGCTGCTCTAGAACAAGATATCTGAGCAGGAGAAGTGGGTAAGAGGTAGGAACCCAGTGTGGCTCCATGTTAAGTTCCACAGGCTGTCCAGTGGGGCCAAAGAAACACAGAGAAGGGGTAAGGCAGGCATGACGTGGAGAGATGGTCAGCGGCGCTGGAAGACAGGCCGGAGATTGGGAGGTAAAGGAGGAAGAAAAGTAGGAATGGAACAAAGAAGCAGACATCTCCAGAGCCCGAGTCTAAGGGCCTCGGATTCAGGTGGGACCGAGGTAGCTTCAGACAGGGCTTTGGAAACTGTTTTTCTACAACAGAGCATCTCCTGCCTCTCTAGCTGCCTGTTGGGGATTATCCCCTTCTGTTCTCAGGCGAGTCCTGCTGAGTTCAGATCAGAGATGAAGGACAGGCTTTGGGTGAGCCCGCCTGGATTTCTGTCCACTCTGTCTGCACACCTGTCCTCTTGAATGAGAAGCCCCTTTAAACAGAAATGGCCACATGGAGCTGTGGAACCTGTCACCAAGAGCATCATGAAGGTCTCTGTATGGTATGCTTCCACAGAACTGCCCCGGGGTCCAGCCCCTCCCTCGTAGGGCACTCCACAGGGCCAACACTGACCACAGGCTCTCTTCTGGCAGACCTCATTCCTTGTGAAAAAGATTTCCTCCCAAGTGCAATGGCCTTTAATTGGGTTCAAAATGACCAGTAACAAGAACGTAAATAGCTTCCCCAGCTTGGTTACTCTAAGACTGCAGCTTAGGCACAGACCAAGTGGGCGAGTCTGCAGGCACGAGGAAGGACTTCACTGTGTTGGGTGTCCTGGAGCTTCTTTCTAGCAAAGATGCCTCAAATGCAAAATGCTTATGAAAACACAATTTAAGATTAATACCTATCAACTATTCTCACCTACACAAGATGCTTTAGCCAGGCACACTAAAAAAAACTCCAGGCAGTGTGAATACAGAGTTCTCATGAGATGTACAGCTTCACCAGACCATCATGCACTTTGCGGTGCTTCTTTGACCTGCAGGTCCCGACAGCACCCTCTGCATGCGGCCTCCTAACACGCTCACTAGCTCATTGGCAAGCGCTTGCTGTTTGCGAGCAATGGAGTCACCTGGCTCCGTGGAAGTCACCAGCTTCTTGGTCACCTCCCACTATTTCTTCCGAATGCAAACTTGACCCTGGCGCATCTAGACTGAGAATATCCCCACTGTTTTGACCTTGCACAGGCTTTTCAATTTGCCCAGAAGCCCTCTGACCCTCATTTCTGGCACTTCTCTTCACAAAAGCCTTCCTGGGCCCTCTGGCTCCCAGAGCACAGTCACTTCAGTGGTCACTGCTTTCTTGGGCAGGATGTGGGGCTGCAGGTCCCTTGAGGGGAGAGTCATGACCTGGCCTTGTGTCCCCAGGACTTGGCAGTGCCAGGCACACAGCAGGAGCCCATAACTGAGGTGAGCTGTACTGCCCAACCTGTGGCTGCTCAGTGGTGGGGGTGCTAAGCAGAGGGGCAGATGCACAGACTGGGGTGATCCTATTAATACGTTGTGTTAGCGGACGAGTAAGTTAGTAGCTGGTAATTCTGTGATCGTTATGAATGATGACCTGGGAGCTGCATCTGTAGTGAAGGGCTCTGTATTTTATGGCACAAAGTTATGGCTGGCTGACCTAGGTACCAGGTCAGTCATCCAGGTCAAAGAGAAAGAAGCAAGGACCTGACATTGGGAAGGTGCCAGAGGCCAGGCCACCTCTCCAGAATATCTGTGCCAACACCTGTGGCCACCCATTCCCAACAAGAGCCAGGAAAGCTGTAACTTAACCCCTTGCCTACCAAAGGCCCAAAGGTGCTGTCACATCTCATTCTGCCAGCCTTCAGCGACGTTTCGTTTAATAAACTACACCAGATTGAACTCCATAGAATCCAAAGCTGCAGGTCACTCCCGAACCACACACCTGCTGTGGGGGACACTGTACAGTCTGCTGGTCCATGGCATGGCAGGCCTGCCACCTGCTGACTCCTCAGAGCGCACGCCTTGAGGACCTTGTGGGCCCTCATCAGCTGCAGATGAAGCGGGCTCTCTGGGAAGCCTTCCCAGGGCCGCTGCCCACAGCAGCCCCCCTGCCAGGGCACAGAGACTCTGCTTCAGCTTCTCCATCCTCCTCCCTCAACCCGGGCAGGACCAGGACATCTTGGGGCTCTACTGTGCAGCCCCCTGCCCCATAGAAACCTGCCTCCAGGAGGCTCCAGTTTGCTTGAAGAGGGTGAGAGACTTAGTAGATCCAGGGAGGCCGGTTTGCAGGCCTGCGAGGTTGAGTGGGCACCAGGGCTTCCCGCCACTGGGGGATTAGGGTGCAGGGCCTCCCCCTTCCAGAGGGCTGAAGAACCCCTCCCTTCTAAAAACAGGTGATGGTTCATAACCCTAACCCACCCTGGACACAGAAACACCCCTGTTACGTTATCTGAGGCCTGTGCTGCTCTTTGTTAGAAAAGATTGGTTTTAAAGAGAAATCCTGTTAACACAGGAGGTCTGACAGCCAATCACTTGGCTCAGGATTATCAGTTTAATGGTGAAAAGAAAGCTCCAGACTGTGCCCTGGCCTTACTGCCCATCAAACTAGAAATCCTTGAGCTCATCCTACAGAAAAATGACTTAAATAAATGCATTAATCATCGCACAACAAGCCATTCTGACATGACGTAAAAGAAACAAGATGTCCAGATTCGGCCACATGGTAGAACAAACTGCTTCAGCAGGTGCATCCTGCTGTAGGCCACGGCTGCTACTTTGAAGTTTCAGCAACACAGATGCTCAGATTCTGCAGGTCCACACCTCCACCCAGCGAGGCTAGGCTGACAAGAGCACCCTGAACTCAGGACATAGAAAACCAGGTGGTTAGAGCAGGACAACTGGCTGACAGGGCAGATTGGAACCCTGCTAGGTCCCCGTCGAGGTCCCAGGTGCGCGGGGTCCATGGTGGGTCAAGCTGAGTGCTGTTCTAGCAGGAGGGCAGCCCCCACCCCACCTCACAGGGCCAGACCCTCCCTGGCCTTCACTGAAGCATTCAGAAGGATAAATTCAAGGCTCCTGAGTTCCCATGCCACACAAGAACAGTCTTCAAAGACATGTCTTAAACAGATCCAGTTCAAATGCGTTCTAATGCTGTGCTAAAGAGAAGTCCACTGGAGATATATATTTTAATTGAAATATGCCTTTTAACCCAGCAAGGACATTTGTACTAATTTACCTTCAAGAGAGATCCTGACACACACAGCAGTTTACAATAATGAAAAATTTGAACAATGTAAATAAATATAATAAGGACTCGTTACAGTTTGTTACATTCATACAACTGATGTGCCCATTGAAAGGGTGGTGTTATATCTATATATACCTACAAAAAGTAAAAAATATAATGCTAGGCTAAAATAATCTCCATAGTATGTGTATTATGACCCTGTTTATGTAAAACTATGCCCAACTGACCGTGTCTATATGAGGGGTCTGGAAGGGGCTCACCAAAATGCTAACAGTGGCCACCTTGGTGGTGAGGGTGGGTAGGAGTGGAGTTATTTCCCTGTTTGAAGTTTCTTTTATAAATGTGTAATAAACAGAGAGACTTTTTAAAAACAAAAAGTTTTTACAAACAGTTTAATGATATAGGGTATGTTTAGGATATGTAAGGTTTTTAAAAAGCAAGAATACAAATCATAAATATACTATGGGCTCAACTATACAAAGGTATATATGACTGGAAAAATAATAGAAGACTAGAATCCAGTTCCATCAGTGTGGGCACCAGGTTTACAGCAAGGTGTCCTGCCCGGCCTGGGCCTGGTCACCGCCTCCTCCCCCGCCCCACTGGCTCTCAGGGAGGGAAGATGCAAACCCAGAGACACAGGTGGGGCAGCGCCCCCAGCCCCAGCAAGGCTGCCGAGGCCTCACTGGTTCCCATGGCGGCTGTGTACGACAGCCAGCTTTTCGGGGACAAGCCCCTGGTTCTTCCGGGCAGTGGGTGGCTCTGTTTGCTTTCCTTTTAAAGAGCTACATCAGCACATTCTCTCGTCCATCCACTCCCACTCCAGGGCCGAATGTGGCCTTTGGGCATTTTGTTTTCTGCATGTTCCCACAGCAGAGCAGTGGGAGAAATTTTGCCCTTTTTAATAATTAAAAAAAAAAAAAAGAAATTCTCTAAACATGCAAACTTACAGGAATCTGTGGCAACTAAAGCAGCAACTGTGTCTCAAGAAAAAGCTTCCACAGCACAGGGTGTTAGACCCAGATCCTGTGTCGACCCTGGACTGTGTCTCTCCCCGCCATCAGCACATACAGCCTGCAGTCCCTGGGCAGTGTGTGAGGAAGGAGAATAATACTCTGGTTTCTCCTCAGATTGTATAAATCTTTCACCTTTTAAAACAGGGGGGATAGAGAAATTCAGCTGTGGCAGCTTAAAAAGTTAAGACACACTGTTTCCTGCTAAGCAGCAAACTCCCAACTTAAAAAGCAGAGACATCTCCTGCTACTTAGCAAAGAATCCAAGAGAAGCAGTTACAAACAGAATTTATATGCCTAATACTTACAGATTCTGCCCATGTCTATAACCAAATTTTCAATGATTCTTTGTGTTTTACTGTGAAGAATAGCCCTTAATCACTTTTTCTGGCAACTTATTTAAGTGAAATCACAGCGAATGCACCCCCCGCCCCCGTATCATTAAACTTTAGATAAATCAGAAAGTTTACAAATGTGTCTTAAGTATCTGGAAACCAAGGATAATGCCAGGATGCCAGGAACAGCTAACAAGGTACACAAAAATGTGCAATGTCTGTGTTATTTTATAAGTAAAGAGTTCAGAGTACTCTAATTGGAAGTCTTTTGGTATAATGACAACAAGTGAAATTCAGTTAGAACTCCATCTCAGGTCCTGGGCTGAGGCCTGGGAAGTACACAGGACCATCTCTTAAAAGAGTAGAGGGCATGCTGGCATTCAAAGGATTTATTTGATGTGTAAGTGGTGAAAAGTTAAGTGTTTGCACTTCCTGTTTATTCTGTTAAAAACAGAAAGAGATACTCCATGTATCTTTGCTCGTCTTGTCCTATATTCTCTCTGGCTAGGCCCAGCTTTCCGGAGCGCTCCTGCATCCCTGAGGAGGACAGTTGGGCACACAGCAAACAGAGGTGGTTTCTTAACACTGGCTGGGTTTGTGATCCAAACAGGCAAACAAGTCCAAGTTCTTCCACGGTGACTCCTCCACTCTGGCACCTGCTGTTCTTACTTATATGGGCAAAGTGAAAGGCATTAAGACACCTCTTATTTACCTGGGGGGAAACCCTACAGCTTCTGTTGGGAGCCCAGCCCTGGATGGAGGACTGATGAAGTAAATAAGCCAGCAGATGTGAAGGCCAAAGGGATGGTCCTCTGCCCGCCATGGGCAGATGGCATCTAATGTCCTAAGGAAAACATCCCCTTTCAGGGTCCCAGGAGGACACGATCCAAGCAATTCCTGGCCTGTTACATGAGCTCCCAAATGTATGACTGAAGAGGTGCCTGAAGCAATCTGAGGATGCTTGGGAATGTCTTCTCAGAGTAACGTTCTTAGAGGGAAAACATGAAGTAAAATACACAGGATCACAAAGCACATAAATTACTTTGAAGACAATGATCAAAACCCTAAAGCAAATGTGTATAATACTATATATACTTTCTTACTGATACATGAAATCTGTACCATCTATTAAGATGATGCTGTAAATGATATTCAAGGCATCTGGCTACAACTAATGTGCGATATGAAAATATCTGTGATTTTTATTAGTAACAAAGCCATAGGTCATGCTAACCTTACTGTGCTGTGCCATTTACCTTCCTAATGAGTTCATGGATGGACCCCATACCAGAAGCCCCTCAGGAGCCAACAGCGTGTCCTGAGCTCTGTCTTGAGTTCTCATGCTGACCATCGGGACATCAAGTGCTGTTCAGCTTGGGCCACTGAATGAAGGACAGTATTTCCTATTACCAGGGAAAAAGCTGACTTTTTAAAATATTTGAACAAATTAATCAGAAGTCAAAGTATCCACACATATTAAGGATGGCTGAATTTTAGAAATAAAGGGTGAAGATGAGCCTGGGTGAGCTTGCCCAGGGCCAGTAACCAGACTCAAGAGTGTGGTTGGTTTGAATCTCACACCTTTTATTTTTTAACAGCTTTATTGGAATATAAATTTACATACCACAGAGTTCATCCATTTAAAGAATATAAATTGATGGCTATTAATATATTTACAGAGCTGTGCAACCAGCACCACTTTTGAATTCCAGAATGTTTCTATCAACCAGTAAAGAAACCCTATACCTCCCAACGCCCCCTCCCTGTGGCAACCATGAATCTACCTCCTGTCTCTAAGGTTTTGCCCATTGTAGACTTTTTATATACAGTGCATTTTCACTATTCACCTTAGTTATGCTCTACCAAGTCTCCATGAGCACTGAGTTATTGACCAGTGAACTCTGGTCCCTGAAGAAATACAGGGTTAGGTTCCTGCACGCCTGTGATCACAATATTTTCATCAACCAATCAGTATATAACTTTGTCTTACATGTGTTTATGTTTCAAGATACTTTATTTAGTATCTATTATTGATTCACTGCATTGGACATACAGCCAGGAACATTTTCCACATAAGGCACATCACGTCCATCTTGTGCTTATGAAAACTCAACTGCACTGTGGCACTGTGCTTGGGGAACATTTTAAACAGCAAAATAACAAAGAAAAACACAGAGGATTCTGGTAAGAGAGCAGAGCAGGAAGCACATAAACCCCTTCCCACTTGGCTGACTTTAGGGGCAGAACCCATCTGATGGAAGTGTTTTGGAACTCTGGGGTCTGCTGAAGGCTTTTAACTTCTAAGAGAAGGCTTGGACAACAACTGTGGTCAATTTTCGTCCACTTCAGGTCTTAGCACAGGTGTAGCTATATGATCCCATCCCTACCATGGTGCATGTGTGTCTGGAGATCTTGCAGGAATTTTCATGGTGGACAAGAAGGGCCCTGTCCTCAAATGCTGACGACGTGTGCTCTGACTGCTGCTTCTGATCATGGAGTGCAGAGGCAGGCGGCCATTGTTGTTGCCCCTCCCCCTCCAGCTTTCAAACAACCAATGGATCAAAGAAGAAATCACAAAGGAAATTGGAAAATACAGACAAATGTAAATGAAAACAAAACTTACTAAATCTTATGCAGAAAAAGCAGTCTAAGATGGATATGTATTGTTACAAATATTTGCATTAAAAACCAAGAAAGATATCAAATCAGCAACCTAAATTTACCTTAAAGAACTAAAACAATAAAAACCCAAAGCTAGCAAAAGGAAAGAAATAATAAAGAGCAGAGCAGAGATAAATGAAATGGAGACTAGAAAAACAATAGAGAAAATCTGTGAAACAAAAGTTGGTTCTTTAAAAAGATCAATAAAATCACAAACATTTAGCAGGATGGACTAAGAAAACTGAGAAGACTCAAATTACTAAAATCAGAAATGAAACTAGGAACATTACTACCATTTTTACAGAAATAAATGGATTACACAATACTTTGAACAACTGTGCACCAACAAATTGGGAAACCCTATATGAAATGGACACATTTTTAGAAACAGAACGTAACAAGAATAAATCACAAAGAAACAGAAAATGTGAATAGAACTATAGATAATAAAGAGATTGAATAAATAATCAAAATTCTCCCAAAACAGAAAATCCCTGATGGATTCACTGGTGAATTCTACCAAACATTTAAAGAATAACTCACACCAGTCCTTCTCAAACTTTCCCCCAAATTATAGAGGAAGGAACACCCCCAACTAATTCTAGGAGGCCAGCATATCCCTGATACCAAAGGCAGACAAAGACACTACAAGGAGAGAAAACCACAGACCAGTATCCCTTATGAACATTGATGCCAAAGTCCTCAGCAAAATACTAGCAAACAGAATTCAGCAGCACATTAAAAGGATTATATACCATGACCAAGTGGGATTTATTCCTTGAATGCAAGGATGGTTCAACACACAAAAGTCAGTAGCTGTTCTATGCTGTATCAACAAAATGCAGGGGAAAAAATCACATATCATTTCAATTAATGCAGAGAAAGCATTTGACAAAATTAAATACCCTTTCATTATAAAAACACTCAACAAAATAGGAACAGAAGGAAACTACCTCCACATTATAAAAGCTATTTATGAAAAGTCCACAGCAAATATAATACTCAATGGTGAAAGACTGAAAGCTTTTCATCTAAATTAGGAAGAAAAGGATGCCCACTTTCACCACTGCTATTAACCATATACTGGAAGTTCTGGCTAGAGCAATTAGGCAAGAAATAGAAATAAAAGTCATCCAATTGGAAAGGAAGAAGTTAAACTATCTCTGAATGCATATTATGTTATCTTTTATGAAGAAAATCCTAGATACCACAAACAAGTTTGTTAGACTTAATAAATGAATTCAGCAAAGCAGCATGATACAAAGTCAACACACAAAAGACAAGTGCATTTCTATACATGATCAATGAACAATCTGAAAATGGCATTACAAAAACAATTCCAGTTATGATAGCATCAAACATTAATAATTTAGGAATTAACCAAGGAAATGAAAGACTTGTATGGAGATGAAAAGTTAAAAACACTACTGAAAGAAATTAAAGACATAAATAAATATAAACACATCTCATGAGAATGGATTGGAAGATTTAATATTGTCAAAATGTCTATATTACCCAAAGCAATCTACAGATTCAATGCAATCCCTATAGAAAGTCTAATGATGTTTTTTTGCGGAAATAGAAAAACCATCCTGAAATTCATGTGGAATCTCAAAGGGCCCTTAATAGGCAAAAAAATCTTGAAAAAGAACAAAATTGGAGGACTCATATGTCCGGATTCCAAAATCTATTACAAAGCTACAGTAATCAAAACTGTACGGTATCAGCAAAAAGACAAGACATACAGACCAACGGGATAGAATAGAGAGAGCCTGGAAATAAACCCTCACATAAACAGTCAAATGACTTTTGACAAGGATGTCAAGACCACTAAATAGGGAGAAAACAGTCTTTTTGACAGATGGTACTGGGAACACTGGACATCCACATGCAAATGAATGAAGTTGTACACTTACTTTAAACCATATATAAAAATTAACTCAAAATGGATGAAGGACCTAAATGGAAGACATAAAGCTATAAACTCTTAGAAGAATATTTAGGCAAATGCCTTACAACAATGGATTTGGGAATGATTTCTTGGATATGATGCCAAAGGCACAGAAAACAAAAGGAAAGAATGGGTAAATTGGACTTCATGAAAAATTATAAATTTTGTACATCAAAGGACACAATGCACAGAGTAAAATGCACCCCAGTTGCACACAGTGTATACCCACAGAATGGGAGAAAATGTTTACAAATGATAAAGGATTAATATCCAGAATATACAGAAAGCTAGAACTCAACAACCAAAAGAACCCCATGCAAAACTGGGTAAAGGATTTGAATACCTATGTCTCCAGAGAAGATATACAAATGGCCATTAAACACATGAAAAGATGCTCAATATCACTTGTAATTAGAGAAATGTGAATCAAAGCTATAAGGAGATGATTCCGTGTCACATTCATTTTGACACCACTATAAAAAAGAGAAAATAACAAGTGTTGATGAGCATGTGGAGAAGCTTGGAGTCTGTGTGCACTCTTGGTGGAGTGTAAAATGGTGCGGTTACTGGGTTTAAACCAGAATGGCTGTTCCTCAAATAATTAAAAATAGAATCACCATATAACCCAGCAATTCCACTTCTGGGCATATACCCAGAAGAACTGAAAGCAGGGGCTCAAAGAGATGCTTGCACACCACATTCACAGCAGCACTACTCACGATAGCCCAAACGTGGCAGCAGCCCAAGTGTCCACTGAACAGACGAATGGACAAACAAATGTAGTCCCGTCCATACAATGGAATATTATTCAGCCTTAAAGATGAAGGAAATTCTGATGCCTGCTACAGCATGGGGGAGCCCGGAGGACACGAAGCCCAGTGAAATGAGCCCGTCACACAAACACTGGATCATTCAACTTGTATGTGGTGCTTAGTCAAAATCATAAAGACAGAAAGTACAATGGTGGTTACCAGGAGCTGGAGGAAAGTGAAGAACTGTACATTAAAAAATGGCTACAATTGAAAATTTTCTGATATATGTATTTTAACACAATAGAAAGAAAAGGCACTGAAACGTGGGAAATGTGGCATTGAAAAGACTGTGAAGAGGACACTTGTTTACAGCACAGCAGCCGAGGCGAGGATGCAGGGGGTCACCTCGCCCACTCCCAGGCAGGAGCATGCCTCAGCAGTGCAGCCTGTTCCCCCTGAGTTTGTCTGCAAATAATGCCAAATGTACCCAAAAATTGGTGTTGGGGTTACAGATGCATTTCACCAAATTCGCTAAGCTGGAAATCTGCACATAATGAGGACCAACTATACAGCAACCTATAGTGTGGCCTCTGCAGACGGGCTTTTTCCGCCTCACCAGCTCTTGGAGGTACTCTGTACCCTGCGCTCCTCCAGAGTTCCCTGTGCTCTGCACCCCAGTCATATCCCGTTGTGTGGATGGACCACATGTCGTTTATCCAGCCACCCATCGACAGACATTTGGCTGTTCCTACCTTTTGGCTGTCATGAATAATGCCCCAGTGAACATTCACATACAGGTGTTTATGTGGAAACATTTTTTCCATATCCTAGTATTTTGTTGAGGTGTTTTTACATCTATATTCACAATGGGATGTTGGAGTATAGTTTATTGTGATGTTTGTGTGTGGTTTAGGGAAAAAGGTTAATAAGTGGCAAACAAATGAATTTTCCTAGATGTAACTGGTGGTTTCTTTCGACATCTGTTAGAAGAATGCTGACTTTACACTTGTGCTAGTAACAGTTTCTTCTTGAATCATATGTTAATGTACAGAAAGCAAATGACCGAGTGGGTATGGCTGTAGTGGAAACATGAAAGTGTACTGTGGCCAACATCTCAGAACCCTTGCTACAGGGAAAGGAGACGAGACCTGAGGGTCACTTCCCAAGGTGCTCCCCCTCTGCCTCGCCGGCCATGGACCCGCCTTTCACACACTGAGCAAGTCTGCCCCACACGTGGTGGGTGTCAGTGTGGCTTCTGCTTCCTGCTGCCCCAGAAGAACAGCTCACCCTGCCTACCCCCTGGATACAGTCTTACAGGTGGAGTCCACTCAGGACATGAGAAGAGAGCTCCAGTTCTTCAATGACGGGATGGAGGGGCTGGCGTTGTGAACATGGGAACATTTTCCTATTTGAACCCTGATGACAAACCAACGTGGTCCCTACTCAGCTGTCTTACAGACGTGAACCTTAGGGCTCAGCTGTCACAGAGACAGTCAGAAGGTGGGGAGGTAAGGTTGAACTCATGTCCCAAGCTCCTCATTGTCACATGACAGAGAGAGGCAGACATGTTCATGCTGACAACACAAGAGAGCTAGACGCCCCATGCCAGCTGGTTAAACTTCAGGCTAGGTCTGAGAGCAGAGGAAGGAGAAGTAAGTAATAAAGACAGAAGGCAGGGCCCACCAGCAAGCTGCAGTGAGGCCGTCTGAACTGCCCATGGGCAGCCGCCACGTTCCCACCCCAGACACACAGCTGGGGCCTTCCTCTGCCACATCAGCTCCAGCGAACCAGCAGTGCGGGGGCCACATGTCACCAGCACAGCATCTTAGGGGAGAGCGCACCTTCTGTCCTGCCTCCAATCCCTCTTCCCTCACAGTGAAACAAAGACAGGTTTCCTATTTGATGGGCAATGAAGTCCGTGTGCTCACGTGTAGCTCACCCTCCAACCCTTGTGAGCAACTGCTATGATCTAGGGTGGTGGGGACAGAGCTGCAGGATGTAAGACACAGGGCAGATGGATGAGAAGCCAGTCTGAGAGTGCAGGTGTGACTACAGCAGAGCCAGGTTGGTACAGAGGAGCGGGGGTCCTGACGCCCCAGCAACTCTGCAGGACTCATGACACATCAGCCTGTCCCCCAGGCCCTGTGAGGAAGAGACAGTCATGTTGACTTCTCGGTACCATCAGCAGGACACTCAGGCCAAGCAAGGCCTGCAGACGGAAAGCTTTCTGATCTTGTGCCAGAGACCAGTCTGAAGTGAGGTCAGCAGACCTCCTGCCAATCCCCCTCTCTGCAGTCCCTCTCATCACACAAACCAGGACATTCACAGAGCTCTGCCCACCAGCTAGCATGCTGAGCACTTGGCACGTGTTGCCTGCTTACCCTGGGATAACCGCTGGAGTGCCATCCTGCAGGATTGAGAGGAAGGAGGGGGTGCCTGCCCTCTGGGAGAGTCCATGCCAGCTCCACACCTATGCTCTCACCAGGCTGGGTACAGGGCTCCCACACCCTGCGGTCCTTCTGCCCAGCCCACCTGCTGCTACATATAGTCTCTGCTCAGGCTCCCCCCACCCTAACCCTAACTCACTTCCCCAGAGACACTACAACCTCTCTCCTTCCTCCTGTACCACGGAAGTCCACAATGGCAAGGACAGTGAGCTGAGCTGCCCCTCCAGGGCCAGCGCTCACTATAGGCAGCAGCTGAGCCACCCCTTGGGGGCCGGTGCCCACTGTGGGCAGAAGGTCCACTCAGGGAAGAAGGGACAGTCAAGACTAAGTCAATCATGAAGTACCGTTTTCCAAATGTGAGGCCTCACTGGTAGGTGGCCCTTTCCTTCAGCATGTTATTTCAAATGTTAAGTTCTCCCAACTTTAGAGATGAGAAAACAAAGCAGAACGCAGCTCCAAGAAGTGAGCGACACAAGCACTCACCCATGTGAGCGGTTTATTTCCACCAAATGATACAGCGTAGATATGGTCTTTGGAGCTGAAAGCCAACCAGAGTTGTACTTTACAGCCAAGATCCTTCTCCAATCCAAAAAGACAGTGGAAAACCTACTAGCAACCTTAAGTTTAATTATTGGATTACTGGCTCATGCCTTCTTGTAACTGAATTCACTTGCTTCCAGTTAAAATGCTGAAAGTATCATTATTATTTTTCCCTCAGTATTTAAAAATCAGAAGTCAACACTTTTAAGGTAGATTATGCAGTTTAAATATTTTTAAGCCTTATCAATTAACAACTACTGTAATCCCCCACCACAGGTTAGAAAATAGAACTACAGGGTTCTGTAATGACAGACAAAATAGAAAGCCGTGTTTATCTGTGAAATGTGCTCAGCCTCCTGGGTACCTCGTTTCTGGATGAAGACCCTGAGTAGAGGGTTTGCGCTCGAGACTGCCTTGCAGAAGTTGTCATCGTTGTTGATGGGCAGTAGGTCGCCATGCACGTCGGCGTAGCCGATGGTCACCTCTGTGTTGGCGATGTGATGAGTGTGCACGACCAGCTTATAGAAGTCCTCAAACTTCCCAGGCTTTTGACGGTCCAAGGAGAACCTCCGGAACTCAGCCCCAAACTGTTATACAAGAGATAGGTGTAAACGCTCAGCAGGAAGAGGGCACTAGAAATAAGGTGTGGCTTGTTCACCTAACAGACAAGTGTCCACTGTGCCTCTAAGAGGTCGGTGATGAGGTGGTCAGCAGTGTCCCTGTCCCCATGGAGCTCATGTAAGCACACCAGGGAATGGAGATAGCAGTTGGGCATAGCTCACTCAACAGTGACTCATGTCCTGAGGTCAGGCAGGTGCCAGAGCTCAGGCTGCAGGGAAAAGGCGATGTCAGAATTAGTGGTACAAAATAGGAGTTGGTGTTTAGCGAGGGCCCTGGAGCAGAATGTGCACAAGCCTGAGGCAGAGTCAGCCACTCAGGGGCAGGAGGGGAGTAAGGCCAGTTGAAATTTATGGACTTTTCTTAAGGGCAACAGAAAGTCCTGTCACAATTTTAATTTTAAGCAAGGAAGTGACTTGACATGATCTACATTTTAAAAGGACCAAACAGCTGTACTTCAAAGGCTCAGAAGAGGAAGCAAAATTGAAAGAAGGAAGAAACCTGGTAAAAAAAGATGCTTTACAAAACTCAGGGAGGTAGGAGCATGGGTTCTGAGGCTGGCCAAAAAGACTAAGCAAGTTTTTTAAAAAAAGATGGTGTTCTCTCTTCCTGCTCTGGAAACACCCAGTGTCCACCTCTTTCCCAGCAACCCCAGCACCAGCTCCAAGGCTCATGGAGACGCTGCAGGGCTCTAGGTCACCTGCCAGGAGAGGACCTCTATCACTTCCACGGGCTGAACTGTCCAGGGGTCCAAGGATGCCGCCTGTTTGTCTAGCCTGAGGTTCTCACACAGGACTGGGTGTTGTTCCTCACTCGGTGACAGGGACCTTCATTCATCAGGCAGGACAGATTCATAGCTCTTCAATATAACTGAAAATCACACTGGTTCCAAAGTACACAAAAATGAAATGTCTAGTGTTTATACAAAACGAGTTATTACATCATTTGTATGTTATATCAACTAGGCAAGGGCAAATCAACTCAAACGACATGGGTTTGTGTGGTTCTCAAATTTGGGCAGACATCAGAATTACTTGGAGGTTCCCCAAAGTTCTGGAACTGGCTAATCTGGAATGTAGCCCATGACTCCATTTCTAACAAGTCTCTAGGAGAAGCTGAAGCTGTTGGGCTGGGGGCAGCACACAAAAACTGCTGGTTTGGGGTTTTTTTTGGAATTAAGGTATCATTGATATATAGTCTTATGAAGGTTTCACATAAGCAACATTGTGGTTACAACATTCACCCATATTATCAAGTGCCCCCACAACCCCATTGCAGTCACTGTCCATCAGCGTAGTAAGATGCTATAGACACACTACTTGTCGTCTCCATGCTATGCGGCCTTCCCCATGCTCCCCCCCTATATTATGTGTGCTAATAATAATGCCCCTTGATCCCCTTCTTCCTCCCTCCCCACCCACCTTCCCCAAATCCTCCCTTTTGGTAACCGTAGTCCCTTCTCAGAGTTTGTGAATCTGCTGCTGTTTTGTTCCTTCAGTTTTTCTTTGTCGCTATACCCCACAAATGGGTTAAATCATTTTGTACTTGTCTTTCTCCACCTGGCTTATTTCACTGAGCATAATACCCTGTAGCTTCATCTATGTTGAAAAACCACCTGGACTTAAGGGAGTGAGTCTCTAGACCTCAACCTCCACAAGACCTCTGGGAACCAGTCTCCTGCCCCATGTCCCTTTTCAAAAGCAAAGAAAACAAGCTCCTGCCCTCTCTGCACTGCCCCAGGAATAAAATCTTCAATACAGGACAATCCAAAATACTGAACTGGGAAAAGCCACCTTTAATGAAGGCTGTCCCCCTGACCACACTGGGTAAGGGAACAGGCTCAAATTCAGCATCCTCCAGAAGGGGTGAAGGGGCATGTTTTCTCCATCCGTGCTTCCAGAGGTGTCTCCCCTTGGGGCAGGGTCTGCACAGGCCGATGAGAGCAAATCCCTCCCTCCACTAGGTAAAGATAAGCATTATTCTTCTCCCCAGTATTGATTCAAGCATGCATGGTTAGCTGGCACAGGGCAAGCAAGGCAGATTCTCTCCAACACAGGCTACCCCCTGCTGCGACATGACTTTTCAAGACATGAGGGATTGAGACTTCAACAAAAGTTTATGTAATTTTTTCCCAGTGTGGTCATCCAGTCACATTATGAATGTTCACTTCAATAACACTGATCATCTTTCCAATGTCAATATGTCTCATATATGCTAACTTCCAGAGCAATTAGTTTTTATCAGTAAATGCCTTCTTTTCATCAAATACATAAAAGAGTGTAATCAGTTATTACGAAACCAGTAAGAGTATTTCTGACTTACCTAGAATCCTAGTTGAATATTCCTCAAACTGGACATAACACATGCTCACTTTCATCCAAGGGACCCTGGCCGCTACTCATTCCTGCCACTCCTACTAGACTCCACCACATCCTATAATTTGAGTACCCTTGAGCTCCCTGGAGTTGAAGATCCAAGTATAACTTTTGACTCCCCTAAAACTTGATTACTAAAGCCTACGGCTGCCTGGTTGCCTCACCGATAACATAAAAAGTCAATTAACACACGTTTTGTGTATGTGTTACATACTGTATTCTTACAGTAAAGAAAGCTAGATAATTTTTTCAACTTGCTGCAAATCTCTGAAAAATTTTCCAATATGTTCATTGAAAAAAATCCACACATTCAGGTAGACCCGTGCAGTTCAAATCATGTTCTTCAAAGGTCAACTGTAATGAGAAACAACATGTATTAAGTTCTACAATGTTTAAGTCATAACTGCATTTGCTAATTAAGGTGTGTCTCAATTTGTTTCTCAGTTCTTTTAATAATTTTCTTCAAAATATGTCTAAACATTTTAATTTGAAATGAAAATTAATCTAGACTTTTTCTGACAGAAAGCAAGTGTGATTTTGGTTTGATATTGGGGCTGGCTTTGTCAACCCAACTGTATGGTAAACATGCCTCGAAGTTGAATGAGCTCCACAGTTTGGCAAAAAGAGGTGTGAAATGGGATATTAGCATTTTTTATAATTTTTAAAATTGTGAAATACATATAACACAAAATTTACCATCCTAACCATTCTTAAGTGTACAGTTCAGTGGCATTAAATACATTCACACTGCTATGCAACCATCCCGACCGTCATCTGCCTTGTACCCATTTAACTCCCCATTGCTTGTCCCCTCAAGTCCCCCCTGCCACTTTCTGTCTCTATGATTTGACAAATCTAAGTACCTCATACTAGTGGAATCATACAGTCTTGTCTTTTTTTGTGACTGGCTTATTTCACTTACCAGATACATGACTTGCAAACGTTTTCTCCCATTCTGTGGGCTGCCTTTTACTCTGTCGGTCTGGGTCCTTTTGAGGGGAAATGTTAACAGCTGTAATCAGCTTGCTGGGATGAGAAGGTGGGCTTTCTGATGTCTCTAACTTGCCTGCTAACTTGGGCCAGGCACCAAAATGCAAGTGTTTGTTACAACTTTCCTCAGTAAGTATTAAGCTTCTTTTGAGATTGGTAACTAGTTTACAGAGAGGAGATGACTTCACAGAACAGGACAGCTCCCTCTGAGGCATCTGTGTGTACCACAGTGAATTTGTGAATTTGTGAAGCCCTGACATGGGAACCAACATCCAATGGAGACCATGAGCATATTAGAGGTGGTGTGTCTCCAGTGAACTTAAATGTGTGCCCACAGGAGTTCCTATACCTTAATGCAGTGCTTTTCAAATGTCACATACCCATATAGAATTTCAAAAAATTACCACTATATAAAGGATAACATATTTTTAAGTTGGCATCTAATTTTTTCATAATAAAAATAAACAGCTGTAAAGGATATGATTTCCAGCATGCTGTAAGTCTACATTTCTTTTAAAAATAAACATTTTATCTGATGGTCTTTTAAACATAGTCAACGGCATTTAAATGTCATTGTGATTTGCTTTTAAAGTTTTAAACACTAGCATCATGTGTTTTAAAATAGAATGAACAAGATCTTTTATAATTATTTGAAATTCCAGAAGGTTCTTTTCCTCTTTGATCTTGTTTCTGTTACACTGCTCCAAGGGAACTTAATCCTAATATTTTATCCTAGTAATTTATGCTTGATTACTGTTATCACTATTCTCTGAAAGAAAAGTAGATAAATTGAAGTTAAACATTATTTTTTACTTGGGCATAAAGTCTACTTGTGAAGAATATTTCTAAGTTGTTGTCTAAGGGGTCTGGAGCTTCAGTTTTGAGAGATGGAAAGAGTTCTGGATTGGATGCTTGAAAATGCATGGAATTAACGTAGTAAAAAGGTTTCTAGACTGAGTTATTACAATCATTGTATCACGATTGGAACATAGTTATAAAATTTGATAATTATTAACGCTCCAAAGTGACATTTAAAAAATCTTTCTTTTAATGCTATTAATTTAATAGCAAATGTTTGTTGCTAATTAAGGCAGGGGCAGCGTCTGCGTGGGAGTCAACACTGAGGGGCCTTTTTCAGATCAACGAGCAGAGGGCGGCAAGCTCCTCAGGAGTCCAGGCGCTCATCTCTCTGACCTTCACCAGGTCGTGTGCCAAAGGCAGGTGATCAGTCACACAGTGGCTCACCACAAAAGTTATCTTTACTAGTCTATTAGCTGACAATTCCATTAGGGCATGTTTCAATTTTGTTGAAAGCAAAGAATTCAGAACCACTTTACTTACAAGATGTATTGCCTAGTAATTAGAGCCATTCACATTTTCGATTTCTGATAGGTATAACAGGAATTATGTGGTAATAAATTCTACCTGCTAACTCCTTCATTTAGGGGTAACTTGTTTAATCCAATATAGTGAGGAAGTAAAAATATAACATTAGTACCCCATGCTAATGTTTTTTGCCTAAAGTGCCTTTATCATAATGAAGTTAGACCCTTACCTAACACCATTACAAAAATTAACTCAAAATGGACCATGACTTAATGTCAAGCCTAAAACTATAAAATTCTTAGATTCAGACATAAGGCAAAAGGTTTAGGATACTGGGTTTGGCAATCATCTCTTGGACATGACACCAAAGGCACAGGTAACGAGAGAGAAAAAACAGTCACTGGACTTAATGAAAATTAAAATCTGTGCATCAAGAGGCTATAAAAAATGATTACTACTCAGAACATATACAGAACTCCGAAGCAAACTGTGGTGTGTATATATATAAGGGAAGGAAGGAAATTCCGGCATGTGCGGTAACATGGACAGACCTGGAGGACATTGTGCTGACTGAAAAGAGCTTGTGGCAGAAGCACAAATACTGTATGATTCCACTTAGATGAGGTTCTTAGGGGAGCCAAAATCATATGGACAGAAAGTAGAATGGCTCCCAGCGGCTATACAGGAAGGGAGAAATGGGGAGCTATCATTTAATGGATATAGAGTTTCCGTTTTACGAGACAAAAATCATGGAGATGGATGTTGGGGAGGCCACACAACAGTGTCAATGTATTTAATACTGCTGAAGTGTACACTTAAAAATGGTTAAATGGTAAATACTATGTTATGTGTTTTTTACTACAATAAAAAAATGGAGGAAGAAAAGAAATGTTGGGGAGGGAGATGTCCAGAGGAAGCGTTGAAAAGCTCTGATATATTCCTGGAGATCTAGAAGGCCACATGCACATGCAGGGCTGTGTGTGGTCAGGAAAGACCTGGGAAGGCTGTAATCTCATATCTGGCCAACCTTGGAATTCTGTGCAGTCAGAAAGTGAAAGCTGAAGCAGAGTTGGAACTGCTGGAGTGCAGAAGATGGACCCTCAACAGACACACAGAGTCCCTGAGCAAAGGCTAGGAGACTTACTGTTCCAAATAACTTAAGGAAATTTCTGTCCAGTCCACAAATGACCATTAAGCTAACTGAGCACTTTGGTGGTCACATATGACAAAGAATACTTTAAAGAATTAGTCCAAGGAAGTCACTACATAAACAGTAAGCAATGACCACAAGACCTTGTGAGATGGGGTATGACTTCCACAGTTACCACATGACTTAAAATGTCTAGTTTTCAACAAAATTATGAAATATATAAAGAAACAGAAGAACTCCCATGCAGAAGAAAATAAAGGACGTGATGTCCCTGAGGGAGCCCATACACTGCATTATTAGACAGGAGTTTACATTAGCTGTTACAATTATGTTCAAATAACTGAAGGAAACCATGAAAGCAATGTCTCTTTGAATGGAAAACATCAATAAAGAGATGAAAATCACTTAATAAAAGAACCAAACAAATTCTAGAGTTCAGAAATTATAATACTGAAATGAAAAATTCCCTGGAGGGACTCAACAGCCGAGCAGAGGTGGCAGGAGAGAGAATCAGCAAGCTTGGAGACGGGCCAGTCAGATCATCCAGGCTGCGGAGCAGAGAGAGAGGGAGGAAGAGAACCGAACAGACCTGCGGCGTACTGTCAAGCACCCCACGAAACATCCCTGTGAGCCCCAGAGGAGAGGAGAGAGGGAAAAAGACAGAAAGGATATTTGAAGAAATAATAGCCAAAAACTTGCCAAATCTGATGAAAAAGTGTAATCTGCATATCCAAAACTTCTACAAACTTCAAGTAGAATAAACCCCATGAGAACCATGCCTAGAAGTACCATAGTCAAACCACCAAAATCCAGAGCCAGAGAGAACATTGAAAGCAGCAAAAGGCTACACACTATGATCAGAGGGATGTCTCACAGGAGCGCAAGCTTGGTGCAACACCCAACACTTAGTGCAATACACAATGTTAATAAAGGACAAAAGCCACATGATCACATCAGAGGATGCAGAAAGAGCACTTGACAAAATCCAACACCTTTTCATGATCTAAAACATTCAACATACTAGGAATAAAAGTGCATCTCCTCATCTTGATAGAGGGCACCTATCAGTGTCACAGCTAACATGGTACTTAATGGTTAAAGACAGAATGGTATCATCCTGAGATGAGGAAAAAGACGAGAATTTTAATTTGTACATGTTCTATTTAACATTGTAATAGACAGTAAAAGGCATCTAGGCTGGGATGGATGAACTTCTTAATGTAGAACAATAATGTTCTAACATTAGATATTGATAATGGCTGCACAACTGTGTGACTACACTAAAAAAATACTAAATCTTCACCCCTATGTTTATCGCAGCACTATTCATAATAGCCAAGAAATGGAAGCAACCTAAGTGTCCATCAGTAGATGAATGAATAAAGAAGATGTGGTACATATGCACAATGGAATATTATTCAGCCATAAGAAAACAAATCCTACCATTTGCAACAACATGGATGGAGCTAGAGGGTATTATGCTCAGTGAAATTAGCCAGGTGGAGAAAGATAAGTATCAAACGATTTCACTCATCTGTGAAGTATAACAACAAAGGAAAAACTGAAGGAGCAAAACACCAGCAGACTCACAGAATCCAAAAATGGACTAACAGTTACCAAAGGGAAAAGGATTGGGGAGGATGGGTGGGAAGGGAGGGATAAAGGGGGGAAAAAAAGAAAGGGGGCATTATGATTAGCATGTATAATGTGGGGGGGCACGGGGAGGGATGTACAACACAGAGAAGACAAGTAGTGATTCTACAGCATCTTACTATGCTGATGCACAGTGACTGCAATGGGGAACTTGATGGGGGGAGTCTAGTAAACATAATGTTCCTCATTAATTGTAGAGTAATGATACCAAAATAAAAAAAATACTAAATCTACACTTTAAGGGTGTGAATTTTATTTCATGTGAATTATAGCTTATACAACTGTTATTTTTTTAATTTAACCTCAAAGAATAATTTTCTTAAACGGCCAGTTGAAGGATGATTGGAAGCTATGTTCAGAAACATGCATTGATTGGGTATAATGGAAGCTCTGCTTTTGCTCTCGGCAAACAGGGAACCCCAAGGGACCAAGGGTCAAAGCATCTGCTGTCAGCACACACCAATTTAGAAGATGAGGACTTAAGAACCTGGGAATGCCACCCCCCCACCCCGCCATTAATGTGGGACCTTGTGGAGGAGAAGCAGGATGTGAACCTTCGTCCAAGCTGGTAGGGCAAGCTTTTCCAGTTCCAACTGGGCCCACAGTGTTAACTGGTAAGGAGGACAGAGGGCAGGCTTTAGAACAGGGCAGAACTTGCCTCCCTCACACATTCATCTCCACCCTGACCCCACACTGCAAAAGGCCCTCAATCACTCTTCTCCAATTCAGAAACTAAAACTTTATATGAATATTTCTGGAGCCACAAGGCTCTAGCAATATAAATCTATTTTCATCATTCAATGTCATATGATTCCAAGGATAAATATTACCATTACCATGATTTTTTTCTTATTTTCCAGGTTAAAAATACTAAAAAAGTAAAATTCTCTTAGTCTTGATACCTAAGAGGTTTCTGTATACTTACTCATATCTTTAAACAAACCCATTTTGTGTAGAAATGTACTTAATTCAGAGCATGAAAGGCTCTCCTGGTGTGCACCAGTCTGGCTGGCTGTCTTCACACACACAATAAACTCCAAGCTTCCCCTCTGGAAGTGGCTGTCAGAGCCCCCACACTCTAGGGTCAGAGAAAGTGAGAGATTTGCCAGGGCTGTAGAGCTGTTTGATACAGGCTAGGAATAAGACCCCATTCCCTGATTCTGTTCCCATGCTCTGTCTACAGTGCTAAGCCACTCCAAGCTAACCCAAAACCTCATTCTTCCCACAACTGAAAACATGGTCCCTAATTTCATACTATTTACTTAAAAGTTTCAAAATGGCACATTTTTGATGATTAAGATACAGCTCTGGCTCAAATACCATCCCTAAAGAAACTACAGCACCACTTTTCAGTCTGAGTAAAGCAGCCACCATCGTCCTGTTGGCTAATGTCAAAGGGAAGAGAAGGAAAATCATAAACAGCATTTCCTTCTCACCTAGGGCCCCCCACACTGTTATCTTTTTAACTAGGGAGGGCACATAGTGCCTGAACACCATGTTGTGTCCCCAAACAGTGGTCAGCAGGACCAGCGAATCATGGTTTCCATCACTTGAGGAAATGCGGCAAGAATTCAAGCCTCACACATGGTTGTATTTCCAATAGCTGCTTGTGGGCAGGAGATGCACATGTCACTTTTAATCTCAAACCACTTGGGAGACACATATTATCCCCTTCATTGACCCAGAGGGGCCAAATCACTCGCTCAAGTGACTCCTCGCCACTCTTTTGCCAACCCGCCTACCTGCACACCAGCTCACCTCCCCGTTCCGGTTGGCGCTCACAAAAAGGGGAATTGGATGAGGGTAAAGGTCTCAAACTCTGAATTTCGATTCTCCTTTGTCATTTCCTTAGAATCTCACTGTTTTTAAAAACGATTCTTTCCTTTCTGCATATATATATACATATTGAGGTAGCTTTTACCTCTGAAAGTCAGAAAAGCCGACTATATGTGCCTGTGAACATAGTCACTCTGGAGAAACCAGTAGGCTAGACAAAAAAAGGTGAGGTGGAGGGGTGGGAATCAAGGTCTAGCCTCTGGCATGACACTTGAGGTGCTGTCTGGAGCCGTCCCAGTGCTGCGCGGGCCAGCGCACAAGGGTTCCAACATGGCACCCTCTGTCCAAGACACTTCTGTAGTGTGGGAGAGGGTGTTCTTCCAGGCTTCTCTAACATGCATACTTTTTAAAAGATTTGGGATTGCAGACTGTTTGGCATGCTTTTCTTTATGCTTTGAATTGGTATATAATCACATAGCTCAAAATTCAAAAGGTATTCCACAAAGAGTCTCCAGCTACCCAGTCCCCTCCCAACAGGAACCAAAGATTTCAGCTGTATGTGCCCTTCAAAAGGTCTCTTAAACATTTGGAAGCAATGTATGTAAACGGTATTCCTCTTTTCTAAACAAATGATAGCATACTGTTCATACTGGCCTACCCCATCGTTTTTCCATTTATCTGCTATAATTTGAAAACATTCTTTTGCTGGATGCTTGTGGTCCCGGGTGGGGAGGGGATTATCTTGGACTCCCAGATGCCCCTGAGTTGAGAAAGGCTGTTACCTGGCTCCTGGTTTCTAAGATACACACAGGAACAAGGTATCATCAGATTCACCAGGCAAGGCCATAGGAACCAGGAAATAAGGAATAGTCTTTAGTAGTTAATATCTTTTTAGTTAATATCTTGGGTCACTTCTAGGATCCCTCCCAAACCCCAAGCAACCACAGATATGTAATCATATGAGCGATGTCAGGAAACTGCCACAGCGCACCACTGGCCTGCAAGCCCTGGGAGTGGGGTCTGCTCTCTCCTAGCACAGTCCCTGGTATGTACTAGGCACTCAAATCATCACTGAATTAATTAATTAAATCTCTGTTAACCAGTTTTAAAATAAAACTGTAGAATTTTAATTAAGTAGACATTTTAGCTGACAAAATCACAAAACAGGAACACAGGAGATTTGACATGAAGAGACAAACGAGGTCCCATGCTCCCCAGCAGCCTTGCCCTGAGCCCTATCAGGCTACAGCCATACACCAACCCCCTCCAGAATGAGGTGGAGAGGTTCCCCCACCCTGGCAAAAGCAAGGACACAGTGTTTCAAGGAGTAATTGCAAACAGGTGAGTAAATAGTTGACCTGGGGGTCTTTAAGTACATAAAAAACGAGGACTGTGACTTTGTTTCAGAGGGCATGGCTCAGCATTCAGTGGCAGTTTCAAAGACACAGAGGCTCATGCGGTCTCGACTATACCCAGCACTACCTGAACGTATTCGGTGCTTTTTTGAAAAAGCCTTTGTTTCCAAATTACTTTCCCAAGAAGGAAGTTAGTCATTCTGATCACTTACTTTCTACTCTGGGGATAAATGTGGGTGGGGGCCCTCAAGTCAGTGACCAGGCTGTGGGCACCATATGCTTCCTTCAGGCAGATGGACTCTCCCCAGAGCCTGTAAGGCCATTTTCCCCCTGCCCCTCACCCATGTCCCTCACTTGGGCAGAACTGACTCCAGATAACAATGTCTGAGAAGCATCACTTGCTTGGGCAGCTCACACAGAGAAGCGACCCCAAGAACCATCAGACCACCAAACTGTCATTTTAGGTGACACGTATCTCTTTATTTGCACTCATTCCCTCAAACTACCAAGTAGGAACTCATTTATTCATTGAACAAATATTTCCCTGCACTGCGCTTTACAGTGTGTAAATGAAAAATGTCATCTCCATTCTATCCGCCACAGACCCTGGCATATAGCAGACACTCAAAATACATTCACGGAATAAATCACTAGTAAGGTACAGCCCTGCTTTAACCATCAAACAAGTATTTATGGAGTGGCTCTAAGCCCTGGGTACGATCCCACGCACTGGGGAATGTGAGAGAACAAAAACGTCTGCCCTCATGAAACATACCCTGGTGGGGAAGATAGACAGTGAACACTAAAAATAAAGATGTACATTGTGAAGCATGTCCGAAGTCATAAATGCCATGGGGACAGAGGTGAGGACGGGGGGAGATGGAGAGCAGAGGCCGCAGGGACACACAGTCTGCTGGGAACTATGTGGGAGCACGGAGGTCACCGCAAGAGGGCCACCTGGGTCCCTCTGGCAGGCCCAGTGCTGGCCTTCACCACTGCTCTGGGGCTCCCAGGGCTCGGGACTCTGCCTCCCCAAGCTGTGGGTGCCGCACCTGCAGGGAGTCTCCATGCAGTGGCACACTGGCAGCGCTGTGCACAGAGTGGGCTGCCGGCCACAGCACCCACCAGCGCTCTCGGTCACGTGCCAACACACTGCTTTCTAGACAGCAGTATTTCACCTACGAGACCTTCAGGGCGAAACCCTCCAGCTATCCTGAGACTGCCCTCATCTCGAGGGTCCTAGACACCTGGCTTCTCAGTCTGACATCCACTGACTGCTCCCCAGAAGGGCGCCTGGAGATCATGCAGCGGGAGGCCTCGGGCCATTTTCCTCTTGGAAAAGCTGGTGTTCGTCGTGGATAAACGACAGCCCTGATGGGCACCCAAGGGCACGATGGTGCCCTTTCACACACAAGCAACCCCTTGTCGGTCAAGTCTCTTACAGCACAGACTGAGAACGCTGTGCGCACGTTCCCTGGTGACCTCCGCAGCCTTTGGAGCCCCGCGCGCTGGGTGCCCCCGGAACTTTGCCCGAGGCCCCGCCCCGCTGGAGTCACCCTGGAACTCCCAGGCAAGAGCAGGTCTGCGGAAGCATAGATTCTCATGGAAAATGCTTCTCAAAATGTTCATGGTAGTGAAAAATGGAAACTGTACAAGCTTCCACGCAGAGGAAGCACATGCCCAGTATGAAATATAATGAAGCCAGAAGCCTTTCAGAAACCAGGAAACTTTATAATACAGAAAGTTTAAGAGAACAACACAAAGCTGAATGTACAGTGTGACCCCAGCTAGGTCGAAATCCACAAAGCAGCAGGCCCCAGCCTGGGGCAGGCATCCTGCCTGAGCCCAGAGCCACGCACCTGGCCCCCCTCTGGCCAGTGACGCCAGGACCCCTGGGCTGGCCAGGGAGCAGGCGTCCTAAAGTTCTCGAGCTCCTCCCAGGGTGTGCTCCTTGAACCAGCAGCATCGCCTGGGACCTGCTGGAGATGCATGACCTCTGGCTCCACACCTAGGGAATCCGAATGTGCATTCTAAGATACCCAGGCACCTAGGTGCGCACTGAAGTCTGGAAAACAAGGTCATAAAATCCCAGTAAGCATCTTTCTCGTCACCGCTATGGGCTGTTTTTTACTATTCATTCATTCAGCAGGGTTTTACTGAATGCCAGATAACGGCTGGGGCTCCACACTCATGGTGTGTCTTCATGGAGCTGATGGTTTGAGAGCCTGATGCTGAACAGCAATCACACGTGCAAATGTGTAATTACAAATTGAGAAATGCATACAGAGAAACTATGACACAGGCCCTGATTTAAACTGTGTGTCAGAGCAAAGGAAATAATCAGGTAAACTGAAAGCAGGAGGCTTCACCCGCACCACAGCCTGAAGGAGCTCAGCTAGCCCTTGGAACTAGGAGGGCAGGCTAGGCACCAGAGGTGCAGGATCTCCATGCGCATTAGGGGGCCACACCATATCCTGCCATTCGTCAAGATTGGTCTGGGAGTCACAATCAACATTCAGAGGAAGAAGAAGACCCGTACTCTCACTGTCCAGGGTGGGGTTCACATGCCCACCTTCGAACCAGTCACCGGCAAGGGAACAGGACTCCCTGACACCCTGGAAGCCCCCCACCTTCTATCACGAAGAGGGGCAGATCCTGTCCTCAAAGATCTCAGAGCTTGCATTTGTAGGGTGAAAGCAAGCAGCACAGGACCATTTTGGGACAGGGCCAAGGAACATGTGTGCATGTACATGCCACACAGAAAACTGGAACCACCTTCCCTGGGAAAGGTCAGGAAGCACGGGCTGTCATCCTTATGTGGCATCTGTCAGAGTGTGGGATGCAGCTGGGATGACTTCCTGGGTGACACGTTGGGACAGTTTCAAATCAGGCCACACACCTGTGAGTAAGAGGGGGGGTGGAGCCAACAGTAGAGCCTGGCCTCTTCCTGTGCCCAGCCTGCCCACTGTGAGCAGAGCGGTGAGGGCACAGCGTGTGGTGCCTGCAAACTGCTTGGACAGGCAGCGTATCCTGCGTGAGGCTGCCTAAGCGCTGCTGGGGGTGAGAACCCACTGCACAAGGGTGTGCTTCATGTTGGATGTTTGCTCCTCCGCTTGCTCACACATGTGCTCTCTAGTTCACACATGTGATACACACCCGTGGACCCAGTACTGCTAAATGTAGGTATGGCGCAGGGCTGAGTGGAAGCAGAGATTTAGGAACATGGGTTGTGGTCTCTGTCTGGCAGGGACTTCCAATAGGGTAGACGTGGTGTGGTTAGTGCCATGAAGGCCAATGCAGGAGGGAGCTCAGACAAGATCTCCAAGCTCCATGGAGGGGCAAGAATTCTAGTGGGAGGTCAGGGCCCAGGGAAGGTCCACATGGGAAGGGATTCCCCAGGTGGAAAGGGAAACCTGAACCAGTAGCCAGAAGTGCATTTTATCCATAGAGACAGTAAGGCAGATGTGCTAAGAAGCAACTCTCTGGGTGGAAACACCAAGTTCAAATTACTGACTCATCTTTGATAATTTAAACTTCTCTGAATAAATAGTCTCCTTTGTAAAAGAGGAATAAAAATATAGTTCTCATGGTAGGTGTGAGAGTTAACTACAAATCCATGTGCTGTTCTGAGACTGAGAACCCAGCAGACCAGTTCTTCTATCAGCTTGTTCAGGGAGCTCTGCTCTTCTCGGTCAGCATGTTTCTGCACACATCCACAGGCTTTCACAGGCTGCCTGTTGCGCCTTTCTCAAATACCCAAATTTGCAGGTACAATAAAGAGCTTTTGCACATGTGGATGTATAACAGAGCCGAGTAGTAAGTGTGTCATTGGCCACTGACAGCAGCATCCCTTCTTCAATGGAGCGCCTTCCTGATTTGAGTAGGAGTCATCACTTTCTTGGGCTGTGCCCCTTCTCTCACTGGCAGGCTGTTATTTCTCAGAGCTATTTTCAAAATGAAACAATGTTTTTAAAACTACATGAGAGAAAAGCTATGCTCATGAATGTGACCTGAACCCTGGAGCTCTGGGTGGAGACTCAGAGGCAGCAGACACTGTGTAGTTCAAGGGGTTTCTGCTAAGTGACATGTCCAGATGTGTCAGGGACCTGGGTGGTCACCAGTGACACTCTGACCGCAGCTGCAGAGAGCCTTTGCCGTGCTACAGAAGGAATGAGAGAGGCAGCTAGTTTCTCCTTACACCCACCCCATCTCCAACCCAGGCCAGAGCTTGCAGGGCCACCTAGAGGGTTTCACAGGATGCACGAGGGATATTTAGGAAGCAGTCCAGCCCTGAGTTGGTGTCCAGGAGGTGTTGGGGCACATGACGTGATTTCACATCTGGAGGAGGTAGGTGTCATCATTTTCAAGGAAGTAGAATCGCGACCATGGGAACTAGATGGAAGGCAGGGTGCTGCAGCAATTGAGGGCTTTGCCACTTTCATCTAGGGCATTGGGCCCTCCTCTCTGTAGCCCATAAGGTGTCACAAGGGAAGGAGAACAGCTCTGTGGAGTGCCTTGCAGGGTGGCTGGCAGAAAGCCCAGCACACAGCTGATGAGCCAAGAAAGAAAGCTGTAACCAGCAGACTTCAGTGAAACTGGCAAGAGAAGGCCACACCTGCCTGGACTCTTCCAGGGATGTGACCTGGGCGGCAGCAGCTCCCACCAGGCTGGACCGGGGCATTGGGCAGGGAGGGAGCTCAGAGACTGTGTGCCTCCTGAAATGCCCGAACTGCCGGTCAACCCCAATGGCTCCACTCACCCACCCTCAAGGCCCAGGTGCTGATGTCCAGGCTGTGACCAGAGTCCACAACCTCCACCCGACAAGCAATGGGGCCACATCCCCAGGAAACCGCTCCTAGCCTTGAGGGCAGGGGGACAAGGCAGGCAACTCTGAGCTCATAGTGACAGCTCATCTCCTGAGGAGTGGATGGGGCTTCTTCAACAACCATTTCTCACACTGGCATCTCCTTTACATCTGCTGCCACTGTGTCTCAGGCATCTGGAGCCACTGTATCACTTTGCATCAGGGAAAAGGAGAACATTCTTCTGAAGTCTGGGTCTGTGCCCCTCTTATCCTGCATCTGTAACACTGCTAATGCCCGAGAGCAGCCACCACCTGCTCCTCCACATGAGGGACCACTGTACAGGCAGAGAAGTTTGTTTTGTCCCACAGCAACACCCCCTTGTTATTCCAGACCAGGAGGGAAGTGAGGTTAGGACTTGTGGGTGGGAAGCCAGTGGCTCAGGCCCCCAAGCCATGGAAAACAGGATACTAACACTACTTTAATCTCCAAATTCCTGTAGCACAGCTGTCCACCTGAAGATGACAGCTTTAATAGCCTCAGCATTTTGTCCCCCTTAGCCCTTCCTTACCCAGGGCCCTTCCCTGACAGCACACATCCCCAGAATGAGGCCACTTGAGGAGGAGCTTCTGGACCCGTGTGTCACTCCAACCCACAGAAGCAAAGGCACAGAGACCTGCTGGGCAGAGTGACCTACGTGTGACCCAGCTTTTGACAAGCATCCAGATGGGACAGATGCTCACCAGGCAGGGCTTCTAGGGGAGAAGAGAAACCCCCAAAGGCAGTGGCCCCATGAGTCATCATGCATGTGGAGAGCTGCAGGGCCAGCACAGGCAAACCTCTCAAGGGGAAGGTGATTTGGGGTCTTGACCACAGGTTTCCACAGCCTGCCATGCTCCAGAGAGCTGAGGGTGTCTTCATCCACTGCTGAAACTCAGGCACTTTTTAAAATGAAGATTTTTCCACTTTTATCAGATTGCATGTGGCATGAGTTGCCCTGTGACCTGCTGAGTAGCACCCAGCCGTCCTGCTCATCCAGTGTCTCAGCTTCTCCCAGGACACCTGGCTCACCAGAAGGGCCCACAGGCTGGCATAGACTAAGGGGAAGCTGAGAGGCATGAAGGCAACAATTAAACCACAGAACTAAATGAAGGCCTATGCAACCCTTAACAGATGTGCAAGTCAAAGAATCTCTTCTTGATTAATTAATCAACAAATACTTAATAAGCTGTGGTTCAAGGCCTCAGGACCTCACAGAGCCTCAGACCTCTACATAGCTGCTCTACCCAAATCCCGTCAAGCCCCACTGGGGTCTGCACACTGAAATTGAGAACAGCTACACTATGTTGGGCTTAGAGGGACCAGGACCACCTATGGCCAGCTCGGTGCCCTCTGAAGCCAGGGCATGGCAGCATCACACACAGCTGGCGAGAATCGCATGTGCACATAAGATGAACTTGTGCACGTTGCCAGCAAAGGACATGGGCACTCAACTCTTGGGACAGGCCGGACCTCCGGCAACACAGATGTACAACAGGGTGCTTGGTATCCACACGGACCACACCATCTGGTGACAGACCATGATGGTGGTTACACTCAGGGCAGCTGCTGACTAGACAGGGCATGAAGGAACCTCCCAGGACGCTGGAATGTTCTCGACCTTGATGTGCAGTGTCTACCTGGGGTGCAAGCAGGTATGACTTTATCAAGCTGCATGCCTGAGATTAGCATGCTTTACTGTCACACGTGCAGAACTTCACATCATAGACCCTGCTGTTAAGGGGTGTCTGGAATAGTTTCCTAAACAGGCAGCTATTTCATCCTCAAGGCATGGCTGAGTTTCTGTGGGCCAAAGGAAGGGGGACAAACTAAGAGTGTAACAGGGCTAGGCCACGTGGGAGGGCCAGTAAAACTCTAAGCTTGTACCCCAAAATGTAGAGTAGATCTCTGGTTGGGGATGAGTGTGAAGCCCACCTCTTGTTCCCTTCTGTCAGCCAGTGTCTGCACAGAGCACCAATGAGGGGGACAGACACAGCCTCAGGAAGAGATTGAAGGGTGGATTGTGGGACACCCCTGGACCCCAGGAATCTGGAAGGACTAAATTTAGAGGACAGGGAAAGAGGCATCCCAGGCAAATGATGTCAGCACTGGTACAGAGAGTGCCACCTTGACCCTGCAGTGGGGTTTGGGCTGCCGGAGGGCTCTGCAGAAGGAGGCCTGTTGGGGCCAACAGGTCATATGAGCACCACTCCTGGAGATCCACGTGTAGCTGGCGTCCTGAAGTCACAGTTTATGACCTTGCACTGAGGAAACAGCAGAAATATTACCAAGGGCTTAAATCAATTTCCTCGTATCTTTTTGTTTCGCTCATCTTCTCCCCCTTTCTTTCTGCTTTCTCGAACCCTGTGGCACTAGTGGGGAGGGGACAGGGCCGCTAACCCCTCTCAGAGATGCCCTGGAAATAAACCAATTGGTGACTCCAGCTTTGGTCGCCTTTCTCAGAAAGCTTTTTTTTTTTTAACTACCCTAATAGGACACTTCTAAACCAGTAGCTATCAGGAAAATCCAGCTGTTCTTCATCTGAATTTAACTCAACTGACATGTATTGGGCATCTCCTGTATGCAAAGCAGTTTTCTCCCCATTTTAGATGCTGAATTGTTCCTTGAAGCATACTACTGAGAAATGCAGCCAATTTTCTGAGCTGGCCTAGTGGTCCAGTGGGATAGAGTGGCCCCAGTGAGGAAAGGGGACAGAATCCCAGCTGTCTCTGGAACCACAGGGTTGGGGAGGATGGGTGGGTGAGGTTAGGGAGGGTGCTCCTGTTTATCTCAAAAGCTGAGCAGGCATTGCTGTTGCTGATGGGGTGACTCCATGGCTGGTCCTGCTGGGTGGGTGGGAGGCTAGCATGCATTGGAGGCCTCTGGGCACAAGGATATGCCAAGTTGTAAGTTTGTGGCACTTCGGGGATGGGATGGGATGGTGGTATGCCTGCACACGCCCCACTCAAATTGCCCACTTGCTCGGGTGAACCTTCATTGGACCACAAGTTTGTAAGGAGGGGACAATGCCTGTCTTGGTTGCCTTTGTGTTTCAGCACAAGCCCAAGCCTGGCATACAGTAGTTGCTCAGTGAATGAATAAATTAATGTTTGACTGGATGGTAGAATCAGACTTTTAAGAACAACTACTGAAAACAGAGCTTCACTCAAGGGCATTCAGCAAGAACCTGCTTTACATTGATGAAAAAAAAAAGCAAAAAACAAAAACTTCTTTCCCCAAAAGCTTGAGAGCTCAGCCTTACAAGCCTTAGATCCAGACACCCATGGGTCCATCTCATTATGTAAAGGGTGAGCTAACAACACCTCCATCAATATCTGGACCTGGATTTTAGGGCTTGTCAGAGAAAGCAGAGCTGGGAGCCCTTCTCTGCCAGGGGCATTTGTGATAGAGAGCGTGGACTCTGCAGCCCAACTGCCCATGTTCTTTGACCTTGGGCAGCTTAGAGAAACTCCCTGGGCCTCAGCATTCTCTGTCATATAAGGGGCAATAACAGAACCCACCTTGCAGGGTTTTGATGGGGATTAACAAACTATTATTTGCAATTGCAATATATTTTGAACATCATCTGGCACATATATCAGGGGGGCAGTTAAACTTTTAAAAATACTTCTGATTGCAACCTGTACACAGAGGGCTAAGTCCAGCCTAGCTCATCTTTATAGTTCCAGTGTCCTCAGGGGGAGCCTCAGAGGGGGGCTGCAGGGTGTGTTAGGGCTACAGAAGGGCAGAGCCCCTCCCATCACTCCCCGTACTCCCAGGGGGTAGACATCTGCCAAGAGGAAGTGGGGAGTTACAAACATGTAAACAGCTGAACAAACCTCACATCTAGATCCCAGAGGTTCCCTTTAATTCTGCTGTCGTCACTCCAAACTCCCTCTTTGCTTGCCTCTAAAAGTCCAGGGGGCCCCTTCATGGGTAAGGGTTAGGATGCCTCTCCATTTTTCCCTGATTCTGGGTGTGATTCACAAACGTCAGAGCTTCTGACACATTGAATGGTCGTGTCTTCCAACCATGACACTCCTTCCCTTCCCTAAAATTGAGAAAACCCTCTATCTGAAATGCCATGGGTCTGAGGAAAGGGCATGAACCTCTGGCTAGCTGGAGTGCCTCTTGGGAAGGTCCCTAGGGCTTTCTAATACTCACAGGCCACAGACTCACAAGAGGCTGGCATCTACCCATCAGTGGCGACCATACTGACATTCCCCACCTGGGTCCAAGAGTTTTCTCTAGGTCTAACTTCCCAAATCAAGTCACTGAACCTGTTTAAACAAAGACATGCACAGATACCAAAAAAAAAAAAAACCAACAAAAAGCAAACCTGGAGTTATAAAAGGGTGTAGCTGACACACACAGGTGAGTCAAACTGTGTCAGGCGGTTTTCAACTGGCCCACGGGAGGGAAGTACCCAACCACCCCATGGGGAGGGCTGGCCAGAGCTCCAGCCCCCGAGATGGAAAGGCGTGTCCTGCAGCACCAGGCAGCGAACAGCCTTAGCCAGAGATAAGATCTGGGAACCAGAGGAAACACATGAACTACAACACTGTCACCTCAGCACCGTCTGCACCGACTGGAATCTCCTGTGGACAAGCAGCTCTGTAACTCACTAAAAAATAAGAATCTAACAGGAAAAAACAATGCATGGAACAAACAGGTAGTTCAAGGCAGACATGCAAACAGCCAACAAATATAAACCTTTTAATTCACTAACAACCCAGGAATACAAACTAAAACAATTGGATAGCATTTTACTTATGTAACTGGGAAAGAAGAGGAAAATACACAGAGGGAAGGAATAGGATAGCTGGATGGACAGGCATGAAACAGAGTATATAAACTGGTATAAGAGACTTTCTGGAAGAAAATTTAGCATTGTGTATTCAAAGGATCAAAAATGTGCATACTTTTCACAAAGTAATTTTGCTTTTAGGAATTTGTCAAGAAATTATAAGAGTTCTGCACTGGGGTAATAGAATCAGTGTTCTTTTTATACTTCATATGATACATATATTCTATATGTAATCTTTCTATAAGATGTTTTTCAGAGCATTATTATAGGAAAAAATTAGGAATGACCCAAATATAATATTGGCTAAATTGGTTTACACATAAGATGGAATACTATGTGATTATTTGTAAAATATCTTTCCTAAAAACATCCATCACATGAGAAAAAATTTGCCATACACTGTTAATTTGAAGGGGGACAGCAGGCTGCAGAATAATACACCTATAAAATGCAATTCTGATTCAGTAAAGCAAAGATGTGTGTGGGTACATGCACATACAAAGGGTCAGGAGGATGTGCAGCAGCTCTGAACAGCAGCTCTTTGGATGGGAGAAGTACAGCATTTTTTGCCTGATACGGTTCCTAAATTTTCTACAACATATTTATCTAGAATCTAAAAAAGCCTCCAACATTATATTAAATGAAGCAGCAAAAACTGGATTAAAACCTTCAGTAGTGTTATTCTCCCACAGACACAGTGGACGCCACAAGCTCTGGGAGTATAAGCATGGCCCTTGGTCCCTGCTCTGAAAAGCAACCCTGTGCCAGCCCTGTGACAAGGGCCCTAAAACTGGAGAAACATGGAGGTAGCTTGGCCAGTGAAGGCACTGAACCTGGGCGCTGCAGGAGAGGATCAACAGGACAGGACAGCTTCTTAGAGAAAGCTTTCAGGTGGGGAAGCCACTGAGCAGGGCACACAGGAAGGAGAGGACAAGGAGGGGACCTGAGAGGTCAGGAAACTGGGACACAATGGCCTGGTCACTGCAGAGGCCTGCACGGTAGGGGAAGGGGTGCAGAGAGAGTACGGCACAGACAGGGTGACAGGCCCTTTAGGTTATGCTGGCAGATGCTGCTGGATGGACCACGTATGAACAGGTCATCTCGGATTCCTCTGCCTGGCAGACCCCTCCCAGTGCTGGCCTTCCTGTTACCTCTCTGATGGGCCAGGACTTGCTCCCCAGATGTCCACACAATGCAGACAGCATTCATGGTGGGTCTTCTGGGAGGAACAGGTGAATCACAGGTATCACAGCAAAATGTTGAGGGATAAGTAAGTGATTATAGAGTAGGAGACAGCCACCAGGCTGAGATTAGTCCCATGGCTTTGGGACTTGACCAACTGTGGCACAAGGCTAATGCCACGACTTTTGAGAGGTCAGACGACATTTCAGGCCCGATATCCTCAAATGCCACAGAAGCCTGAGGTGCAGAGCTTGAGTTATATAACCCTGGGCACTCTGAAGTTTTCAGATGCTTTCACATCATTGCCTTGTCTTGTCCTGGGGGTAAGCAGAACAGGTACAATGCCCACTTTACAGATGGGACATCCCAGGCTTGGGAATGTTAAATGCCTTGCCTGAAAGCTCGCAGGGTTGTAGGTGGCTTAACTGGCATCATCCATCACCATCATCAAGTTCTGCCTCCCATATTTTGACAACAGCAGCTGGAATAAGGCTCCCTACAGAGATGAACTCCATGGTGGCAAATATTAACGACTAAGGGGGCCAGGGGGAGAGCGTGTAAAGAGCAAAGACCCATGTGGACCCTCTGGACAAACAATAAGACAAACCCAATCATCTGAAAGGGCAGGGTGTGTGTATGTGTGTGTGAGACCAGCCAGCACAGCAGGGCCCAAGTTGGTGTGGTCTTTCCTGGGGTGTTCCCAAATTCAACCAAAACTCTGGCTCTGCCACTCCCCTCCAGGACAGCATTCACCACATCTGAACTTAACCCCAGACAGGGCACGGATAGTGTCCCTTCCTCACTAAGGAGGTGGAGGTGGTGGGACCGCCAGTTGGGCCACAGCTCCCAGTGCCTGGGGAGAGTCCAGGGCACACGCTTACTCTGTAGTGCCAATGGCCTGTGCTGGGCCAGCAGTCCAGCCCTGTATGATGAGGCCCAGGGAAGTCATTTCCTCCCCACTTATCCATCTGCATGGATCCTCTGGAGTTGTGCTTCTGATCGGGTGTGGCTAGTGAGAGTCAGCAACATTTTTATGTCAATATTGTCAATTCACACTTAAAATCAAATAGTTTGTGTAAAAGGGCAGCAGATGGGAAGTGCTCTGTGTCTTGACTGGTCTTGGGGGCTCTGATTCAGTCCTGGATGTTACTTTTGGGGGAGTCTTTGTATTCTTTTTCACAACAGTCCATGAATCTATGATGCCCTCAAAATAAACAGTTAAAGAAATTAAACACCGTACGTGCTCAGTGGCTACTGTAGTGGACAATGAGCTCTGAAAATCCCCATTTCCACTCAGAAACCGACGGTTATCTCGAGCTCCCACTTGTGCTGATGGGTTCTTCCCCTCACACAACTCACAGGGGGAACATCTGATTTGGGAATGGGGGCGCTCCTGTGCTGGGGGGATGACCGCGGGGGAGGGGTCCCAGCATTAGCATTGAGGAAGGAGAGCTATCTTATTAAAATGAGGATTCATGAAAACACTGTCTCCCCCAAGATGATGACTAGATCCTGCAACTCACTCTGGTGTGGTTGGTTGCAGAGAAGCCCCGATCCTTGGCGGATGCCCTGGGAATCCTACACAGGAGGACCCCGCCTCGGCCGGTAGGGGCAGCCCAGTCTCTGGACTCGGCTGCGTCGAGAGCGGGCCGGGAGGGTGCTCGGAGTTGGTGTCAGCCCCACCGGCTTGGCCCCTCTCCCAGCTCTCCGGCCGCTCACCCTCGCTTTCGTGGTCGGGGGTCGGGGTGGTGGAGGGAGTCGGGCAAAGGGACCCTCCTCCAGGACCCTGTGCAACTGCAGCTCCTGCTGCCGTGGGGTCCACCGCCGAAACCCCGGCTCACAAAAGCGGGCGCTGAGAAGCCGCCGCCCCCGCAAAGAGGAGACCCGCCAGATCCTATCAGCCGGTTCCCCAAACGCGCACAGCGCCGCGAGTCCGGGCACGCTCAGGCCGGGCGGGGCGCGGGCGGCGGGAGGGGCCGTGGTCCGGGCGCGCCCAGAGTCTGGGCCTGGGGCGCCGGGGGCTGCGTCCGGCTGGGGGGTTCGCGGCCGCCAGACTCCGCTTTCGTGTTCCGAGGTTCCTCCGAAGCGAACGAGGCGGTGCGGCCCAGGGCCCTCCCCGGCGGCCCCCGATCCCCCACGGACACGACCCCAGGCAGCCGCAGGTCGCCCCGGAAACGCCGCCCCTGTCGCTCGTGGAACAAAAGAGTCGCTCTCGCCGAGGGTCCCGGCCGCGCGGCCCCCGGCTCCTTGTCCCCCGATCGCGGGCCCCGCCAGACTCGCCAGCGGCCGCGCTTTGTGTCTGCGCGCGGGCGCGGGGCGGCCGGACCCCACGCACTGTGGGGGCACCGCGGTGCCCAGTTGTCGCCAGCGCCGGGCCCCCGTCCCGCAGCCCCTGAGGCGCCCATTCATTGGCTGGGGCGCGGACCGCCGGCGGGCTCACCTTGCTCTTGACTTCCACCGCGCTGCAGTCGAAGAAGCGCAGCGTCTGAGACTTGTGGAAACTCCGGTTCATGGTTCCGGCCGCGTTCTGGCCCGCGCTCCTCGCTCCGGGGGCTGCAGTAGGACGCTGGGGCCGGCGCCCCCGCCGCGCCCCAGCCCCGGCCCCGGCCCGAGCTCGCTCGGCCGCCCGGCTGCTCCGAGTGCGGCGGCCCGAGCTGGGCCGGCCGCGCGCCTCGGGGACCCAGGGGCCGCGCGTGGGAGGAGCCGAGGACGCCGGCGCGCGCCGCCCCAGGTCCGGCCTCCGAGGACCCGCCTTACTCCCCGCCCCGGGCCCCGAGGATGCGTCCCGGCTCCCCGGGGACACGCCCCCAGTCCCCGCCCCACGTCCCGAAGACCTGCCGCGCCCCCTGAGGACCGGTCCCCCGAGGTCCCGCCCCTAGCCCGAAGACGCTACCGCAAACTCCGCTACACTCCTCGAGGAGCGCCCCCCGCCCGCGCCCTGCAGCCTGAGGACCCGCTCCCAGCCCCCTCCCGGACCCCGAGGACCCTCCCCAAACCTTCCGCTCTTCCAGGACCCTACGCCAACTCCCACCGCCCCCTCCTCTCACACCCACAGGCTCCTCCCCGCGCCTCGAGGACCCGCCTCCGAAGACCCGCCGCCGATCCCCGCCCTGTGCCGGGAGAGCCCGCCCCACGAGCCCCAAGGACCCGCCCCATCTCCACCACGCACCCCCGAGAATTGACCTCCTCAGCACCCCGTACACCCAGCTGAGCCGTCCCCAAGGACCACCCCGCGCCCCCGCCAAAACCCGCCCCATGCCTCGAGGACCCGCCCCTCCAAGGACCCACCACAATCCCCGACCCGCGCTGCTCCGACACATCTCCCAGTAACCGCGCACGGGCCAAGGGGGGACCAGGCCTCGCAACTCCCGCTACGCACCGCACCCCTCCGCCTTGCCGAACCGCTCCTGAGGACCCGTTCCCGCGCCCGCCCCCGAAGTTGCTGCTTGCAGGTAGCTTCGCGCCACGGTAGGAGCAACCCCGAGAGGAAGAAAAGAAGCATCGTCCACCCGCCCAGGTAACCTAGTTCCCAGCTCGGCTCCCTGCTTTCTTCTTGTGCTCCATGGCAGGATTTTGCCTCACCGGGCGGCCAGGGAAGTGGGCTGATTTAGGCTGGTTTTTGCTTTAGTCTTGGGTAATGGGAACCACTTGAGGCCTTACCTCTTGGGCCCCGCCTGTCTGCACTAGCTGCCAGGTGGTTCTGGGTTTGAAGGCACACTAGCACAGGTCAAAGTGAAGGGTAAGGAGGGGGACAGCAACACTTCTAGGCCTGCCCGATAAAGGGTGACTTCTCCAAGGACAGGAGAAAAAAAGGGCACTTTAGGAGAAAGGTGGCATCAACTGCTAGTCTTGTCATGGAGTACCGTTTTCTAGGGGGCTCTGGAAGGTGGCTGCTGAAACCGAAATCCTTGCCCTTGCGTAATTTGTATGAGATTAAGAAGATAAATAGGTGTTTAAAAGTTTTTATACGTGTGCCATAAATAATCATAATTTATACGTTACATAAGTATAAAGTTACTATAAATTCATTGTGAAAGAAATCTGGGGAGTACAAAGAAGTGAAAGAAAAAAGTTAAAATCATCCATAGTCATACTACTCAGCAATCGAGTCTATTAACATTTTGGTACATTTTATCTCTGTTTCATTTCCTTCATATATGTATATATGTTACAAAATTGTGATCATGCTGTTTAATCAGTTTTGCAACCTGCTTTTTTCACCTCATGTTATATAAGGAACATTTCATGAGGTGTTCTTATTGTGAAAATTAATAAAGGCAAGCCCCACTCAAGTGGAGCTGGGAGGTTAGAAGGGGAGCCGTACCACCTCACGTAAATTACAGGAAGAGTCCTCATCACAGACCCCAGCAGAAGCATCCTCAACAGGAAGAACCATCAAGCACAGTCCTCAACAGGGCAAGATGCCCAGGGCACCCCCTTCAAGAAATCAACTCCCACTGCAGCTCAGTCACTCGTCGCCCTGAACTCTCACTTTCCTCTGGTGGACTTTGTGGGAAGCGACCTCCCCCCCACCCCACTTTCCTCCTTTCCTATAAAGTAAGGTTCCTCCTCTTTGTTGGATTTCCCTCTGGCTTGGCCGTAGCTTTTATGTCTTAAATTGCAATTTTCTGCTATTCCTGAATAAGCCCAATTTTGCTGGTAAAACAACTTATTTTTAAGGTTAACTTGAGAAATACAGTTTTTAAAAGCTGCATATATGAATATATTCATAATTTTTAATCATTGTTTTATTGAATATTTAAGATGTTTCCAGTGTTCAGCTTTTATATATTACTGTTACTTGAGTTCAATTATTACTGATTATGTTGTTAGAATTGACTCCAAGAAAAAAGCAATTACTAGACCATAGAGTACACATATTTCTAAACCCTTTAATACAGATTGCCAAACTGCATTATCCAAATTTTATTTGGCATTTCATTTCAGTGAATATCCTGCTACATGCCAGGAACTATGATTGCACAGGCACAGAGCTAAAGTCCCTGCCCCTAAAGAAACACCAGTCTGGCCACGGTTCCAGACATGTAGAAAGAATTAGCAATCAAGGATTAAATACAGTAATTAAGAAAACAAAAATGCCAAGAGAGTCCCATTCAAGAAAAGTATTTCCAGACAGAAGGTTGAGGATATCCACTGGCCTGAAAGAAAGGACCTGGAATATTAGTTTATTAATGCAAAGTTTAATAAACTCCAGGTTGAATTTTTTTACTTGTGAATAGATGTACACTTGGAAGAAGGGGTGGGCTGCAGGCAGAGGTGTTGACTCTCCCTCATGGGGACTCCTAAACGCATGAGACCTTTGATTATCACCACTTGCTGACACTGGACATCGTTGTCTCCTGTGGATAGAAGAGATTCCAGGCAAGCTCGGACCCAGATAGTTTAAGAAGTGGGGGACAAGGGGTGAGTGGGGGTGCCAGGGGCAAGGTGGGAGTACCTAGCAAACTCAGTGCTCGGAGAGTGGGAGGAAAGGCTGGAAGCTGCAGAATCCCATGCTTGAAGGAAGACCTCCAGCCTTGTGAGGTCTGAGGCCTGGCAATTTGTGCACCTGGACTGTTAGTGACACTTGACGCATCCCCTTCAGACACCTGAGGGTGTCTGCACTTGAGCAAGACCCACACAGAGTGCACATGCCCTTTTCTCCTCATGTTGTCCGGGGAATGCTGGCAAGTGGCATGTGGAGCCTGTTTCTAGCTGAGACTTGAACACTATTCTTTCAGGCTTCAAGCCTATGGGTGAGTTGGGTGTAGACAGAAACAGTTGAAGTCTCAAAATTCTGTGTATGTGGCTACTAAAGACCGTTTCAACAAAAAAGGAAAAGATTTAATAATGAAAAACACACATGCAGAACTTGTTTTAAAGACCCTGATAATAGAGAGGAGAAATGTCAGCTTTCTGTGAATTGTTGACTCAGCAGTGAGCAGGTCTCATTGATGCCAGGTGTGATGGAGAAGAGACTCCAGCCAGTCCACCACCATCCCCTGCCTACCAGGTAGGGGTCCCCTGCTCCAGGATGCTTGGCTTGGAGTCCGTCCCACATGCACAGCCCCAGGGCTGGCCAGAGTCTGAGTCTGTGCAGCAGGATAAGTGGAGGGGATGCCTAAACAGAACAGGATTACCGGCTCTTCCATGGGGTCACTCGGCGACGTCTGGAGGGTGTGTCAGTGACAAGGAGAGGCCAGGGCTGCTATAAACATCCTACAATGGATAGGACAGCCTCAACCAAAGAGAATGGTTCGACCCAAAATGTCGGCACTCCAGAGGGTGGGAAGCCTGGGGCCTGAGGCAATGCTGACTTCCAGAAGAAGCTACGACCCCAGCCCATCCTTCTTCCTGCCAAGGTGGGGTGGGTCTCTCCTCTAGTCTGGTCAAACTGAAGGGCCTTTTGCTGTCTACTATTAATGGGTGTCTGGGGCCTCATCCTTAGAAGTCAGGAATGGAGGGCCTTGCCTGCTCCCTGACTTCCATGGCTCATGGCTGATGGCCCCCCCAACAGCCACTCCTCTGTGTTCTGGAGCAGGGCCTAGAAAGCCAGGGTGAGGGGCTGCTGACTTTACCACTAGCAGGTGCGGTCTTGATCCCACCAGTAATGTCTGATGTGGCGCTTGGGTAGAAAGAGCCAAATTGGGATGATTGGCAGTGAACCAGCAGCTGCTTTTATGGACCTCCTTGAGTGGCAAGGCTCCAGGGTCTGTTAAGTAGCAGAGAACTGGTGAAGGCACATCCTTAAACTTCCAAACCGAAGCCCAGGACCTTTCAGATCTTACTTCCTCCAAAGGCTCTCTTGGCCACAGGCACCCCACTTCAGGCCTTCAGCATGCTGCCTGGTTGTGCACCAGGAACCCCAGTAGTGTGCGGTATACAACATCCGAAATCCAGGTCAAAGTGGCTCAGTCTGATGCTGCAAGGAGACCTATCAGTAGGTCACTGGTGGGTAGCTCTTGGATTGGAATCACAGGTTATTTTTACTTACTTTTCATCTTCTGCATTTAAAAAACCTCTGCCATGAAACCCCATACACAAAAGTCAACTCAAAATGAGTCAAAGACCTGAATGTAAGTCATGAAACCATGAATCTCTTAGAAAAAAACATAGTCAAAAATCTCTTGAATGTAAACATAAGCAACTTTTTTCTGAACGCATCTCCTCAGTCAAGGGAAACAAAATAAAAAAATGAATAAATGGGACAACATCATGCTAAAAAGCTTCTGCACAGCGAAGGACATTATCAGCAGAATAAAAAGGCATCCTACAGTATGGGAGAATATATTCGTAAATGACATATCTGACAAGGGGTTAACATCCAAAATATATAAAGAACTCACACACCTCCACACCCAAAAAGCAAATAACCCTATTAAAAAATGGGCAGGGGACATGAACAGGCACTTCTCCCAAGAAGAAATTCAGATGGCCAACAGACCCATGAAAAGATGCTCCACATCGCTAATTATCAGGGAAATGAAAATCAAAACCACAATGAGGTATCACTTCACACCAGTTAGGATGGCCAACATAGAAAAGACTAGGAACAACAAATGTTGGTGAGGATGTGGAGAAAGGGGGAACCCTCCTACACTGTTGGTGGGAATGTAAACTAGTTCAACCACTGTGGAAAGCAGTATAGAGATTCCTCAAAAAACTAAAAATAGAAATACCATTTGTCCCAGGAATTCCACTCCTAGGAATTTACCCTAAGAATGTAGGATCCCAGTTTCAAAAAGATATATGTACCGCTATGTTTATTGCAGCAGTATTTACAGTAGCCAAGATACGGAAGCAACCTAAGTGTCCATCGGTAGATGAATGGATAAAGAAGATGTGGTACATATACACAATGGAATACTATTCAGCCATAAGAAGAAAACAAATCTTACTATTTGCAACAACATGGATGGAGCTAGAGGGTATTATGCTGTGTGAAATAAGCCAGGCGGAGAAAGACAAGTGCCAAATGATTTCACTCATCTGTGGAGCATAAGAACAAAGCAAAAACTGAAGGAACAAAATAGAAGCAGAGTCACAGCATCCAATAATGAGCTAACAGTTGCCAAAGGAAAGGGACTGGAGGGGGTGGGTGGGAAGGGAGGGAGAAGGGAAATAAGGGGCATTACGATTAGCACACATAACATAGGGGGTGGTCATGGGGAAGGCAGTACAGCACAGAGAAGACAAGTAGTGACTCAGTAGCATCTTACTACACTGATGGACAGTGACTGTAATGGGGTATGTGGTGGGGACTTGATAATGGGGGGAATCTAGTAACCACAATGTTGCTCATGTGATTGTATATTAATGATATAAAAAAAAAATCTCTGCCATGAGCATGGTTTCTGTTGTCAGAACCCTGTTGAAGTGACAGCTCAGTGGATGGGCGTTGCTTTGCAAAAGGATCCTATGTGACTCCTGACCAATCCCTGTGCCTATGTGCACTTGAAGCTGGGGGCCTCCATCAGCCGCAGTGACCTCCCAGAACACCAATCTTTCCCAACCACCAGCCTGTAGACCCTGTGCCCTGCTGGTCAGGAGACTTGACCCAGTTCTTTGTGGAGAAAAATGACAGATACTGTCCACAAATTTCCAATATAGCCCTTGGAGAGTCTACTTCTGGGCATGGAGATGTGTTGGAGAGGGCACTGCTGGTGTCTGCCCCCCAAACCTCAAAAGCAGACCTATTGATTTTTATATTGTCTTCCCTTCTGCAAATGTTGACTGGCACTTGGCCTTGGGTAGCGTGTAAACCTTTTTCATCTATTCACTGTAGAGTCTTAATATTGCTTTGGACTTGCCCAAAGTCATGCTTTAGTGGAAGAAGGGGCTTTGAAAGGCCCACATGTTCTTCCTTCCAAGCCACACGTCCTCTGGTCCTTCCTTAAGCTGCCCCTTCTCCCACTTTTCCAACCTGGCAGTTGCTGCTGCCTCATCTATTACCTGGGCTCTCCTACCTACCTATCCTCAGGAACCTGAAAGGATCTTTTTTCAGAAGAAGTTGAAGTACCTCTTAGATTAGTTAAGGTCCTTTTGGTCTCGAGGGTATTCTGGAAGGGGCGGCAGTGTCTCCCAGAGCAGCTATGGGCTGCTGCTGCGTTTTGGGTGCTAAAACCAGAATCTTCCTGTAGGGGAGGCTCAGGTTAAGGACATCTGGGCTGCATGTGGTGTGTGAGATTGGAGACATTACTCCACCTCCCTGCTCTGGTTTCCTTATCTGTGAAATGAGGACTGAATGTGTTGAAAGCAGTGAGTTGCAGAATGCCCATGCCAGGGAGCACCTCCGTGTATGCTACTGCTGTAACAGTTGGAAAGGTCTCACCTTTTCTGTCCCAGCAACTTTTGCAGTGGGAGGACAAGGAGGGGCATTTCAAAGGGAGAAGACTGGGAAAAAGTAGGCAGAGGGGGGTCCATGGGGCAAGGGTCTCGGTGATCCATGGGTGAACTTGGGGAGAGGGTTTACATGTAGCATGTGTGAGGGCTGTGGCCAGTTGCAGAGTAGTCAGCGCCCAGCATTTAGGTCTGGACAAAGCAGGAAGATGCCAAGGCTCTGCTACACCCCAACTGTGAGGATGCAAAGCATCACGTCACCCCTCTGTGTCCCGTGGGCAGTGGAAATGGCTGGTCAAAGGGTGCCAGTTTCAGTTCTGTGAGATGAACTAGCCTCTAGTTGACAATGCTGGATGCTATAGGTAAAATCTGAGAGAACTGATCTTATGTTAAGCGTTCTTACCGCACACAAGATCTTGATGATAACAATGACAAATACATTGATAGGGTGGGATGAAATTTTGGAGGTGATGTATCTGTGTTTATGGCTTCATTGGTATGAAGCTATCTCCAAACTCAGCAGGTTTCATATATTAACTATGTACAACTTTTCATATGTCAATCATACCTCCACACAGTGGTTTTAAAAAAATAAAATGGGAGAGAATATAGCCACTCAAAGCACTGAGCACATTGCCTATCATAGTAAATAAGCAAATAAATGTAATAATGGTTCAGTCTGTGCTCCCGACGGGGAGCTGGTCCACAGGTACTTGGCAGGTGGTGGCCTGGCCAGCTGCTCCCACTCCCAACTCAGCATTGCTTCTGCCAAGCCAGATGGCGAGCTCAGGCTGGAGACCACCTCCTCCTGACCGGCTGCTTGCCAACACATGACACTTTCCTCTGGTCACTTTCTGTCTGCCCCCTCTTCTGACACCTGGGGCCCTAACCTTTAGCTCCTCCAAGAACCTGGGTTTGCAGATACATGTGGACATTTTGAAGTGTACAGATCTGTGTTGCCTTTGTTCCCTGTCCTTTGGTCAGAGATAAAGGTGGGAAAGCTCAGCTGTGAGATCAATAAGTGCCAGGCATGCTCTGCCATCTGGTGCCTCAGACTTAAAAGAAATGGTGAACTATGTGCCTCATTTTATAAAGAATGGTCTTCAATGACACATCTACATACATAAAATGAAATGGCACTGAAATCTCATTACTGGACTTTTGCTTTGCACAAGACACTTAGGTGTAAAAGAATGTTAACTGGTCATTAAGACTGTAATCTGTAGAGGTGGGGTTTAAGTGAAAAAGGAGCAGTTCTATGATCAAACATCTATTACTGATAAATATTTCCTAAGAAAACATTTTCTCAGGTATGTTTTTGTTTAAGAATAGGAAAGTGTTACTACGATATTTGAATCAGTGCACTTCTGCATGTGCAATGCTTTTTAATATATTTTCTGGAGGAGGCAAGAGAAGAAATGAGATTATTTCAGTTGAAACAAGGAACAGGCAGAATACTAAAGCTTTTACACTTTGTCATCATATGGTCTGTGGGGAAGTTGGGGTTCCTATGGCCAGGATCCTCACTGAACTTAAACCACCTGATGATGTAACTGGCCTGTTGCTAGGCTACCGCTTCCATACCTGTAGGCAATGAGCTATTATTGTGCTGTACGGAGAGCTCGGCCCAGTGCTCTGGGCAGAGGCAGAGACGCTAGTGCTCGACCTACAGCCGGGAGAACAAGCTGGGTAATAAACCCTTTCACCCTAAAGAATGTTTTGCTGTCCATTTCTTTGGACACACTGAATCCATAGCGAACTTGCCCGGGGCTGAAACCCATTGGCAAGACAGGTCTCATGGAAAGGTTCCCCTTTTCACATTTTACTCTACATCAGTTCTAAAAGGACCCTTTTTGCTTTTTTAATGAAATGACATCTTAAAGTTGAGTGGAATCTTTCTTATGCCCAAACTGACTTATTGGCAGTTATGTCAATAGACAGCAACTTCTGCACATTGGGAGCTGGAACTGAGCCAATTCCCTGCATTCCAGAACCATGTGGGAATCATTGTTCACATCTGTTCACATGCTACAAAGGGGCTCTGCTTGAGGTGCAAAGGGTTGTGTGTGGAGCCTACTGGTCCACAGGAGTACATGCATGCCCCAGGTGGGAAGCCAAAAGATGGGCAAACATCAACCCATTGTCTGGTTTTAGTAGAAAACCCTGAAGGGCTTATTCAAAGTACAATCAAAAGCCCCTGAAACATAAAGTATGATCCTTGTTGTAAAGCTCACTTTAAGCATGGATTAAAATCTCAGGGTCATTTTTTCCCCTCACAAAACAAAGGTTTTCATGGATATGCTGGTGAATATAGCTGACTGTGACTTCATGGCAGAAAAGTGTTGTGAGCTGTCACAGTGAGCTTTCTGATGCCTCTCCCAGTTAGTTCCGAGGTTCAAAGTTGTTGCACCTGGATTTCCCAGGAGAGGATGCTCTGGATGGGTTTCCTTGTGTTTATTTCATCATGGTTTCGTGGTGGACCACCAGGCCCTACTTCTAGTTGTGCTGTTTGTGGGCTTCTCTAACATAATGTCATTGATTCAACTTCTGCATAATGCTGGGTCATGGCCTGAACTCGGCCTGGAAACACAGATATCAAGGAAGCACCCATTCCCTCTGACCCTTGTGCTCTTAGCCAAAATAATCCCAAAGCCAGGCATGAGTTGTTCCTTCATTCTAGATAGATATGTGCCAGTCCAGCACTGTGGGACCTGGTGAAAATCTTCCCAGAAGGCACTGTTCACTACTCACTGAAACCCCCAACAGCACACTGAAGAAAGTGAGCAAAAACCACTGTTGGCTGCTGAGAAGGTAGCCAGTCTCATCCTGAGGGAAGAGAAAGGTTTGAATTCAGGATTACCCAGTTTGATGCCCCATCATTAAACTAGAGGCCCTTCACCTTCAATATGTTCCTAATCTGACTGCTCTAGAGTGACCCACTACAAACCCCAAGGACAAACTGGAAGGCCTGGTGGGCTCCCTCACACTATCCCCATCCTCTCTCTTGGTGTCCTGGTTTACTTTCTAATGTCCACAACTATGCAACCTTTCAGGGTGCAGATGTGGCCCTGAGTCTGGGGAGGATACCCCAGGGCCTGCTGCTGCATCCATTCCAACAGGGGTTTCACTTCCCCCAGAATGTTCCAGGAGGCATCTTCCAAGGAGGGAAAGGGAGGGAAAGCATCTTGTGTGTGGTCTGGGATTAAGGGGAGTATGTCTTGAGGACCCAGGGAAGGAAGGGCTTAATACAGAGAATGGTGGGTGTTTTAATTACTTTTGGTGTATGGTGTAAGGTGGTACCTGGTGTGGTTCATCTTGAGTGGCTGTCAAGGTTTCCAAGCATCATTCCTGGGAGAGGCTGTCCTTTCCTTATTGTACCTTCTGGGCTCCTTGTTCATGGATTCACTACCCAGGTGTATGAGGGTTTATTTCTGGAATCTCAATTCTGTTCCATTCATCCACCTAGCTGGTACTGCCCTCTTTCAATACTATAGCTTTTAGAATAGTTTGAAATCAGGGAGTTTGGCATCTTCACTTTCTTCTTATGAATGCCTTGGCTATTGGGGTCAGAGGTTAGGGGCTAAGGGTGAGGGTTAGGGGATAGGGTTAGGTGTTAGGGGTAATCGTGTAACCTAGAGTTAATTGTTTAGGTTATAGTAGGACTAAGGTGACAGCTAGGGTTGGGGTTAGGGATTTGCGTCAGGGTCAGCTCCTAGGTCAGGGCCAGCTTCAGAGATACACAGGAAAATGGAGAAACCCTGTAAAATGGCACAAGCCATCAACTAAATACCACCACCAGCCAAAAAGCCCAAGGAATGCCTTTGTGGCACACGTGAGTCCCTGTTCAAGTTTGAGGAACCAGCCAGATGTCCCCAGACAAGGAAGTGGTGGACCCAGGCTTCCCCTGGATGGGTGGCCAGGGTCGCCTGTCCTATGCCCATTCTGAGCCCTGGCATTGGGTCCACATCTCTTGCTGCGCCTCCGATTATGAAGCTATGGACCTAAAGGGTATTGGTTTCCGGTAGCTCCCTGGTAGCCAGGCCCCGGGTGGGCATTCTGTGGCCGCTGAACTGACAGGGCCATCCTTTCCTCTCCACAGGCAGACCCAAGAGGGCTGCATCGAGGAATCTGTTTCCCAAGTCACCCAGAAGGCCCAGAAAGCGCCCCAGGAAGTGAGGACGCCCCTGGCACATGGCCACTCCACAGAAATCCCAGCAGTACAGCCAGGAAGACCCGTTGGGGCCCCCAGGGCTGGAGGGCCGGGCGAGGGACTGACAGGGGTGTGAGACACGGCTGGGGTGGGCTTGGGGAGCAGGAGTAACTGGGAGGCTGCTGTATCTCCAGGCCGTGGATGTCCAGATGCAGGGCATGGCCCTGAGAGGCCCTGCTGGAGAACCCCAACCCGGGCTGGAGAGCCAGGGCCGAGCGGCATCCATGCCTCGCCTGGTGGCAGAGACTCAGGTGGGTGGTCTGGGAAGGTCAGGGTCGTGGGAGGGCGTGGGTGGTGAGGAGTCCTGGCATAGGGAGGGTTTGTGTCCCGGGTGGGGGCTTGGCTGGGATGGACTTCCCCTGGTGTCGTGGTGGCCAGTATACCGTCAGCCCCTTTGGGTGTCCCCAGAACGCGATGCTGGTCTGTAGAGGTGTGGCCAGGCCAGCCACCCACCTGTGCTGGGCATCCTCTCTGGGCACTATGGCCTCCAGCCTCATGCCCCTGGCCCAGCCTGTCCCTCCCTGAAACACCCCAGCTGCTGCCCTCCTCCAGGGAACACACCCAGCTCCTCACACATTGGTTCACCCTTTGCCTCCACGTCCTTGAGGCCTCAGAAGTTCCGGGGATGACCTGCCTTGTTCTCTCCCTGGACACTGGAGGCAGTGTCCCCTCCTGCCCCTGCTTGTTTTGGGACATTGAACCAAGAGGGAAGGCCCCTTGGGTGGGGAGCTGTGACTTTGCGTACTTCCTGGGCTGATCCTCAGTGAGTGGCCTGCAGACCCGAGGCTGTGACAGGGGTCTCTGCTTTCACTGGCCAGGTAGGTGAGGGGCCAGAGAGGGGCTTGGCCTGTGCCTCAGACTTTCAAGGCCTGCCCAGGACTGTGCCAGCTCCAGTTAGCCCGAGAGTGGCCTGAGCCCTCTGTGTGTTTCTTCCAGCCCTGTCCCTGCCTCCTTTTGTTGTGGTTTCTGGTTCTGTAGAGTTAATTTGGACTTCATTCTTGTAACTTCTTCCTCTGTCGCTCCCACTGGTAGTGCTTCTGTCCTCTTCCAGTTCATCACACTGACTGGCTTGGTGGAGTCAGGGCCCGGCCCCCTCCCTAGAGTGAACACTCAACTTCTCCATTCCATGCCTCTTCTCCCTCCTTTTTATCTTTCTTTCTTTTTTCTTTTGGTATCGTTAATGTACAATTACATGAGCAACATTATGGTTACTAGACTCCCCCTATTATCAAGTCCGCTCCCCATACTCCATTACAGTCACTGTCCATCAGCGTAGTAAGATGCTATAGAATCACTACATGTCTTCTCTGTGTTACACTGTGTTCCCCCCCCCACATTATACATTCTAATCATAATGCTCACCTTTCCCCCTTATCCCTCCCTTCCCACCGATCCTCCCCAGTCCCTTTCCCTTTGGTAACTGTTAGTCCATTCTTGGGTTCTGTGAGTCTGCTGCTGTTTTGTTCCTTCAGTTTTTGCTTTGTTCTTATACTCCACAGATGAGTGAAATCATTTGATACTCATCTTTCTCCACCTGGCTTATTTCACTGAGCATAATACCCTCTAGCTCCATCCATGTTGCAAATGGTAGGATTTGTTGTCTTCTTATGGCTGAATAATATTCCATTGTGTATATGTACCACCTCTTCTTTATCCATTCATCTATTGATGGACAGTTAAGTTTCTTCCATTTCTTGGCTGCTGTAAATAGTGCTGCGATAAACATAGGAGTGCACATGTCTTTTTCAAACTGTGCTGCTGCTTCTTAGGGTAAATTCCTAGGAGTGGAATTCCTGGGTCAAATGGTATTTCTATTTTGAGTTTTTTGAGGAACCTCCATACTGCTTTCCACAATGGTTGAACTGATTGACATTCCCACCAGCAGTGTAGGAGGGTTCCCCTTTCTCCACAACCTCACCAACATTTGTTGTTGTTTGTCTTTTGGATGGCAGTCATCCTCACTGGTGTGAGGTGATATCTCATTGTGGTTTTAATTTGCATTTCCCTGATGATTAGGGATGTGGAGCATCTTTTCATGTGCCTGTTGCCCATCTGAATTTCTTCTTTGGAGAAGTGTCTGTTCAGCTCCTCTGCCCATTTTTTAATTGGCTTCTTAGCTTTTTGTTTGTTGAGGTGCATGAGCTCTTTATATATTTTTTATGTCAACCCCTTATTTGATATGTCATTTATGAATATATTCTCCCATTCTGTAGGGTACCTTTTTGTTCTATTGATGGTGTACTTTGCTGTACAGAAGCTTTTCAGTTTGACAGAGTCCCACTTGTTCATTTTTTATTTTGTTTCCCTTGCCCTGGGAGATATGTTCATGAAGAAATTTCTCATATTTATGTCCAAGAGATTTTTGCCTATGTTTTTTTCTAAGAGTTTTATGGTTTCATGACTTATATTCACGGCTTCGATCCATTTTGAGTTTACTTTTGTGTATGGTGTTAGGCAATAATCCAGTTTCATTCTCTTGCATGTAGCTGTCCAGTTTTGCCAACATTAGCTGTTGAGGAGGCTGTCATTTCCCCACTGTACATCCATGGCTCCTTTATCATATATCAATTGACCATATATGTTTGGGTTTATATCTGGGCTCTCTAGTCTGTTCCATTGGTCTATGGGTCTGTTCTTGTGCCAGTACCAAATTGTCTTGATTACTGTGGCTTTTTAGTAGAGCTTGAAGTCAGGGAGTGTCATTCCCCCCACTTTATTCTTCCTTCTCCGGATTGCTTTGGTTATTTGAGGTCTTTTGTGGTTCCATATGAATTTTAAAACTATTTTGCTCTAGCTCATTGAAGTTTGCTATTGGTATTTTGATAGGGATTGCATTTAATCTGTAGATTGCTTTAGGCAGGATGGCCATTTTGACAATTTTAATTCTTCCTACCCATGAGCATGGGATGTGTTTCCATTAACTGGTATCTTCTTTAATTTCTTTCATGAGTGTCTTGTTTTCAGAGTATAAGTCTTTCACTTCCTTGGTTAGGTCTATTCCTAGATATTTTATTCTTTTTGATGCAATTGTGAATGGAATTATTCTTCTGATTTCTCTTTCTGCTAGCTCATTGTTAGTATATAGCAATGCAACAGGTTTCTGTGTATTAATTTTGTATCCCGCAGCTTTAATGAATTCAGATATTTTATCTAGTAGTTTTGGAGTCGATTCCTGAGGGTTTTTTTTATGTACAGTGTCATTTATCATGCAAACAGTGTCAGTTTACCTTCTTCCTTGCCAATCTGGATGCCTTGTATTTCTTTGTTTTGTCTGACTGCCATGGCTAGGACCTCCAGTACTATGGTGAATAACAGTGAGGAGAGTGGGCATCCTTGTCTTGTTCCCGATCTTAGGGGAAAAGCTTTAAGCTTCTCGCTGTTAAGTATAATGTTGACTGTGGGTTTGTCATATATGGCCTTTATTATGTTGAGGTAATTGCCCTCTATACCCATCTTGTGGAGAGTTTTTATCATGAATGGGTGTTGAATTTTGTTGAAAGCTTTTTCAGCATCTATGGAGATGATCATGTGGTTTTTGTCCTTCTTTTTCTTGATGTGATGGATGTTGTTGATGCATTTTCGAATGTTGTATCATGCTTCCATTCCTGGGATGAATCCCACTTGATCATGATGGACGATCTTTTTGATGTAATATTGAATTCAGTTTGCTAAAATTTTTTTGAGTATTTTTGCATCTATGTTTATCAGGAATATTGGTCTGTAATTTTCTTTTTTTGTGGTGTCTTTGCCTGGTTTTGGTATTAGAGTGATGTTGGCCTCATAGAATCAGTTTGGGAGTATTCCCTCCTCTTCTACTTTTTGGAAAACTTTAAGGAGGATGGGTATTAGGTCTTCATTAAATGTTGGATAATATTCAGCAGTGAAACAATCTGGTCCAAGGGTTTTGTTCTTAGGTAGTTTTTTGATTACCAATTCAATTTCTTTGCTGGTAATTGGTTTATTCAGGTTTTCTGTTTCTTCCTTGGTTAGCCTTTGTAGGTTGTATTTTTGTAGAAAGATGTCCATTTCTTCTAGGGTATCCAGTTTTTTAGCATATCATTGTTCATAGTATTCTTTCATAATTCTTTGTATTTCTGTGGTGTCCATAGTAATTTTTCCTTTCTCATTTTTGATTCTGTGTATGTGTGTAGACTCTTTTTTTCTTGAAAAGTCTGGCTAGGGGTTTATCGATTTTGTTTATTTTCTCACAGAACCAGCTCCTGCTTCCGTTGATTCTTTCTGTTGTTTTATTCTTCTCAATTTTATTTATTTCTGCTTTAATCTTTATTATGTCCCTCCTTCTACTGACTTTGGGCCTCATTTGTTCTTCCTTTTCTAGTTTCATTAATTATAAGTTTAGACTGTTCATTTGGGATTGTTCTTCTCTCCTGAGTTGGACCTGTATTGCAGTATACTTCCCTCTTAGCACGGCCTTTGCTGCATACCACAGATTTTGTGTTGTTGAATTATTGTTGTCTTTAGTCTCTAAACATTGCTTGATCTCTGTTTTTTTTGGTCATTGATCCATTGATTATTTGTGAGCATGTTGTGTGTTTGTGGGCTTTTTTGTTTTCTTTGCATAATTTATTTCTAGTTTCATACCCCTGTAGTCTGAGATGCTGCTTGATACAATTTCAATCTTTTTAAATTTATTGAGGCTCTGGTATGTGTCCCAGTATGTGTTCTTTTCCAGAAAATGTTCCTTGTGTACTTGAGAAGAGTATGTATCCTGCTGCTTTTGGGAGGAGTGTTCTGTAGATGTCCATTAAGTCCATCTGTTCTAGTGTGTTGTTCAGTGCCTCTGTGTCCTTACTTATTTTCTGTCTGGTGGATCTGTTCTTTGGAGTGAGTGGTGTGTTGAAGTCTCCTAAAGTGAATGCATTACATTCTAGTTTTCCCTTTAATTCTGTCATTATTTGTTTCACATATGTAGATGCTTGTATGTTGGGGGCATAGATATTTATAATGGTTATATTCTCTTGTTGGACTGAACCCTTTATCATTATGTAACGTCTGTCTTTGTCTCTTGTTACTTTCTTTGTTTTGACGTCTATTTTGTCTGATACAAGTACTGCAACTCCTGCTTTTTTCTCCCTAATGTTTGCATGAAATATATTTTTCCATCTCTTCACTTTCAGTCTGTGTATGTCTTTGGGTCTGAAATGAGTCTCTTGTTGTCAGCATATAGACAGGTCCTGTTTTTTTTTTTTTTTATCCATTCTGCCCTTCTATGTCTTTTTGGTGCATTTCGTCCATTTACATTTAGGATGATTATTGATAGATGTGTACTTATTGCCATTGTAGGCTTTAGATATGTGGTTACCAAAGGTTCAAGGGCAGCTTCCTTACTATCTAACAGTCTCACTTAACTCGCTTATTACACTATTTCAAACACAATCTAAAGGTACTTTCCCCTCACCCCTTCTTTTTCTTTTCTCCTGCACTCTTTATGTATTAGGTGTCATATTCTGCACTCTTTGTGTGTCCCTTGACTGATTGTGAGTAGTTGATTTAATTTTGCACTTGCTTGGTAATTAATTGGTCTGGTACCTTTATGGTGGGTTTACTTTCTCTGGTGGCAGCTATTTAGCCTTAGGACCACTTCCATCTATAGCAGTCCCTTTAACATATGCTGTAGGGCTGGCTTAGTGGTGGTGAATTCCTTCAACTTTTGTTTATCTGACATTTTAAAATCCCTGCTTCAAATTTAAGTGATAATCTTGCCTGGTGGAGTTTTCTTGGTTGGAGGCCTTCTGTTTCATCGCATTAAATATATCATGCCATTCCCTTCTGGCCTGTAAAGTTTCTGCTGAAACATTTGCTGATAGCCTGATGGGCTTTCCCTTATACATGATTTTTTTCTCTCTCTGGCTGCTTTCAGTACTCTCTCCTTGTCCTTGATCTTTGCATTTTAATTATTATATGTCTTGGTGTTGTCTTCCTAGGGTTCCTTTTGTTGGTGATTTTTGTGCTTCCATGAACTAAGTGTCCATTTCCTTCCCCAGACTGGGAAAGTTTTCAACAATTATTTCCTCAAAGAGACTTTCTATCCCTTTGTCTCTCTCTTCTTCTTCTGGTACCCCTGTAATGCTCATATTGTTCTGTTTGAATTGGTCTCACAGCTCTCTTATTATTCTTTCATTCCTAGAAATCCTTTTCTCTCTCTGTTTTTTGGCTTCATTGTTTTCTTTCTCCCTAATTTCCACATCACCTACAACCTCTTCAGCCTGTGTAAGCCTGCTATTAACTCCCTCCATTGTATTTTTCATTTGAGATACTGTATTCTTCAGCTCTGAGTGACTTTTTTGGAGGTCTACTGTCTTTTTGTTGAGGTCTTCCCTGAGATCTTGAATATTTTTCTGTAGATCTGTGAATATGTTTATGACTTTTACTTTGAAGTCTTTATCAGGAAGATTGGTGACTTCAGTTTCACTCAACACTTTTTCTGGTGTTTTGTCTTGTAGTTTTGTTTGGACCAAGTTCCTCTGCCTCTTCATTTTTTTTAGTGTTTCCTGTGCAACAATAACTTTGTGTAGGAGGCGCCCTCTAGTGCTCAGAAGCTCAATTTTCTGTGCAGGAGCTGTTGGCGTGCAATGGGCAGGGCACCTTTCTGTCTGGCTTGTAGTGATCTGATTTCAGAGGGGTTATGTGGGCGGTCAGCTGATTGGGGGAGCAGGGAGAATACTTGGGGCTGTGCCCCTGGAGTAGCTGTGGGCAGAACTACCCTCCCCTGACAGCCTGCAGCAGTGGTGGGGGCCACAGGTGAGATGGGCCAGCACCTGCAGGGAGGAGGGAGCTCCCAGGGCTGGCTCCTGCAGGTACTTCCCTGGCTACCCCAAAACAGGCCTGAGAAGGCTGGAAGGGTCTCCCTCTGTCTACTTGGGAGCAAAGTTTGGTTTCACTGCCAGCTGGCAGACCATGCCCCACAGTGGGGGGCCTTGGGGCTGTGTTGCCAGCAAGGATGGAGTGTCTGAAGCTCCGGAGAGTTCCTAGCCTGTTGGGCTGAGGGCAGGTTGGGGAGGTATCATCCACCTGATATTTCTCCTGAGCAGAGAGCTCTGTGCAATCCTCGCCCCTCTGGCACCCCTCTTGCTGCTGGGAAGTCTTTCAAACTGCTCTCTTTGCTTTTGTCTTGGGGGGAGGGTTTGGTAAGGTATTCCTGTTCCCCACAAGAGGCTGAAATCTCAGCCTCCCCAAGTGTTCTGCATGACTTTATTGTCCGGCCCCACGAATCACCAGAGCTCCATATAATGTGGGTTCATTGTGTTCCTGGAGCAGACCGCCAGGGGTTCAGCGGTTCTGGGCTCCCACTCCCTTCCTGCTCCTTTTCTCTTCCTCCCACCTGGGGGCTGGGGTTCGGGGAGGGCTTGGGTCCTGCTGGGTCTCAGCTTGGCCACTTTACCCTTTCTGTGGAGTCCTCTCTTCTTCCCCAGATGTAGGCGGTCAGTTCTGCAGTCTTCAGGTCATTTTGAGGTTTTGTTGTATTTGGTGTATTTTTGTGTTTTATGTGAATTTGGAGGGAGGTTTCTGCCTTGCCTTCTTACGCTGCCGTCTTTTCCCCAGAATCATCTTCTTCTTTCCCTTGGTGCTTGGCACTGAGCAGTGGCTGTGGGCGAGCTCTACTCAGAGGACCTGTTCCCACATGTCCTGATTTCAGCCCCAGGGGAGCAGCCTCATGGTCCTGCTGGATGCACAGATGGACTGGCAGAGCCATCACACTGTAGCCACTGAGGGATCTCTGGGCCCCCCACCTGGGTTTTTCCATTCAGGCCAACAGCCTCCTTCCTCCTGGCATCCTCCCTGTCTTTTAGGGACATAGATGCAAGTGGGCCACCCGGGCCGCACCAGGTGTGGGAGATGGACACTTACAGAAACAGCACTTTGTGCAGAGTGCTCTTGCAGAAAGGCTGGGTCTCAGGTGGGGAAGAACTTTCCAGGAAAAGGGGCAGGCCTGATGGCTACCGGACCCTGGTCCCTCAGTGTAGCTTCCTGAGGACCCTGGACCCCATGGGCCAGGGTCTTCTAGTTCCCACTGTCAGGCTGTGCACCTGCCCTGTCCACTCCTGCAGCTGCCCCCAGATGCCAGCCCCGTGAAGCGCTCCATCTCCACGCTGGCTCCCCAGCGCCCCCGTGTGGCTCATCTCTGCAATGCCACCCTGGACCGTGCACGAGCCACCCAGGCTGCTTCCCACCACCACCACCACCACAGCTGCCATCGCCGCAGGGACAGGAAGCAGAGGTCCCTGGAGAAGGGGCCCAGCTTGTCTGCAGACACGGATGGTGGTGCGTGCAAGAGATCCTTCATGTGGCTGTGGCCTGGGTCTGGGGTCTGAGCCCATGGGGGACCCTCTTTCTTTCTGTATCTCACAACCCCGGACAATCTGCCCTGCATAGGAAGCAGTGAGTCCTGGGCCTGGGTACCAGGCAAGATTGCCTCCCCCCCCACCCTCCGTTCTTCCCCGGGTCTCCCTGCTGGCTCTGGAGGGTCTGGGTGTTGGGTGGAAGGCCTGTCTCCCTGCTGGCCTGACTGCCTGATGTCTCCTTTCCTTGGGCCAGCACCCAGCAGCACTGCGGGCCCAGGGCCACCCCAGGGAGAGGGGCCTGTGGGCTGCCGGAGGGAGCGCAGGCAGGAGCGTGGCCGGTCCTAGGAGCGGAGGCATCTTCCTCCTCCGAGAAGCAGCGCTTCTACTCATGTGACTGCTTTGGGGGCCGCGAGCCCCCACAGCCCAAGCCCTCTCTCAGCAGCCACCCTACTTCACCAATGGCCGGTCAGGAGCCAGGACCCCTGAGACAGGTGAGACTGGGTGGCCGAGGCAGCCCTTCCTCATGGCCCTCCTTCACCTTTGCAACCCGACGCTCATGTCCTTGCTCCCAGCCAGGTCTGTGCTCTCCCTCCCTGGACCATGCCATCTCTCCTCTTCCCGGGCTCTTCCCATCACCTGCCATCCCCTGGTCGCCGTCCTGTCCCTAACTTATGCCATCTGCCTTCCCACTCCCCACATCCTGCCTGTTCCCCTCCTGGGCTGCCCTGGGTCCAGCCCACCTCTCTTCTATGCCCCTCAACCCCCACCTCCGAGACTCTCATCTTTACTGTGCTCTGTTTGATCAGGTCCTTTGATTTTGATTTTTCTCTGTTCCATTTTCTTTTAGGGTAGTGGTTCAGTGAATGGGAGCCCCTTGCTGTCAACATCTGGTGCTGGCACCCCTGGCCATGGTGGGCAGAGGCAGCTCCCCCAGACCCTGCTGACCCCCCGTCCCAGTATCACCTACAAGATGGCCAACTCCTCCCCTGTCCACTTTGCTGGGGCTCAGACAAGCCTCCCTGCCTTCTCCCCTGGTCGGCTTAGCCGTGGCCTTTCTGAACACAACGCCCTGCTCCAGAGAGACACCCTTAGCCAGCCCCTGGCCCCTGGCTCTCGAATAGGCTCTGATCCTTACCTGGGACAGCGTCTGGACAGTGAGGCCACTGCCCACACCCAGCCTGAGGACACACTCACCTTCGAGGAGGCTGTGGCCACCAACTCAGGCTGCTCCTCCCGGACTTCCTACGTGTCCTCCCTGACCTCCCAGTCCCATCCCCTCCGCCGTGTGCCCAACGGCTACCACTGTACTCTGGGGCTCAGCTCTGGTGGCCGGGTACGACACAGCTACCACCACCCAGACCAAGACCACTGGTGCTAGCTGCACCATGGCCGCCACTGCCACACGCCTGCTCAGCAGGCACAGTCCAGTTGATGAGTTTTATCATCCACACGGCTCCCAGGGACGCTTGGGGGCCTTGTCTCCTGGGCCAGCTGGGTGGAGGCCCCGCTGCTCCTCTCTCTTCTCTCACACTGGATGGATCACTGATGATCTTTCCAGAGGGATGAGGCTCTCTCCATCCCCTAGTGTGCTGCCTTCCTGGGTCTCATACTGTAGACCCAACACAGGAGTTGGTGGCGTGTGATGAGCCGGATTCAGGGAGTCTGAATCCTGTGAGATGGACCCCTGCATCTGGTGTATGTGCTTGGAATCCTTTTTAGGAGGTCTGAATATTGTGGGGGGGGCATCCTTTATCCAAAGGTGTGTTACAGAGAAGCAGACCATGTCTAAAAGTTTGGTTAGACCTCAGGATGGAGTCGATGGCAGACAGCACCTTGGGAGCCCGGCCGTGGCTCTGTGCAGGTCTTGTCAGCATCCACAAACACACACGTCTGGGATCACTCTTCATAATTTGATCAGCAAGTAGACAATAAAAATACACTCAAATGCTTTCTGTCCTCTCCCAGACACTGTCAGCTATGCAAGGGCCAAATACAAAAATGTTTTTGCCATTCATTTTGTGTTTTAATCCCAATGCCCTTCACTCTTGTCAATTCTATTTATTTGATCCAGAAAAAACAGAGGAGAAAAATGGAGAAAGAAATGTTAACATAACTTAAAAAAAGTCAAACCCTTAGGAAGATCTCAGCTTATCACGACGCATGTGTGTGTGTGACTTGTACAAGGAGATGTGCTCCCATCCAGTCCAGGCAGCCCCCCAGATGACCCCTCGCTCCTGCCACTCTCCACCAAGTGCCTGACTCCGAGCTCTCGTGCCAGGCTCCTGGTGGCTGTGACGTGGGGCCTGTGTGAACTGTGGGCGGGTTTTGTGGAAACCATTTCAAACAGCAGCCAGGTAAAAGGCTGATGCCGATGGAGAACACTGAGATAAATGACATCCAAGAGGGTGGGTGCAGTTGAAAATGGGGTGATCATTTCTCCCTTTCCTCCAGTCACGGAAGGCTGTCCTGAGAAGCCACAGAGCAGTGTAGGACATGTGCTTGCTGGGGGCACTCAATCTGTTTTCCATCTGATTCTCAGGGATGGGCCGCGATCTGTGTTGTCAGGAAGTTTTACATAAGGCCGGAGAAGAGGGAAAGATTGGATGGGTGGGGGTGGTTGGGGACAGGGCGCATGGGGCAGGAGGGAGGGCCATGTCTGAGCAGGTGTGGGCAGTTGGGACTCCCAACTGAAATGAGGCTGAAATTAAGGTGAAACAGCCAATGAAGGAGAAACTCAGCCACTGTGGCTCAGGGAGGGGCATCTGAAGCCCAGCAGTGTTTCTGGCACATGATGCGGGAAAGCCGGCCGCCGACATGCAGCCTCATGGCCACTCCTACAGGGAAAAGACTGGTTAGGACTCTGGGCATAAAATGGGGGGAGACTGTTCACTTGGGGCACACAGGAAATGTTTATACGTGTCGATCTGCTGTGTCCTCCATGTCTTGAGGTGTCAGATGGCTTCTTTGATGGATCATCTGAGTGCTCCCATTGGCCTTCAGCCCGTGATTCTCCTTAAAGAAACAGCGTGTGGTGTGAGTGTGCGTGTCTGTGTGTGGAGTGCGTCCAGTGAGTGGATGCCAAAAACCCACAGGGCTATGCAACAAAACACACAAGGCCACCACCTATTCTAGAGCTTCAGCATGATTGTGACCAAACCATTTTATAGACTTTCTTTCCTCGAAGGCACAACACTATGAGACTTTAAGATAACAGAGTATTTCACTCCAGTAGGTCGGTGCATGTGATTGCTGCACTCCTGCTGCAAAACAGAAGGATGTGTATTTTGATACTGATGTTTGTCTCTGCTCCCCAGCCTATGTTATTTTGAATGTATCTTTTCTGTGCAGAACCACAGCTGACTCCCAGGCCATTTTGGGTGGGAAATCCACTTTTCTAGACTCAGAGCCTCACTGGATTGTCTGGACTCTTCTAGACGCTGGGATCAGTGAAGATGACAGAGAGTGGGGGAGGAGACACCATGTCTTGTTTTCCTGACTCTGGGTTTTGTTTCTGTATTGTCTCTTCTTAGCTATCACGTTTCCTCTGAAATCTCACAGTGAGTTACCAAATTTTAAATGCATCAACAAGTTGTCTGCATCTGGAACCAAACAGTGGCTGTAGTTTGAGCAAGTTATGTGTGCATGTAAAATATATACATATATACAAGTATGTGCATGAAAATGTGTATCTTCGTACTTTTTGATACATTGTATTCATTTGTTAATTTTTAATTTTATTTGATATAAATCAAAAGTTTGCTGCAAAACTATTTTTAACAACAGTGTTAAAAAAAAAAAAAAGGAAGAAGTCCCAACCCTGCAACACAGCTGGGACTTGCTTCAAAAAAAATTCTGTGATTGACTAGTGCTGCCTGAGTAACATTTATCAGCCAAACTTTGGATTCTGCTATTGTTTCTACAATGACATTTTGTATGAAGCAGTCCTTGGATTAAAATAAAACTTAGCAAAAAATCAAAAACAAAACCCCATCCTGCTGCTGGGTGGTATATTCGAGGGGTGCTGGATTCAGAGGCGGGTGAGCACTGGGGGGTGAGGCCATGTGTGCTGGCTGGCACGTGGGTGCACAGCGAGGAGGGCTGGGAAGGAAACGGACTTATGTGACTTGTTCTTGGCCTTCTGGTGACATGAGCATGAATCAGGGTGAGGGTCAGCATGTACATGTGGCAGGAGGAGTCACGGTGAGGCTTCACAAGAGCTGTGGTCATGCTTGAATTAGGAATTGAATACAGTTGGGGGGGCGTTAAGGCTGGGATCCAGCAGGTATTGGCTGAAGTTCTGCCTGGCTGTAAGTGTTCGGATGGGTTAGTGCTTAGGAGTTAGGTAAGCGTGAGACAGGATGGGTTAGAGTTAGGCTTTGAGCTGAGGTTGGGGTTAGGGTTAGGGTTAAGAATTAGAGCTTAGGGTTGGGTTTAAGCAAAAGGTTTGTCTAATAAGCAAAGACAGTGTAAGGCTATGTGGGTATCAGAGTTAGGGTTTTATTCAGTTTACACTTAGAGCTTATTTAGAAAAGATGATTAAATAGGCTGAGGGTTCAGATAAAAATGTAATTTATGGTTCTGGTTACACTAGAAAAAGGGATTGGAATTGGGTATAAATTCTTTAGTCCCTTCTGATATGGAGTTATAGTTGGGATTGAATGGATTAGGGTTAGGACGGTGCAGGCTCAGGGTCAGGGTTTGGGTGAAGGTTAGGGATCCACTACAAGCATTTCTAGAGAGCAGACCCCATGTTTCACCCACGTGGAAGATGGGCTTATGATCCCAGTCTAGATAACCCCACGTTCCATCCTCTGGGTGCTCTGATGGGTCCAGGGATGAGAATGTGAACAAGCCAGGCCAAAGGCATTTAAATCCCAGGGAAGGAGAAACCCTCCCTGAAGAATGGATGATGAGTGGGTGTCAGCCTGGAGCTGCTGGAGGCCCAGGATGCAGTGATAGAGACCGTGCTTGTGAAAGGGGCCGCCCCAAAGGCACTTAGCAGGGTGAGGGTGGAGAGGGGCCAGGTCGCACTGCAAGAGTGTGACCGCTGGGACCTGCCAGGCCCAAGCCTGATCTTAAACTCGCCTCTTGTGAGTATTAATTAATTTCTATAGTTTATAAAAGATAATTAGTTTATTTTACTTCTCTAGTATTTCCATGCCCTTGAAATTAAAAAAGTCCCAGCAGACCCACCAGAATTAGCAATTCCCAAGACTCCCTCCACATGGTGTCCCCACTGGGCAGGGCATGGCCTGAGGAGATGAGGGTCCTGGGTGGGGCCAGGTCTTAGGGTGGCTGCTGCTTAGCTCTGTCCGTGTTCCTTCCCTGTCCTGGGAGAGGGAAGTCCAGGCAGGGTGAGAGGTCCCTGGATGGCTAATTGGTCTGCTTGCGTTTTCCTTATTTTAGGGCCCATTTTGTTGATACGACGTTTTACTGGAAATAACGCATTTTCTCTAGGTTTCCAGTTTGGTGCAATAGGTTTCTTACTTTTTTTTTTAATTAAGGTATCATTGATATACACCATATGAAGGTTTCACAAGAAAAGCAATGTGGTTATTACATTCACCCATATTATCCAGTCCCCCCCATACCCCATTGCAGTCACAGTCCATCAGTGTAGTAAGATGCCACAGAGTCCCTATTTGTCTTCTCTGAGCTACACTGTCTTCCCTGTGACCCCACACACACCATGTGCACCAGTCTTGATACCCCTCAATCCCCTTCTCCCTCCCTCCCCACCCACCCTCCCCCACCCCTCCCCTTTGGCAACCACTAGTCCCTTCCTGGGTTCTGTGAGTCTGCTGCTATTTTGTTCCTTCAGTTTTGCTTCATTGTTATACTCCACAACTGAGGGAAATCATTTGGTATTTGTCTTTCTCTGCCTGAGCTATTTCATTGGTAATACCCTCTCACTCTATCCATGTTGTTGCGAATGGTAGGATCTGTTTCTTTCTTACGGCTGAATAGTATTCCATTGTGTATATGTACCACTTCTTCTTTATCCATTCATCTACTGATGGACACTTAGGTTGCTTCCATATCTTGGCCATTGTAAATAGTGCTGCGATAAACATAGAGGTGCATATGTCTTTTTGAATCTGAGAAGTTGTTTTCTTTGGGTAAATTCCTAGGAGTGGAGTTCCCAGGTCAAATGGTATTTCTATTTTCGGTTTTTTGAGGAACCTCCTTACTGCCTTCCACAATGGTTGAACTAGTTTACATTCCCACCGTAGGAGGGTTCCCCTTTCTCTGCATCCTCGCCAGCATTTATTGTTCCTAGTCTTTTCTATGCTGGCCATCCTAACTGGTGTGAGGTGATATCTCATTGTGGTTTTCATTTTCATTTCCCTGATAATTAGCAATGTGGAGCATCTTTTCATGTGCCTGTTGGCAATGTGAATTTCTTCTTTGGGGGTTTCTCTTATTTGACGTTTATTTTCTCCTCTTTCCAGTTTTCTACAGAACTGTCACAGCGAATCAATAAATACTGATGTTATGAATGAAGTCCGCATCTTACTCGCACCCCCGTCGCTCTGCCCCTTGCCGCCTCAGGAGTCCGTGCAGGCACCACGTGACATTTGGTCCTCCCGTCTCTTTAGGCTCTTCTTGGCTTGGACAGTTTCTCAGACTTTCCTCGTTTTGATGATTTTGACAGATACTCTGTAGGATGCCCCTCTTTGGGATTCACTTGGCACTTTTCTCAGGATTAGACAGGTTGTGGGTCTTGAGGAAGCAGGTCTCAGAGGCAAAGTGCTTTCTCATCATTTTATCTCAAAGGAATATGCTTTCGAGGCGACTTACCGTGTACAGGTTAACTGTGGTCGCTGGCTGAGGTCTTGGAAAGTTACTTTTCCCCATGCCCTTTCGGTCGTCTTCGTGAGGAGGGAAACTGTATGGAGCCCACACTTCAGGAGACAGGAGTCAGCTTTACCTCTGTGAGGGCTGCTGAATGTCTACATCGAGTCTTTGGAATTGGCGTGCATAGGAGAGGTCTATTCAATCCCATTTATTTGGAAAAAAACATGTAATCATTGTTTGTCCCCAGAGCGGGCGCCTGGGGACAGCCTGGCGCCAAGGTGCCTGGTCACTCAGGCCGTGCCTGCTCTGGCTGTGGTGAGCTCTTTCCACTGGCTCCTGTTTCCTCTGATGTATTCAGGCTTGGTGGGGCTTTACTTTTCGGTACTTCTTTACTTTGAGACACTTCAGTATTATCCTGGGTCCTGTATTTACTGTCTCAGTCCCAGTCTCAGCCATTTTGTCAAGGAGCCCTGGCTCCTTTTACTAGAGAACAGTATCAAAACCTTGTGTGAAAGCTGAGTGTGCTCAGCGGGCAACAAGAGGAAATACGTGTGTGCTCCAAGTTCTGCTGTCGACCTGCAAGTGAGAGGCAAAGAAGAGTTTATTTGGGATTTGGCAGCACAGATTCAGTCAGATACCAAAACAGTGTTCCCATCTGTAGGTTGAAAAAGGCATTTTATGAGGAAAAATAAGTGTGTGTTTTTTGGGGGGGATGGTGGGCAACTATATGAGTTAAGTAGAGAAAAAATGTTTTCTATGGGTGGTTTAAGAAGCTAAACTAATCTGGGTTATACACTGACAACTGACTCCATCTTTGGAAAGTTCACACTCATCAGACTTTTGATCCAGTGTCCACTCTCCTGCTGACTTCTCGAACAACCGATTACAACAATTGCCCAGGTAAAAACATTTTGTCCAGTCCAAAGGTTCTGATTCAGTTCAGACAGAGGCAAACGAGGCGGCTTCTCTCCACAGCCACTCCAGCTGCACTCTGTCTCGGATCCAGCCATGTCCATGTCTCACCATGTGTACACACACCTAATCATAAAGATCTCTGTGTGGAACTGTCTGAATCCACATTCAGCTGCAGGTGAGTCTGTCCTGATGTCTCTGACCCGACCCACTGTCAGGTGGATATCTTGACCTTCTGCTCTTGCTTTTCTGCAGCTCCCCCTCCAACAGGGAGAGACCTGGTCCCCACCCTTTGTCACTGATTCAGTCCACCGCTTCGCTCCAGGTCACAGATGTAGTGGTTTTGTCAGCAGACCTCAGCCAGGTTCTTGGGATCCTATGTCACAGAAATGAGCAAGGTTCCCAGCAGGGTACCACGTGGGCAGAGTGCTTCACTGGAAGGAAAGGCTTGTGTGCGAGCGAGTCAGCCAGAGGGAGCGCTGGCTCTTCAAGGAACTATGGTGTTAGACGTACATGGATTTTGGGAGAGACTTAGGGGTTTGGGAGTAATGGTATTGATAAATCATTCTATGATGTCATCTCCAGCTTTCAGATCCTAGTGGCATCACTTCATGGTAGGCAGGTGTTGGCTCAGGACATGGTCAGGGACCCCCCTCTTTGATGTTTGTATAAGATAAGCTGACACAAAAGAATTTTGTAATTTCTTGTTCCTCTTTTCCCCAAGGTAATAATTCTTTGTACCAAAACAGGGATGGGGATGGGTCATCTATTCTGGGAATATTTGTTCTGGCTCAAGATGTGGTCAATTGATTGTTGACCAGGTGATTGGTTAACTGGCTGGCCACAAATTGTTTGTTTTCTAAAGACATTCTGAGAACTTTACCCCTTTAACCTTTAAGACTCAGGATGGGGGTTTAGCTTAAAATAAAGTCCCTCTTGCTCTTCCTTATACTGTTTCAGTTTCAGGATTGTTAGCTATGACACCCCCAAGGGAAATAGCTTTATAAAATAGAGCACATTGTTGATGTACAGTAAATTCTGCCTTTAGCTTACAGCTTCCATTCATTTCCAAGGCTACTTAGGTCAGCACCTTGCACTCCACCACAGTGAGCTTTTTTTCATACATTTCTAATACAGTTAGATTCTTTGTCACATTTTGCATTCCATCCTGTGACACTCACACATACTGAATAACTTAATTTGAATAGACTGATTTAATCGTTGTGAAAATCTGTGGATTTAGACACCTGTGTAGTGGCAGGTATCCAGCGCTAAAGTAACCCATGGAATTCTCCAAGACCCCCACCATGATTCATTTACTATCTCTGTCATTTTGCATTTCCCACAATGTCATACAAGTAGGACTCTTCAGTATGTAGTCTCCTCAGATTAGATTCTTTCACTTAGCAATACATGCAGGATTTACCTGTTCATCTCCACATGGGTTGATGGCTCCTTCCTTTCTGTTGTTGAATAGTATTCCATTGCATGTGTAGGGGAGTGAAAACAATTTTTCCTTTGTGCTTCTAGGTTCTTGGCTGAGACATACCCCGCCCCCCACCTCATAATAAAAGAGATTAACAGGAGAAAATCAGACAGAAACATAACATACAGTTCCCATGAGATGCCCAGGGAACTGAATGACTTCCTGATATTGCCCAAGCCAGCACCTTGCATGTCATCATCTGCTAAAAACAAGAAAGATTATCGGGGAGTAGGGAAGCCAGTTAAGGGAGGTTATCAGACAAAGTAGAGTAAACAAGCACATGGTGGTGGTGCAAGTTGAAGTCCAGGTCAAACTCCACTGATGAGAGTTTTTAGAGACTCAGTCACCCTTCCACTCCTGGTACAGACAGGGAGGTACCCTTACAAACTTGGACACCCCTTATAAATGGGATATTCCTCCACGAAAGGGCAACTTCGACTTAGTTTTCAGAGATTCTCCTGTGTCTGTTGTTTATTAAAATTAATCAGCCTGATAATCCTTATGCCAAAGAGGCATAATTTGGGGCATATTCTGCTCTCCTTCACCTGGATGTACCCCAATTTGCTTATCTATTCATCCTGATTTCTTTAAATTTTTAGCCATTGTGAATAGAGCTGCTGTGCATAATTGCATCCTGAATTTTGTTTAGATACAGTTTTTCAAAGCAGTTGGCTAAATGCTGGATGTGCGATTGATTGTTGGGTCCTAAGGTGAGACTTGCTTTGAAAGACCTAGCAAGGCTGTTTACCAAAGTGGCTGTACGTGCATTCCACCAGCAATGAAGGAAGGTTCTCGTTATTCTTCAGCCCGCAGCAATTGTTATGTTTTTAGATTTTAGCAGTTCTAATACTTGCAGTGTAATGTTATTGTTATAATTTGTAATTTCCATAGTGATATGTGATGTTGAGCATATGTTTATATGTTTATTCACTATCAGTTTATCTTGCAGGAAGTGTCTGTTTAGATCTTTAGCCATTTTTAATTGTTTGTATTAAAGGTCTCTGTATATTTTCAGTACAAATCCTTTATTAGATATGTGTTTTCCAAATATTTCTCCCAGTTTGTGTTTGGTTCTCTGAACAAGGTAGTTGTTGATGGAGTAGAAAAATTTAATTTTTAAAGTCCACATTAATATTTTTCTTTTGTGGCTAGGCCTCTGGTGTTTATGTTAAAACTCATCACCAAACCCAAGGAGGTTTATAGATTTTCCTATTTTCCTGTAGAATTTTTATAGCTTTTCATTTAAAATTTGTCCGTTGTGAAAACTGAGAATGGGAAGCCTCACTGACAAGCAGAGGGGAGGTTTGCAGGAAGAGGTCTCAGGCCCACCCCTTCTGGTCAATTGCAGACCTCACCGGAAGGAAGAGAAGGACACCTTACAGCTCATAGTATTTTGGCTACTTTATTACCAAGTAGGAGGAGGGAAGATTTTCTGCCTCCCCCACAACAGCTCAGCCCTTGAGAGATGGTTACAACTCAGCCAATGAGCAGCCATGACAGTTTCCTCCAAGGGTTTTTTGCTTAGAATTCCCAGTTTCCTCCAAGGGTTTTTTGCTTAGAACACTTCCCTTCCTCTATAAGAGAGCCTCCTATGCTCTGTTCTCTGAACATGCCTGTGGTTTTGCCATAGCTTGCATGTCCTGGGTTGTACTTCTCTGCTTCTGAAAAAAAAAACATTTTCCTGCTAAAATAACAGACAGCTTTATTTTTAAGGTTAACCTTACTTGGTGTCAGGAGTGGGGTACAGAGAAGAACCCCCAACCCCAAGCCAATAGCTCTGAGGCCAGTTCCCTTTTGTTTTATGGATTTTTGTATGTCTGGAGTACAAATCCTTTATCAAATATGTATTTTGCAAATATTTTCTCCCAGTTTTTCCTGTGTTTGGGTTCTCTGAACAAGGTCTTTCAGAGTAGAAATTTTAATTCTATAAAGCCCATATTATTAATTATTTTTCTTTTGTGGATAGGCTTTTGGCTATGCTGCAAGTTTATTGAATTCATTTTTAGTTCTAACAGGTGTTTGGTGGAGTGGTGTGGAAATTGGAATTTAAAAATCCCAGTTTCTACTCAGGTCGTCCCAACACCTAAGGCCCAGTGGCTACAGAGGAATCCTCTCAGGTGCCTCCTAGTCACACATGAACTCCTGCAAGGTGAGTAGTGCCCCACTTCGGGTGAACTGGACCAGGGTGGGCTTGGCCTCTGTGACCCGGTGTGATGGCTGCTCTGCTTTTCCGGTGCAAAACTGACATGGTTGTTTTGCAAAGTAATTTACTTTCCAGTAATTTCAAGCATACAGAAAACTTGCAGTGTCAGTACAAATACTCTTTACACTAAATTCCCCAGCATCCCACTTTATCATACCCAACACTTCACACAAAATGCTCTTGGCCTCTACCCCAAATAGGGACACGCAGCCCCTGGAAGGAGGCCTCTGAGCGCCTGATGCCCAGAGGTCCCCAAGTCCCGGTTGGTCCTGGAGGGGAGGGGTGGCCAGGGTAGCAGGAGGGGAAAGACACACCTGGAGGCCTGCGCCGTGGCACCGCATGCTCATTGGCCGTGAGGGCCGTCAGTCGGGGGCGGGCAGCCACTGGGTGCAGATTGCGTAAGTCCTGCGGCTGCGTACTAGCTGCAGGCGCTGCCGCCGCCTTATTCAAGTCAGTGGGATCTTGAGCGCCGCCGGGAGGGCCGTCTTTCGCTGCGCTCTCCGTGCTTCTGTCCGCCGTCCCGTCCGCGCAGCGGGCAGCGGAGACCAGATGGGGATGGACCCGCGAAGTTCTGGGCCCGCGCTCTGCTTGGCTGCACCTTCCTCCCGGCGCGCCTGCGGGGGCGGCACCAACCTCGCCTCCCCGCGCCGGCTGGGCTCCCGTCGCCGCACTCGCCCCTTCTCGGCTCTCGGCGGAGAGCGGAGGGCGGCGATCGGCCCGGACTTGGAGCCGCTGGCCCTGTCGGACTTCAGAGACCTCGGTCGAGAAGCGGCTCCCGCTCCCATGGATCTGCGGTGGAGGGACCGGAGCGGGCCCCGCTTCAGGGGTGAAGGAGACAGCGACAGCCCTGCGGGCCGGAAGGTACGTGCCCGCGGGGCACGGCCGGACCCGGACGGGGCGCGGGGACCCCTGCCTCCGCCTGAGGGGGCGGCCGTGCGAGTGGCTCGGCGGGCAGCCCGGGGCCCGGCCGGGAGTCGGCGCGCTCCGCCGGAGGGGCCGCCCGGGAAGGGAGGGAGAGTAGCGGGTGCGCCCGGGGCGGACGTCCGAGCGGCCGGCGAAGTTCGCCGTGGCGGGGGGAGAGGGGCCCGCCGGAGCCGCTGCTCCTCCGTCCGGGCCCGGGTGGTGAGGGTGGTTGCTCTCCGCCTCGCGGCGCGCGTCCGCCGGGCCCGGGGCCGCGCCGCCGACGTGCTCCCGCCGCTCTGATCTGGGCCGCAGGCGGAGGGGACGGGCCGGGCTGCGCAGACGGGGAGGCCGGTGGGCGTTTTGCCGTGTGTGGATTTTCTCGGCGGGGTCCTCGAGGTCGAGGGCCGCGCGGGCTGAAGTGCAAGTGTGACCCGCGGCGGGGTGGCCGGGGAGAGGCCGCCCGGAGGCAGCGCCTTTAGAATTAAAATTTTTTTCATGACGTACCTCCCGTATTTTTAATTTGTGAATGAAGTTTCTTTACTTTGATTTGGGGACTGACAGTACATTTTCTTGTATTTAGCAATTCATCTTTCTGTCTTTTCGGTTTGTAATCTACAGCTGAGTAATTTATGACTAGCCACAGAGATTCTGAGACAGGGACCGTGGCTATAGTCAGAGTAGGGTGAGGAATCTGGAAAAATACCCTACCAAAACTCCGTATTAATTAAGCAAAGTCAGAGTCACATTAATTCTCTGAAGTAGAATATTAAAGTGGGAGTATAAGCATTCTTCAGTGAAGATTAGTTAAAACTAGAAGCCTGGAGTAACCTGACCTGGAATGTTTGAACGGATATCCCCCAGATAAGAAAATACCTTAGCATAGCCCATTGTCTTCATTGTGTCAATTAAATGAGGCTATTGTGAAATTTGCTTTAGCCTGCTAAAAGGCCCCGTTTATGTTTAACTTTGCCCAGATGCTGCTTTTCCTCCTCCAGCCCCTAATCAAGTTATGTATAACCTGGGCAATTAGTATGGCAAGTGAGCCCAGCCACCAACAATATAGTAAAAGGCAGGAAGGATCCCATCCTAAAGATAAGATTGCATTTTAACACCAAGGTCGTTAAGATTCTTAATTTACTCTTTAGCATACAGACAAGACCTCAGCCCACCTTTGGAGAACTGTCCCGAGGGGTGGAGGAGGAGGGGGAGAGGGGTGGGTGGGGGGTGGGGGCTGAGCAGCGTTCAGAGGGGGTCACTCGATCAGGGTTTGGAAGGCCAGGTGCTGTGTTTACAAGTGCCTGCTGCAAGGGCAGCCCATGTGTGTGCCAGTCCCTCAGTCCCAGGACTGAGTCACCTCCTGTGTGCAAAACCATTTTTCATACTAGAGTCTTTATTTTGTAAAAGTATCCCCTACAGGATTCCTGAGAGTGGCGAGCTCTTCCCACCCCATTCCCTTCAGTAAGGGTAAAATAAGGTTGACAGGTTATACTCCCAAACACCCCGACTTAGAGCACCCACTGTGTACCTGTGAGAAGCCCCAGGAGGGCGAAGTGTGCAGTTATGTAAGGCATTGGGAGCATGGGGGCAGTGTACGTGTGCGTGTCTGCCCTCAGGTGTCTGAGCCCTGCTGGGTTCCTGACAGGCTGTGTGGCTTTCGCTCAATCTCTTTACTTCTTTGGGCTAGTGATTAAGTTGGACTAGATGTTCTCTGCAGCACCTGCCTGCTCCGACTCTTTCAGAAGTGTGTTTGATAGAAGTTTCACAGAAGTGGTGAGGGCTTGCAGAAATTGGAATTGACATGCGGAAAGAGTTCAGCCTTCCTCGGGGACCACGGTCTAGAAAAGGCCTGGACATCTCAAAGGGAATGTGTCTGTAAAGAAATGGCAGGCAGAATCTAAGACTGGGGATCAGCGCCCACTTCTGAGAGCCAGACAGATAGCAGGTGTGAATGTACTTGTGAGTGGTTGAGTGCTGTGCCAACATTACTGAAACATTGTTGCTGTTGTAGAAGTCCCTTACCCTCCCTACAATAATTTTTCACCTTTCTTTCATCTGCCTCTCTGCTATGCTGAGGCCCCCAAGAAGGAAATACGCACTAACGGGGGATGTGGAAGCTACAGGAGGGCTGGTGGCAGGGATGAGCACATGAGCAGGTTTTGGCATAAGCTCGGTGCACTCCTAGTAAAGGCAAAGCCAGGCGGAAGGAGTTCTGTAGGGAACCCCTGGCTTCCTGTCCAATGTGAAGGAGACAACGTCTCCACCCACCCCATCCCAACAAAATACGGCAGACACCTCCTCCTCTCAGGGCCTGGAAGGGCAGGGAGGAAATGGACAGGGCTTCTGGTTGGCTCCTCGGGCACTAAGACTGTGATCTGTAGAGCAGTTCGTACCTGTTAACTGACTCCTGGTCAAGTTTGCAAAGTGCATAAACGCTCACTAGGGAAGAAAAACAGGAAGAGAAAGGAGGCACCTCTAAGGCCCCTCAGGCCTACATTCCCACCTCCCACATCATACATCTAAGGCAAAGAGCACTGCCCCCAAGACCATCACCTCCCTGAAAGTTGCCAGATATCACCCTGTCTGGTCCCCAGTATAAAAATCCATACCTAGCCTTCCCAGACTTGTGGAAACAATATCCTCAGACAAACCAAGAGTGACAATAACTGAACTTTAAAAGCGTGATAACTGATACCTCACTTCAGGAGGCTGCCTCCAGAGCATTCTTCTTAGGAATCTGGACTTCCCAGGAATCTGTTAGTACTCAGAATGTTCTAGGGCTCTTACCATCTCACCTGCTGCTGCAGGCTTTTCTAGCATACTTCCTTCACAGCACTTGTCATGATGTGCCATAACTCTTAACAGTTAGTTATTGGACTGTGTGTTTGGTGTCCACCTGCCTGCCTGACTGCAAGTTTCTGGAAGGTTGGGAATGGATCTGTGTGGTTGCTCTGCTGGCACATAGTAGAAGCTCACCTAACAGTGGTTGGGTCAGTTAGTTAATTAGTAATATGAAAGACACTTTATGGTGCACCTCAAATTAATTAATTGCCATGTTTTTTTTTTTTACTTACATCAACACAAATTTATTATCTTACAGTTCTATAGGTTAGAAGTCCAACACAAGTCTTACTTAGAAAAAAAAATAAGGTGTCAACAGACGGTCCTCCTTTCTGGAAACTTTAAGAGAAAATCCATTTTCTTACCTTTTCCAGCTTCTAGAGCCTGCCTGCATTCCTTAGCTTATGTCCCTTTCCCAACACCACTAAAGAAGGCTGGACAAGTTCTCCTCAAGTCACAGAGCTCCCTGACCTCCTCTTCTACCTCCCTTTTACACTTTTTACAAAATTTTGTTGTCATTAATCTACAATAACATGAAGAACATTATGTTTACTAGGCACCCCCCTTCACCAAGTCCCCCCTCCACCCCATTACAGTCACTGTCATCAGCGTAGTAAGATGGTGTAGAATCACTACTTGTCTTCTATGTGTTTCACAGCCCTCCCCATGCCCCCCACCACATTATACATGCTAATCATAATGCCCCCTTTCTTTTTCCCCACCCTTATCCCTCCCTTCCCACCCATCCTCCCCAGTCCCTTTCCCTTTGGTAACTGTTAGTCCATTCTTGGGTTCTGTGATTCTGCTACTGTTTTGTTCCTTAAGTTTTTCTTTGTTCTTATACTCCACATATGAGTGAAATCATTTGATACTTATCTTTTTCCGCCTTGCTTATTTCACTGAACATAATACCCTCTAGCTCCATCCATGTTTTTGCAAATGGTAGGATTTGTTTTCTTCTTATGGCTGAATGATATTCCATTGTGTATATGAACCATATCTTCTTTATCCATTCATCTACTGATGGACACTTAGGTTGCTTCCATTTCCTGGCTATTGTAAATAGTGCTGCAATAAACAGGGGTGCATCTGTCTTTTTTCAAACTGGAGTGCTGCATTATTAGGGTAAATTCCTAGAAGTGGACTTCCTGGGTCAAATGGTATATCTGTTTTGAGCTTTTTGAGGAACCTCCATACTGCTTTCCACAATGGTTGAACTAATTTACATTCCCACCAGCAGTGTAGGAGGGTTCTCCTTTCTCCACATCCTTGCCAATATTTGTTGTTGTTTGTCTTTTGGATGGTGGTGATCCTTACTGGTGTGAGGTGATATCTCATTGTGGTTTTAAATTGCATTTCTCTGATGACTCGCGATGTGGAGCATCTTTTCATGTGTCTGTTGGCCATCTGAATTTCTTTAGAGAACTGTCTGTTCAGCTCCTCTGCCCATTTTTTAATTGGATTATTTGCTTTTTTGTTTGTTGAGGTGCTTGAGCTCTTTATATATTTTGGATGTCAACCCTTTATCGGATCTGTCATTTATGAATATATTCTCCCATACTGTAGAGTACCTTTTTGTTCTATTGATGGTGTCCTTTGCTGTACAGAAGCTTTTCAGCTTGATATAGTCCCACTTGTTCATTTTTGCTTTTGTTTCCTTTGCCCGGGGAGATATGTTCGTGCAGAAGTTGCTCATGTTTATGTCCAAGAGATTTTTGCCTATATTTTTTTCTAAGAGTTTTATGGTGTCAGTTGTCACTTCTCTTTCATTTCTGACTTGAGATGTCTGTGTTCATTTCCACATGGCCGTCCTTTTGCCTTGTCTCCATTTGTTGATGGTGGTGAACTCTAAATAAGAAAATGGAAGAATAAAGTCTAAAGGCCCTGTTTTCTGTATGAAAGTGCTTTCATTTCTTTGGCCAGGTTCAAGTTTCTGTAATTTGTTGGGTCCATTTGTGAACTCTCTATTCTATTTCATTTATTTGTGTGTATTCATTTATTTATTTATTTTATTTTTATTTTATTAATCAGGAGAAAAGAAGTGCAACTTATAGTGTGGCTTGACATTTAAATCAGAAGTTTCGTCTAAACACACCTGCCCAATAGAAGGGTGAATGACCTGTGGAAACCTCTGGTAAGTCTTTCTTCTAGACATCAACATCAAGGCAGCTAGGTTTTTTAAATGGAGGGTGTCAAGCACACATTTGGTTTTGACTGGTAAAGCAAATGATTAGAACTAGTTGAGTTTTAGGTGTTTGAAAATATTCAGGGTAATGAAGACAGGTTTACAGATCAGGATAATACTGTAGAATGGAAATACAGTTTGTTCACTTAATCTAGTGCAGTTTTATAACTATCTAATATGTAAGTCGCTTGCCTCCTGAAATTGGAGTAACATGCTTGGCAAGTCTGTTACCCACTTGCAGCCAGGAGGATCCTTGTTGTTGGAGCACAGATAACAAACCGGGCAACTAGTAAGACATATTATGTTATTTTTTTCCTGAAGTTTGGTAGATTGATGATTTTTTAATAGCAAGGCAAAATCTAATTTCTCAGTCATCTTCTGGATCCATTAGGATGAAATTGCTGCTTTGGGCAATTACCATGAAGTCTCAATCAAGGCTGTCAAGTTCTGTTTCTTCAGTGGTTTCTATCAGAGCAGAGAAGGTGTCAGTGCTTTTGTGGTTAGGAGACTTGTTGTTTTGGGTCACTCCGATGTCAGGGTTCTTGTTCACGAAGCCGAAGAATGAGCTTCATAAACACTCAAGGTAGGAGAGCAAGGTAGAGGCTTTTATTTAGAGATAAAGTGAACGGACAGAGCTCCTGGCTCACACAAGGAGGGGAAAAGAGAGTCCCTGTGTGTATTAATTTTAAATATTATGCTCCTTTAGTTATTGTAGCTGTGCAATTAAGCTTGAAATTTTAATGTTTGAGTTCAACTTTTTCTTTATCATTGATAGATGAACAGGTATTCAATTGAGTTGTCAATTCCTGCAATATAGTGTGGTAAGGTTATTGTTGGGATTACTTGGGGTCTCTAAGTCAATTTGAGGAAAATGCACATCTTAGTAATGGAATTTTGATCATGGACTATATATCTCAGTTGTTTTGTTTTTTCTTTCATTGCTCTCAGAAATGTTTCACATGTTTTTCCCCAGATATCTACAAGTATTTTGTTGCATTTGTATTTTTGCATTTTACATTTTTGGTGGATATAAATGGTATGTTTCTTACATATTCCAATCATATGTTAATGGTTGACTGAAAATCAGAAACTTTTATGTTCACTTTGAACTTAAGTTTATGGTATATGTGTAAAATCCCATCTGGGCACAGAACAACGGGCTCCATTTCTGTTTGAACTTAACCATGTATTTTCACTGAATAATCCATATATTGAATTTGAGCCCTTTACCAGGACTTCTCAGAAGGGGCCCAACCATCAGTAGTGACTATGTTTGAGCTATGGGATGCCTGAACCTGCCTTTTGTGGCATGCATTGAGCACGTGTGCTCCTCCTGTGCACTCTGGTACCTTTGCTAGAGTGAAGACTTGAGCTTTTGTATCTGCAGGACCCAGGAGTCTGGGCTGCAACTTTGGGATGACTTGGAGCCCAGTCCACCAGGAGGAAAATGCTTCCTGTGTGGGGTCCTGACACCTGCAGAGGGGGCTTTGCCATGATTTCTTCTGGATGTTTCTGCAAGGAGTGAGTACAGAACCTGCCATTTTCTATCATATTCCTAAATGCTTTCTTTATTAAATTCTCATATAGTAGTGTAACTTTTTTTTTTATGTGTGTTGTATAAAAATTTCTTAGAAAGGTAAATAGGGCTGGTATTATCTATACAATAACACTGTTAGGAAAGACCAGAATTAGATTATATAATAGCTCCATGGTCTGGGCATAGTGCATGCCCAGAAAGAATAATATTTTGTGAATTTAAAATGCTTTATGGAAGCAGATCAAGTGAGGAATGAGCCAGCTCTTAGAGCTTTGTGCTCTTCTGTGAATCATCTTTAAAGATCTGACCCTGTAATAATTAATGTGCAATGTTCCTCATTCACTGAGGGTTTCTAATGATTTAACTTTATATTATTCTGTATCATTTTGATTCAGGATTGTTTCTGTAGAGAAATCCCAATTCAGCATCATATTCACAGTCATAAAATTCATATCAAGAAATGGGACCAGCCAGTCTTCCCTGCAACCTGCGGCAAAGAGAAAAAAGTCACACCCTAGTAAGTCCCTTCACTCACCTGTATTGTTACTTTTCCAACATTAAAGTAATTGAGATCCACTGAAAAGTGGAAGTTTATGTACATTAAAATTCAGAATTTTATTTTGAGTTCTATTTTATTGATGCCAAACCAGAATTTAGTACACTTTTATGTTCCTAGCTTTCAAAAAGCTAACTTATCAATATGTTTATATCCCCTGTAGCTTGTCATTTTCAAACGGGATTATCATTGTGCTTGATGATTTCTCCTGAATTAGTGTTGAACATAATTTTAAAAAATTATCTTCATCCACTAATAATGTTCTTTACTAGACCTCTGTGTGAATGAATGTATTTGTTAAAACATACATAAATGAACCAAGGGAACATCTAACTGTTTTGATACACGATTAGAGTGAGCAAGTTTCATGAATCAGGTCTAGAAGATCAAAATATGATGATGTCTTTTCTCTTCATGCCACCTACTGCATGCTGCTTAAAACCATTTAAGGTGAATTTTTTACCAAATGAAACAAACCTGTTTCCACTAAGCCAACATACAGCCAAGCCAAACACTGACATGAGCAGTGAAACCAAACCCTGACATTGGGATGTGGTGAAAGAAGGTGGGTGTTCCCCAAGCAAGGAGAATGGATAGCTAAAGCTTAAAGCCCTGCACTCACTATTGGCTTCTAAGCAAGGGCTTTTAAAGGTTATGGGAAAGGGTTGCAGGATGTGCGATGAGCTTGTGGCATTGTTCTGATGGGTCCATGGTGAGGTGACAGGGGACTGTTTCAGGAGTGTTAGCTGTCAGCCTTCTGACTCCACTGAGGCTGGAGTCCATGTGCTCATTGTCAGGAGGTGGCATGTCTGGTGGGGTCTAAAATTCCTGCAAAACAAGTCAAGGGTACACGAGTCAATAGTCTGTCTGTGGCCTTGAGGGGGAAATCAGAGTCCTGGGCCATTTTAGTTTGCTTTACCTTGGTTTGCAAACTCCCATTTTTTAAAATCTTAATTTGCAAATTCTGATTCCCGTACTGTGGGTCATAGTGGACCCAGTCTTCTGTATCAATGAGATGTCTGAGGGCCTTTATCAGACAGGGAATGCCTGTGCAGTTACAAAACATCTTTAGGACTGAAATCACCGTAACGCTTAAGAGCCAAAACATTGGCTGCTTTTTCTAAATGAGACGCATTTATGGAAAACAGATTTTCTCAGGTTCCAAGTAGAAAATCTGAAGGTACTTTACTTTTGTGTATCTTGGTTTCTGAGATGACAGTGAGATGTTTCTAATCTTCCTTTTTTATGTGCTTCCTTCTTGTAATAATGGAAAATTCAAGTTTCTCTTTAGCATGCTCATTCCTTTACTTTTTTGGTCTATTCTGAGCTTCAGAAAAAGTACATAAACCTTGCTTTAGCTTTCCATTCCTCTAATATACTTTCACCTAATATTCTTTGTTGGTAAGCTACACGATAGGCATTCTAATAAGCATGAGGAATTACATATTGTCCTGGTTTTTCACTAGAGCTGTTTTTTAACCATTTGCTTATGATTCATATGATCATCTCATCATGATCAATTGCATTAAATTTGAGAGTCTGTCTGTGCCAGCGTGCTTCTGAGTTTAGCACTGTGTATTTTATGTGTTACAACTCCTGAGGAAGTTTTCTTTATTACTTAAGGAGTCTAAAATTTTCTGGACTATTAACACGGGTTTTGTTTTAGTCTCTCATAACTACTGCATAGAATCTTTATTTTACAAGGGTGTCTATGTCTATAAAACCTATAGCATGCTGTAGGTTTTACTTCTGAATTGTTTTCATGGAGGAAGCCCTACACAGATTCACACACAGGGGAAGTAGGTGTACATTCAGGGGATTGTCTGCTTGAATTGTGGACAGTATCTGACTGTGGAAATCAGTTGCTTTTTACCAATGCTTCTATGAATTCTCATAATGGTTAATTTTCTATGACATTGGAATAATTGAAATTCTCTTAAATATTTAAAGAGTGTATGTATTATATCTCACAATGTAATATTTAAGTTTACATATTTATACTAAAGCCAAAAATATTTTCAATTTACTGTTTTTAATTTTCAAATTCATAAAGTATATCCATGTGCCTTATTAAAGTTTTACATTCATAGAACATACTTCCAAATTATATACTCTCATTGTTTATTTAAAAACGAGTGAACTAATAATTATGATGCTTGATTAAATTGTCAGTTTTCAGGAGAGTCTTAAAATTGTCAGGAGACACCTAAAATTTATTTCCAGTCACTCAAAATATCATTCCACTGTGCTAATTTGCATACAATTTAATAATGATTTTGTATCAAGATTTGGATTCAGCGTAGTATATATTCTCCTTTGATGTTCCATATATTAACTTTTGAGTCATGTTAACCTGTGTCAAAATGCACCAATTACATGTAGTCCCCTACGGCAGCACAAAGGGGATAGTCTCTTCATCATATAGCCCACATACCTCTGCACCGTAAATTCCCCGCAAGGTCATGTCGTTCCTTCCTGCTGCTTACCCAGTAATTTGTCATAAGAGAATCCCACCTCAAGAGAGCCAGAGTGGTGATTCTCTCTCTCTAGTCCCCTCTCTTCATGTTGCTGGGTCATAACTGTAGGGACAGACTCAGAGCAGCACCACACAAGAAGCAAAATGACAGCTGAGACCCCAGCTTCTGTCCTCCGCCAGCCTCGTGGAGAGGACAGGGTGCAGTGGTTCAGGGGCGCCATGGGCCTTAATAGGAGGAGTGGTGGTAAGAGGGAATGCCCTTGTCCCTGTCCTGTGTCCTGTGGCAAGGATTAGAGAGTTTTCATAGTAGCCAGGTGAGGAAAGGCATCATGATAGAAAAAGGGGTTTAAAGTTCTCAGTGTTTCCCCAGGCTCCACAAATTGTCCATCACACTGGAGGTACAGTAACATTAATACATTACTCATGTACTGCCTTCTAAATGTTCAGTTTCTTACAGGGTTGACCAGCTTTAGCTTTACAACTTGGTTCATCTGGGGTAAATCAAGCTCTTCATCCGTAACATATTTTGCGGTCAGATTGGCTTAATGGCATAGTATGAACACAGTCATTTAGAAGAGTGTTTTCAGATAATTTCAGACTTACAGAAAACCTGCAATATCCCTGATATTCCTTCATTCAGATTTTCCAGTGGTCAGTGCACCACTACATTTGCTCCATCATAGAAAATTGTCCACTGTATTTTTCCAATTAGAGGCACAATTTACCACAGAAATACGACATGACCCACATTAGGAAATCAAAATTGTTGATAATTCTTACCTGCAGACCAGCTTTAAATATCAGCAAGTGCATCAACTATGAGAAAAATATGTCTGCATTCTGGTACATAGACTTTCTGTCATTTTCATGACCTCAGTTGGGTTAGAGTCCAAAGTTCTCCAACATCATTATGTGCAGGCTCAAGAGTCCTTGTCTTCTTGGCCTTAGAGGGGAAGCTTTCAATGTTTCACTGCTGAGTATAATGTTAACTACAGGTTTATTGTATATGGACATTATCATGCTGAGGTTGTTCCTTCTCTGCTCTGTTTCTTGTGGGTTTTTATGGTAAAAGTGTATTATATGTTGTAGCATGCTTATTCTGACTCTACTGAGATGATAAGATTTTTTTCATTTACTTCTAATCTCATATGATTTGCATATTGAACCACTTGCCTCCTTGGGATAAGTGTCAGCTGGTCATGTGGGAAATCCCTTTAATGTGACCTTGAATTTGGTTTACTAATACTTTTAGAAAATGCTCATCTATTTTATTTTTTATTTTTTTTTATTAAGGTATCATTGATACATAATCTTATGAATGTTTCACATGAGCAACAGTGTGGTTACTACATTCCCCCTTATTGTCAAGTCCACAACACATACCCCTTTACAGGTACTGTGCATCAGCATAGTAAGAATCTTGCATCTATTTTCAATAAGAATATTGGTCTGCAGTTGTGTTTTTTCATGGCATCCTAATCTGGATTGATATCAGGGTAATGGTGGCCTCATAGAGTGAGCTTGGAAGTGTTCTGTACTCTCCAATTTTTTGGAAGATTTTGAGAAAGATTGACATTAATTCTTTAAGAGTTTGGTAGAATTCTCCAGTGAAGCTCTCCGATTACCGTAATCTCTTGTACAGCAAGTGTTCTCTTTTTTTTCATTCATTTATTCTTTCATCAAATACTTTATTTTTTTAATTTTGGTATCATTAATATACAATCACATGAGCAACATTGTGCTTACTAGATTCCCCCCATTATCACGTCCCCCCCACATACTCCATTATAGTCACTGTCCATCAGTGTAGTAAGATGCTATAGAGTCACTACTTCTCTTCTCTGTGCTATACTGTCTTCTCTGTCTCCAGAGATCATAGCCTTCCACTGCTGCCTCTCAGCACAGGCCTGTCATTCGTACCGGGTCAGTGGGTTCTCCAACTGCGTTTTGTATATGGAAGATGCTTCTGTTGATTCTGCAAAGTTGCAGTCTTCCGGCTGGGGAGCCGCAACCCAGGGACGGGCGGCGCGGGAGCAACCGGGGTGTGAGCCCTCCCCGCAAGCCCAGCCCGGTGTCTGCATCACCGCCGAGTTTGAAGCATCCAGTTAAAACGCAGGACGCCCGAGTTCACGCAGCCGGCCCGGCCTGGGCGGAGCGAGGATGCTGGGAGTGCCGCGCCGGGGGCGGGACGAACTTTGCGTCCCATGAGGCCCGCTGATCCCCGGGGGCGGAGTTCGCATTCCCACGGCCGGCCGTGCAGCCGCGCAGGGAGGCACCACCACGTCGAGGGCAGCTGCGGGGACAGACGCGGGATGCGCGCTCCCCCCGGCGACTCCGCCTCCCCGGGCCCGCTGCTCAGGCCGGCCCACGGGCCCGGCTAGCTCGACGCGAGCCAGCCGCCCTCCGGCCAAGTCGGTGGCAGAACCCCTCCGTGGTCCTGGGGGCGTGCCAGGCACGCCCCCGGGGCGCGCGTGCTGGGACACGGCTGCCAGCGCCTCGGCCCGCCCCAGGAGCCGGGCCCCCAGGTGGCAGGTCACCGGCCTGACAGCGCCCCCGCCCCGGGCTCTTCAGGCCCCGCGCAGCTGCCCAGCCAGCGCTCCCTGGCGGCCCCCAGGTGTCAGCTCCCACCCCCACCCACTGCGGGAGCCGAGGGCACGCTGTCCCCGCGGCCGCCGCCGCTGCCGCCACCGCCGGAGACCTGGGGCACGGGCTGGGGCGGCGGCTGAGCGCCCTCCCCTCTGGCAGGGATGTTGGGCCTTTCTTAGGCTCTTAATCTACGATACTACTACTTAGCTTTTCCTTACACTTTTGAAAAAACGGAGTCATTTTGTTCTATAGAATTTACTACGTTCTGGATTTTGTTTTGATCGTCATGGTGTCATTTTAACATGTACTCTATCCCTATTTTCTCCTTAAATGGGCAGTTGGCTCCTGAGGCTTGATTAGTTTCAAGTTCCGTGATTTGGGCAGAGTATTTCATAGGTGGTGCTGTGCACTTCTGCTGGCATCACATCGGGAGCACGTGCTGTGTGCCTTTTGCGATGTTAATGTTGATCCCTGGACTCAGGTGTCAGTCTAGTCCTTCCATTTTTTGTTCCTATGAGCTTTTCAGCTGCTGATTTTAGTGGCCATTTATCACCTTTGTCTGTATCCATTGTGGCAAAGTGGTGATGTTCTAATTCTGTCCTTCCGTCTGCATTTGTTAGTTGAAGGTCTGTGTAATTCTAGAGAGAAGAACATGCCCTACCTATAGGAATGGTAGGATAATAAGCAGGCACTGATGCCATAGCTAACTCCAAAGGTGACTGGTTAGGTATTTGCTGTGTTATCTTTATGAACTGATGATACATTTTTTTAATTCATAATTTAAAAAATTCATTTTGACATCATTAATCTACAATTACATGAAGAACATTATGTTTAGTAGACCCCTCCCTTCACCAAGTCCCCCCCACAAACCCCATTATAATCACTGTCCATCAGCGTAATAAGATGCTATAGAATCACTACATGTCTTCTCTGTGTTGCACAGCCCTCCCTGTGCACTCCCCCCCACATTATACATGCTAATCGTAAGGCCCCCTTCCTTTTTCCCCACCCTTATCCCTCCCTTCCCATCCACCCTCCCCTTATTGTTTTATGGTGTAAAAATGCAGTTAGTACAACTGCTGTTCCTACTGTCTTCATTTGAAATCTCAGCCAAAATTCTCTCCTCAGAATTAATATTTAAAATGGGAATTACTGAAAAGATGTAGTATAGATTTTTTTTGACATGTAGACACTAAGTATGTGCATTGGTTTTTTTCCATAACCCTGCCATAACATCATCTTGACTATGCTTTCATCCTGAATATCGTGATCAGTATCAAGTATAAAAATATCTTTGTAATAGCAGTGAAGTACATGTAGTGGCTAAGACCCCAGGCTTTAGAGAGAGACAGTCCTGGGTCCAAATCACACATTGCTGTTCCTTATTGCCGGTGCACCTCAGGAAATGATTTAACCTCAGTGGGCCTGTGGTTCCCTCAATGGTAATACAGGGACAGTGAAACCCACCTTATTAGGTCAAATGATTATGAAGATTAAAGTGAACAATACATTCAAAATGCCTCAGACAGAGCATGGTGCTTGGACTGTGGGGTGTAACTGTCATCCGTGATGGGAGCAAGAGCAGTGCTTGTGTCCATGGCACCCATTGTGTGAGGTCATCATATGTCATGATTCCGAGCCTGGTGCCGCAGCATAAAGGGCAGTCAGGACTGCTGGCTCTGGCTGCAGAAGTGCCCAGAGTGGTTCAGGCTGAATCCTGCTTTAAGGTTCTTTTAAGGAAAAAGGAACACTAAAAAAGTCTTATTAACCTTCACACCAAAGGAATTCTCTCTCAAAAAAGAAGTATAAGGTAATTTAAAAATTGTTTTAGAAAGGTTATTTTGAAAGGATAAAAAAATTTTCTTAACCTTCACACCAAAGGAATTCTCTCTCAAAAAATAAGTATAAGGTAATTTAAAAATTGTTTTAGAAAGGTTATTTTGAAAGGATAAAAAAATTTTCTTAACCTTCACACCAAAGGAATTCTCTCTCAAAAAATAAGTATAAGGTAATTTAAAAATTGTTTTAGAAAGGTTATTTTGAAAGGATGCTTTTCTGTGTCCGGACATACTACTTGGGACTCTAAATAAGGACAGGTAACAGTGTATTTGTTTTGATTTCCTTATGGAGGACAACCAGCTCTTGATTATTACCTATGCACTAAGCAGGCTTATTCCTGTAGTACACTAGCTTTATGCTGGTGTATGTGTGTCCGTAAACCTTTTTTCCTTCTCTCTCACCATAGTATTTATAGAAATGAATGTGTTACTGCTAAAGATTTAAATTAATAGCTGTAGAAAGGAGAATTATAATGGTATTAAAGGCTTGATCTGTCACCATCTCTATCTTCTTAGTCATCTTTTTTATCTGTTTCTTTTAAATCTTAAGAAAGATTATTTTCAGGAACCATTTACTATCTTAGTCTTGGAAATTAAGAAAAAAGAATAAACTTTTTATGCATAATTTCTGAATGAAAAAAAGCATAGGAATCAAATGATATAAATTATATTTGCTTTTTCTAAGGAAAGTTTATTGAGAAAAATACTTCTTTTTTTCCTCAACCACAATTGATTTGACTGTTCAGTGAATTAAACTTTTAATACAAGCTTCAGCTTTTCCTAACAATCCATTTCTCATTTTATGAAAAAGCCCAATACATGAATCGCCCTTAGAAAGTATTTATTTATAAATGCCTAAAGCAAAAATGTAAATGATGTCATTTTTCAGGTGAATTTTGGACACCAAGATAATCTGTTCCTTTTTTGTCACAGGTATATTTTCCTAGCTGAATAAAATATAACTATGTAAAAATCATAACTGGATTAAAAAAAGCTTAATTGATTGAACCCTTGAAATTCAATCAAAAGCTCCCCATGCTGGTGAACATAAAACTGTTTTGCCGGATTCCTTCTTAGTGTTTTAGGGTGTAAAAATGCAGTTAGTATAACTGCTGTTCCTACTGACTTCATTTGAAATCTCAGCCAAAATTCTCTCCTCAGGATTAATATTTAAAATGGGAATTACTGAAAGGTTTAGTATAGATATTTTTTTGACATGTAGACACTGAGTATGTGCATTGGTTTTTTCCACAACCCTGCCATAACATCATCTTGACTATGCTTTCATCCTGAATATCATGATCAGTATCAAGTATAAAAATATCTTTGTAATAGCAGTGAAGTACATGTAGTGGCTAAGACTGCAGGTTTTAGAGGGACAGTCCTGGGTTCAAATCACACATTGCTGTTCCTTATTGCCGGTGCACCTCAGGAAATGATTTAACCTCAGTGGGCCTGTGGTTCCCTCAATGGTAATACAGGGACAGTGAAACCCACCTTATTAGGTCAAATGATTATGAAGATTAAAGTGAACAATACATTCAAAATGCCTCAGACAGAGCATGGTGCTTGGACTGTGGGGTGTAACTGTCATCCGTGATGGGAGCAAGAGCAGTGCTTGTGTCCATGGCACCCATTGTGTGAGGTCATCATATGTCATGATTCCGAGCCTGGTGCCGCAGCATAAAGGGCAGTCAGGACTGCTGGCTCTGGCTGCAGAAGTGCCCAGAGTGGTTCAGGCTGAATCCTGCTTTAAGGTTCTTTTAAGGAAAAAGGAACACTAAAAAAGTCTTATTAACCTTCACACCAAAGGAATTCTCTCTCAAAAAAGAAGTATAAGGTAATTTAAAAATAGTTTTAGAAAGGTTATTTTGAACGAATGTTTTTCCTATGTCTGGACATACTACTTGGGACTCTAAATAAGGTAACATAACAGTGTATTTGTTTTGATTTCCTTATGGAGGACAACCAGCTCTTGATTATTACCTATGCACTAAGCAGGCTTATTCCTGTAGTACACTAGTGTTATGCTGGTGTATGTGTTTCCACGAGGAGACTTATAGTGGGAAATCTGAAATATCACAAAAGTAGGCAAAATAATGTACATCATGTACCTATCATCAGCTTTAGAAATTATCATATGAACAATATTGATCTACATATATTCCCATCTACTACTCTTCCATAATTTGTTGAAGCAGATTTTAGACATTATACTTCATCTATAAATGTATCTAAAAGATAAGAATTCTTGTTTTCTACAAAAGTATCACAATACCATTATCATACTTTAAAATGATAATTTCTTGATATCAAATATCAGACATTGTTCAAAATTTTCATTGTTTAAATTCTTAACTCTCAGAATTTCCTAAACAGTTTGTCTATTTGAATCAAAATCTAGGTAAGATCCAAACATTGGGCATGTTTGATACATCCTTTAAGGCCCCTTTAATCTTCTCGCAGTGTTTTCACTTCTTGAAATTTATTTGTTGAATAAACTGGGTAATTTGTAGAATTTCCTACAGACTGGGTTTTGCTGTGTAGTTTATAAAGCCAGGGAACTGTTTGTCACCTTTTTATATAGACCTTCTTACTTTGTTCTTTAGATTTCTACCCTTTTTCATGGCTTCCCTTAATATTAATTTCACCCAGATTTTACCTTTATAAAAATATTTAAATTATTAGCCTTCATAGAATAGCTTGCATCAAGCCCCACCCCTTTGGAATGGTCCACTGAGTCCTAGGCAGGCGTGAGAATCTCAAGCTGATCCCATTGCCTCTCATCACTCTCATTCACTTACAGTATATAAAATGATATAGATGCTGTTAATTATAGACTGTTTGGCAATTTATATTCAGAGTTGAGAGAGTTCGAGTTAGTTAGATTTCAGGGTTGTGCCAGATCTACTTATTAGATTTATTTAATAAATATTTTATTGTTAAAATGATAAAAAATACATGTTCCATTTGTATCTGACATGTTCTGACAATCTAGGTCAATCGGTTCAGTAAATGTGCTGTTGAAATGTGGCATGAGGTCCTTGAATTTTAAGTTTAAATGGCTGCTGAATAAAGATCCTTGATATTGTCATACAGTTTTTATGTGTTAGGTAGAATCGCATGAAATTGCCTATTTTGTAAGTAAAAAATGATTACATATTTACAATTTTATATAGTTCGACCTAATGGACAACTATAGAACCTCAGAAAAGGAACTTGCAATACTTGTAACATGTTCTAAATCTTCCCTGAAATTATATATTAAAAGCTTTTTATTTTTTAGGAGAAAGAAATCAGAAGACAACAAGCTGCTCTGAAGCATCAGGTCTGTAGACATAAAGTTAAACAATTGTTGAAATGTACATTTTATGATTTTTCTTAAATCTTAATTTGGGGAGCATCTTGAAAATATTTTCTTAAAAATTTCCATTATGATTCCCCCTTAAGTTTTCCCTTCATCTTACAGTTATTGCCTTGCTTTCGTATTGGTGTCTTTTGGGTGGTTAAAAATTGGTTTCATGACTATGTCATTTCTGTTTCATAATGTGCCAACTCTTTCTACTGGGAGGTGGAGAGGCATAGACTAGATATGGTATGGGTATGTTTATTTTTGTACATCTAACACCGCATTGTGATTTGGTTGTGATATGGTTGTCATAGCAATGCATAAAGTGTAGCACTGGCTGCTGTCATATTACATACTGCTGCATGGCTTTACGTCACAGTGCATTGCATACATCTGCTTGTCTGTCTATAAGTATCTGTCCCCAAGATTTTTAATTGAATTGTGTAAGCCTTATTGAAGGCCGCTGTCCGAAAATTTGTGTTACTGATGTTAAAATGAAAGTTGGATAACTGTACAAATCAGGTACAATTATGACCCATATTCTCCCATCTTTCCTGATGCAAAACTGCCATTGAATACAATGGGAATTTTCAGTTAGGTTGATGAGAGAATATGAAATAGATTCATGTTTTATAGGTAAATTTTAGAAGTGATATTAGAAATATCCCTTTGGGGATACTAAAAAGAATTGATTAGACGTTACAACTTTGATTTTTGAAGTTTGAAATAAAATGAGATGATCAAACTCTAAGTTACTGGTAGTGCTTATCTTATTTTCATACTGTGCCTTTTAGATGCCCTTATGGCAATGGTGCAGCTTTTATTGCTTTAAGTAGTGCATGAAGTGGCAGACATCAGTAAATAGGAGTATCCCGTTTCATTGGTATTGGTATATGAACCACATCTAAGCAAAGAGCAGAGAAAAGGAACAATGGAGGAAAACGATTCGGGTCACTTGTCAAAACAACCCAGTTGTACCTCTGCTAAGGAACCAAAACAAGAGGAGGCTGAGTACGTGACTTTTTGCCAGTATTATTTCTGTTCGCCTGTCCTGTATGTTCATAACATCCCATTGTATTTGTTTAGAAAGGTTCCACCGTTCTACAAGTGACTTTTTGACCGTTTGTGTAAATAGGAATTTTCGTATGTAATGTCAACTCTGTACTATAAGTAAATATATTCTTTCATCTTTTTTATGAATTGATTTGCATTGTCTTTACTTGAAACACAATGAAAGCTAAACTTTTCATAAAGATGGATAACTGTGAAGCATGGATGTTGATTTGAAACATTATTTTCTCTAGGATGATTCTTGCTGACATGGTAACTCACCTCAGCGAAGAGTTGAGAAAAGGAAAAATGGAGAAAAACGCATGTGACTTGTCCATACTACCAACTTTTGGTTCCGTTAAGACACCGAAACGAGAGGAGCCTGAGTAGGTGACTTTTTTCCGGTATTATTTCTGTTCCCCTGTCCTATATGATCATAACATCCCATTGTATTTGTTTAGAAAGGTTCCACCGTTCTACAAGTGACTTTTTGACCGTTTGTGTAAATAGGAATTTTCGTATGTAATGTCAACTCTGTACTATAAGTAAATATATTCTTTCATCTTTTTTATGAATTGATTTGCATTGTCTTTACTTGAAACACAATGAAAGCTAAACTTTTCATAAAGATGGATAACTGTGAAGCATGGATGTTGATTTGAAACATTATTTTCTCTAGGATGATTCTTGCTGACATGGTAACTCACCTCAGCGAAGAGTTGAGAAAAGGAAAAATGGAGAAAAACGCATGTGACTTGTCCATACTACCAACTTTTGGTTCCGTTAAGACACCGAAACGAGAGGAGCCTGAGTAGGTGACTTTTTTCCGGTATTATTTCTGTTCCCCTGTCCTATATGATCATAACATCCCATTGTATTTGTTTAGAAAGGTTCCACCATACTACAGGTGACTTTTTGACTGTGTAAATAGGAATTTTCCTATGTAATGTCAACTCAGTACTATAAGTAAATGTATTCTTTCATCTTTTTTATGAATTGATTTGCATTGTCTTTACTTGAAACACAATGAAAGCTAAACTTTTCATAAAGATGGATAACTGTGAAGCATGGATGTTGATTTGAAACATTGTTTTCTCTAGGATGATCCTTGCTGACATGGTAACTCGCCTCAGCAAAGAGTTGAGAAAAGGAAAAACGGAGAAAAACACTTGTGACTTGTCCAAACTACCAACTTTTGGTTCCGTTAAGACACCGAAACGAGAGGAGCCTGAGTAGGTGACTTTTTCCCGGTATTATTTCTGTTCCCCTGTCCTATGTGTTCATAACATCCCATTGTATTTGTTTAGGAAAGGTTCCACCATACTACAGGTGACTTTTTTTTTGAGAGGGCATCTCTCATATTTATTGATCAAATGGTTGTTAACAACGATAAAATTCTGTATAGGGGACTCAATGCACAATCATTAATCAACCCCAAGCCTAATTCTCAACAGTCTCCAATCTTCTGAAGCATAATGAACAAGTTCTTACATGGTGAACAAATTCTTACATAGTGAATAAGTTCTTACATGGTGAACAGTGCAAGGGCAGTCATCACAGAAACTTTCGGTTTTGATCACGCATTATGAACTATAAACAATCAGGTCAAATATGATTATTCGTTTGATTTTTATACTTGATTTATATGTGAATCCCACATTTCTCCCTTGTTATTATTATTATTATTATTTTTAATAAAATGCTGAAGTGGTAGGTAGATGCAAGATAAAGGTAGAAAACATAGTTTAGTGCTGTAAGAGGGCAAATGTAGATGATCAGGTGTGTGCCTATAGACTAAGTATTAATCCAAGCTAGACAAGGGCAACAAAACATCCACGGATGCAGGAGATTTCTCTCAAAACGGGGGGTTGGTGAGGTTCTAAGCCTCACCTCTGTTGATCCCCAATTTCTCACCTGATGGCCCCCCTGCGACTGTGCCTGTCTTAGGTTGTTCCTCCCTTGAGGAATCTTACCCGTCTCTGGCTAACCAGTCATCTTCCGGGGCCGTACAGGGAAATGTAAAGTTGGTAAGTGAGAGAGAAGCAGTATTGTTTGAAAAGGTTAGCTTTTTACTTCTTTGCAGATTTATGCCCTGTGGCTTCTATGCCCAGCATTTGTCTTGAGGTATCTTTACCACTTGGAAGAATTATGATACTCGGTAATTTCGATATGAGGCACGAATTCTACTTAGGGGTTGTAATTATGAAGGAAGAAGAGAAGCTATAGAAGTAGCAGATGGAAGAAAACATGGGAAGAGTGATTATTTCTTTGACATATCTTCTTGTAGAGTAACATAAGCATGATAGGTTTTAAACTACTACTTAAATTGCACACACACATTAACGTAATAGGAATACAGCTACATAACCAAAGCAGACCTACAATTACCAGCCATCTCCAGTGAAACCAAAAAAACCAGTTAGGCACCCTAGGCATTTGTGAAAACTTATCAATGATATGATGGATATTGTCTAACTGAATCTGTATAGTTTGAGAAAAATCAGACAAATTAAAACAACACATTCCTGGGAACCTACAGGTGAGTTTTTGACCATTTATGTAAATAGGAATTTTCCTATGTAATGTCAACTCTGTACTATAAGTAAATGTATTCTTTCATCTTTTTTATGAATTGATTTGCATTGTCTTTACTTGAAACACAATGAAAGCTAAACTTTTCATAAAGATGGATAACTGTGAAGCATGGATGTTGATTTGAAACATTATTTTCTCTAGGATGATCCTTGCCAACATGGTAACTCGCCTCAGCGAAGAGTTGAGAAAAGGAAAAATGGAGAAAAACACTTGTGAGTTGTCCAAACTACCAACTTTTGGTTCCGTTAAGACACCGAAACGAGTGGAGGCTGAGTACGTGACTTTTTGCCAGTATTATTTCTGTTCCCCTGTCCTATATGTTCATAACATCCCATTGTATTTGTTTAGAAAGGTTCCACCATACTACAGGTGACTTTTTTACCATTTATGTAAATAGGAATTTTTCTATGTAATGTCAACTCTGTACTATAAGTAAATATATTCTTTCATCTTTTTTATGAGTTGATTTGCATTGTCTTTACTTGAAACACAATGAAAGCTAAACTTTTCATAAAGATGGATAACTGTGAAGCATGGATGTTGATTTGAAACATTATTTTCTCTAGGATGATCCTTGCTGACATGGTAACTCACCTCAGCGAAGAGTTGAGAAAAGGAAAAATGGAGAAAAACACTTGTGAGTTGTCCAAACTACCAACTTTTGGTTCCGTTAAGACACCGAAACGAGTGGAGGCTGAGTACGTGACTTTTTCCCGGTATTATTTCTGTTCCCCTGTCCTATATGTTCATAACATCCCATTGTATTTGTTTAGAAAGGTTCCACCATACTACAGGTGACTTTTTTACCATTTATGTAAATAGGAATTTTCCTATGTAATGTCAACTCTGTACTATAAGTAAATATATTCTTTCATCTTTTTTATGAATTGATTTGCATTGTCTTTACTTGAAACACAATGAAAGCTAAACTTTTCATAAAGATGGATAACTGTGAAGCATGGATGTTGATTTGAAACATTATTTTCTCTAGGATGATCCTTGCCAACATGGTAACTCGCCTCAGCGAAGAGTTGAGAAAAGGAAAAATGGAGAAAAACACTTGTGAGTTGTCCAAACTACCAACTTTTGGTTCCGTTAAGACACCGAAACGAGTGGAGGCTGAGTACGTGACTTTTTCCCGGTATTATTTCTGTTCCCCTGTCCTATATGTTCATAACATCCCATTGTATTTTAGAAAGGTTCCACCGTTCTACAGGTGACTTTTTGACTGTTTGTGTAAATAGGAATTTTCCTATGTAATGTCAACTCTGTACTATAAGTAAATGTATTCTTTCATCTTTTTTATGAGTTGATTTGCATTGTCTTTACTTGAAAGACAATGAAAGCTAAACTTTTACTGAAGATGGATAACTCTGAAGCATGGATGTTGATTTGAAACATTATTTTCTCTAGGATGATCCTTGCCAACATGGTAACTCGCCTCAGCGAAGAGTTGAGAAAAGGAAAAACGGAGAAAAACACATGTGACTTGTCCATACTACCAACTTTTAGTTCTATTAAGGCACTGAAACGAGAACACTCTAAGGACCTGACTCTTTGCGGGTATTATTTCTGTGTCCTTGTCCTGTATGTTCATAACATCCCCTTGTATTTGTTTAGAAACTTTCCACCATACTAAAGGTGACTTTTTGACCATTTGCGTAAATAGGAATTTTCCTATGTAATGTCAACTCTGTACTATAAGTAAGTGTATTCTTTCATGTGTTTTTATGAATTAATTTGCATTGTCTTTACTTGGAAGAGAATGAAAGCTAAACTTTTACTAAAGATAGATAACTCTAAAGCATGGATATTGATTTCAAACATTATTTTCTCTAGTACGAACCTTAATGAAATGGAAACTCATCTAAGCAAAGAGCAGAGAAAAGGAACAATGGAGGAAAATGATTCAGGTTGCTTGTGAAAACAACCCAGTTGTATCTCTGTTAAGGAACCGAAACAAAAGGGAGTCTCTGTACCTGACTAATTGCCGGTATTATTTCTGTTCCCCTGTCCTGTATGTTCATAACATCCCATTGTATTTGTTTAGAAACCTTCCACCATAGTAAAGGTGACTTTTGACCGTTTGTGTAAATAGGAATTTTCTTACGTAATGTCAACTCTGTACTATAAGTAAATGTATTCTTTCATCCTTTCCATGAATTAATTTGCATTGTCTTTACTTGAAAGAGAATGAAAGCTAAACTTTTTCTAAAGATGGGTAACTCTGAAGCATGGATGTTGATTTGAAACATTATTTTCTCTAGTTTCGTCTTTGCTGAAATGGTAAATCGCCTCTGTGAAGAGTTGATAAAAGGAAAAATGGAGGCAAACACTTGTGACTTGAAAGAACTACCACCTTTTACTTATTCTAAGGAACTGATAGAGAACCCAGACCTCTACCAGGACATGACTTTTTCCTGGTATTATTTCTGTTCCCCTGTCCTATGTGTTCATAACATCTCCCATTGTATTTGTTTAGAAAACTTCCACCATATTACAGGTGACTTTTTGACAGTTTTTGTGAGTGGAAATTTTCCTATGTAATGTCAACTCTGTACTATAAGTAAATGTAGTCTTTCATCTTTTTAATGAATTAATTTGCATTGTCTTTACTTGAAAGAGAGTGAAAGCTAAACTTTTACTAAAGATGGATAACTCTGAAGCATGGATGTTGATTTGAAACATTATTTTCTCTAGGATGATCCTCACTGATATGCATACTCGCCTCAGCGAAGCGTTGAGAAAAAACAAAACAGAGGAAAACACTTGTGACTGGACCAAACTACCAACTTTTAGTTCCGTTAAGACAACGAAACGAGAACACTCTAAGGACCTGACTCTTTGCGGGTATTATTTCTGTTCCCCTGTCCTGTATGTTCATAACATGCCCTTGTATTTGTTTAGAAACCTTCCACCATACTAAAGATGACTGTGGGACCGTTTGTGTAAATAGGAATTTTCCTATGTAATGTCAACTCTGTACTATAAGTAAATGTATTCTTTCATGTGTTTTTATGAATTAATTTGCATTGTCTTTACTTGGAAGAGAATGAAAGCTAAACTTTTACTAAAAGTAGATAACCCTAAAGCATGGATATTGATTTCAAACATTATTTTCTCTAGTACGAACCTTAATGAAATAGAAACTCATCTCAGCAAAGAGCAGAGAAAAAGAAAAACGGAGGAAAACACTTCTGGTAACTCGTCAGAACCAAGTTTTACTTGTGTTAAGAAAGCAAAACGAGATGACTGTAAGGACCTGTGCAGTTTTTATTTCTGTTCCCCTGTCCTATATGTTCATAACATCCCACTGTATCTGTTTAGAAACCTTCCACTATATATTAAAGGTGACTTTTTGACAGTTTGCATAAATAAGAATTTTCCTATATAATGTCAACTCTGTACTATAAGTAAATGTATTCTTTCGTCTTTTTTTATGAATTCATTTGCAGTGTTTACTTGAAAGAGAATAAAAGCTAAACTTTTACTAAAGATAGATAACTCTAAAGCATGGATATTGATTTCAAATATTATTTTCTCTAGTATGATCCTTACCGAAATAGAAAATCATGAGGATGCATGGCCTTTTCGTCTTCCTGTAAACTTGAACTTTGTTCCTGGTTATACCAAAGTTATTAAGAAGCCTATGGATTTTTCCACAATTAGAGAGAAATTAATTAGTGGATAGTAAGTAAATCATTTCTGTTCAGTGTTTATTGAATGTTATGTGCTCAGTAATCTTATAGTGAGCCAAGAATACATCAATTACAAGCCCTGCCTTTAGAGACAGGACATATATGTGTGGTTAAGGTAGTATGATACGGAAGACAAGTCAATTAAAATTATATCAATAATTAGAAATAGTGTAATAAAGCTGTTTTGACTTTGGAAGGCCACCAAACCTAGCCTGGGAGATAAGGAAAAGTATCAGGGAAGCCTTCCAAAGTGACTTAAGTGACATGTAAGCTGGAGCTTATATTGCGCATCATTGGGATATCAATACCATTTCGTGTGCATTTAACAAAAATTGATTTCATAATATTTTCAGATTATTGTAAGATGGATCATTGGAAATTTTAAGTAATGAAAGCTTTACAATGAATCATAGATTACAAAAAAAGCCTGTGTTAAAAGTAGAAGAAAATTATTTGCTCCTCTCTACCATATGGTCTTTGTGATCCTATCGAAGGGTAAAGTGGCTTCCTGGTCACAATTAATGATTTTTGTTAAAATGACCTCAGACTCCTGCCAGGGAGTGACCACTGTCAGTGGGCTTTAGTTGGTTCTGGATACTGGACTCCTGTGGAACCACAGGAAGGAATGAGGCTGTTTGTTTACAGAACAAACCCACATAAAGCATTTCACGTGAGAATGGCCAGGAGCCGTGGAGCTGCATGGGCCCTCTACTCCATTCTCCCCGCTCCCTTTATTCCTATATATTGCTTTTGGTTAATGTAGCCTGTGCCCATAACTGCAGGCAAATTCACCAGTAATTCTGGAGAAAAAAAGGAACTTTACATGAAAAAGAACCATAAAATATATTTTGATTACATTCTTACTGTGTTTTTTAAAAGCATTATTTAACAGTGTATTATTTGATCCCTCCTGGATATTCCTTGGGAGAAAATGACCGTGTTCTATAATTCATATTCAATTTAGAAGTGTTGATTAGAACTTAACTCATTAGTGACCAACATTCTTATATGTATCAAAGGATTTAAGAAGTTGACAAAATGACTAATTTATTTGTTTGTAGGCTGAATGCCAGTCTTTCAAAAGATTCTATTTACCTTTTAAAAAATTAAAATTCAGAAAACCTTTAAGACTGTTAAAATATTGGTTCTAATATGAACCAAACAGCAGAAGCTGGTGTCTAGATAGGAACTAGTTCTTTTGCTCAGATGTTTAGGTGGGTAGCACATAGCTAGGACATACTTACACAGGAAGACTTTACCAGTGTTTAAATTAACTCTTGACTTTATCTTCTGCGATTCTCCAGTCCCTGGGTGGAGGATGAACTTCAGCCTCAAAATCCCCAAAACACACAAGTTCAAACATTAAAATAGAGCTTAGACATTACCAAAAATTGGAGCTCCCTTTTGAGAACGAGTACTGGTGAATGGAGGAGGAACATAGCAGAGGGAGGCAGGCGGAGGGGAGCAGTTCTGTATGATCCCGTTCATGACGCCAGCTGTGTCGGAGGCAAAATTCAGTGGATTCAAGGTCCTCTAACTTCAAATTGTTTGATTAAGCCCAAACTAATGAGTTGGAAACAAAACTCACAACAATATTTCAAATATTTAAATCAGAAATTTATAGAACAGAGGGGAGGAGGTGCCTAGTTTAATGAGTCTGGGTTCCGTCAGCTGCCCTGTCCTGTGAAGGGACGGCAGAGATGTGAGCACCGCACTCACTGCACCTAGAATCTCACCAAGAATTCTTTCCTGGATTCCACTCTCCCTGACATTAATCATTAACCTTTACTTGTAGTAAGGAAGAGTCTAAAGAGCAAAATATTTCTCAGAGTAATATTAAAATATTTTATAAAAACTATTCTCATATTTTGTATGATTCTATTTTTATGAAATACCCAGAATAGGTAAATCCATAGAGACAGAAAAACAGATTAGTTGTTTCCGGGGACTGGGGTAGGGAGGAATGGAGAGTAACTGTTTAATGGGTTGGGTATGAGGTTTCACTTTAGGGTAATGACAATGTTTTGAAACTAAATAGAGGTGGTGGTAGTAGAATGTGTGGAATATACCAAGTGCCACTGAATTATCTACCTTAAAATGGCCAATTTTATGTTATGTGAATGTCGTCACCTGAATAAAAATAATAATTCCCAGAAGAATAGGAAAATGGGTGAGGTTACATAAGTACTGACTTAATTCTCTTATTATTGCATATATCATGAGAGAGTGAAAAAGACTATACAAGGTATTTGATGAAAGAAATAGTTCCACTTTTACCAGGTCTCAGAGCTCCAGTGTGTACTTCATAGGTATTTCTAAAAGGTAGATTAGTGTTCAGCTTATCATCATATATTAGAATTAATTTAAATTTGGATATCCAAAAGCCCTCCTTCAAAATATATTGATTTGGCTTGAGTTGGCTTGAAACAAGGCAGTCCTTTTTTACCAAAAAGCTTAGGCAGGTGTATTCACCAATCTGTCTTCTCTGTGCTCTTACAGAGAAAGAGAATCAGGTTTATCGCACCAAAAAAGCACAGACGCCACAGTGCTTCCAATGGAAGGGCAGATCCTCGTAGTGTTTCTCTGTGAAGGGATAACGTGCTGTTTTGTTGTTGGGACCATTATAATCCATTGCTTGAGAAAAGAGCACGGTTGAAAAGAGAAGAGAAAGAGGAAATGGGGAAGATTTAACACAAAGTGGCATATCCTGGGATGTATGTGAAGGCTCCAGGGCAGCTGTAATGTGTATCGTGCATAGGAGGCATTGACATTATTTCTAATGAAACTAAGTTGTTTTGAATGTGGGTCATTGGGTACTACAAGTGCTACAATTGGTCAGAAAAGTTAAACTAGTCAAGTGGGATGAGTCCTGGGATGGAATTGTGATTCAAACCGGAAATTGGATGGGGGGAGAAATGCTAGTTAGTTGAAATATATCTTGATCTTCTGAGAAATCTGTTTTTTCCATTTAACCTGTCTATATCCTTTATAGTCCAGAACACATGGAAGTTTTAAAATGTTCCATTTGTAGGAGGATATAAGGTGTTTTATTTCTGCTTAAATGCAATTATCTTTTTTTTCTCTTTTCAGTTTTACTTTTAATTTTACCTTTTATTATCATTTCATTTGTTTACAAAACAAAGCCACTGTACAAAAGAACCTCTAAATCATGTGTTTTCTTTCAGGTATCCAAACCTGGAAGCCTTTGCTGTCGATGTCAGGCTTGTTTTTGACAACTGTGAAGCATTTAATCAAGACGATTCTGATACAGTCAGAGCTGGCCACAGTATGAGGAAGTATTTTGAGAAAAATACTTAGGACAGATACTCTCAAAGTGAGCCGAAGCTGCAATAATCTCTTTTTTCCTTTTCAATAAGGACGAATAAGACCAGCAATGTCAACTATATTTTACATAAATGTGCAAGGCACAAGCATAATGACTTTTTTTCCTTAGTAAAAGTATCACACACAAAAACAGTATCAGAAGAATCATACCATTTTTAAGGGCTTCACTCCTACAACAACCAAGGCCCTTGGTTATTGGTTTGTGTGATTTATCAGCTAATATAGGTAGAACAGGGAAGCACACCCAAAGAATTTTCAAAGGTAAGGGTGTTATAGAGTAAACAGCAATTAAAATATATCAAATTGCACTGAATATTCAACACCAGAGCTCTAATGTGGGAGATGGTTCTCCTTTCCCTCTCAATAAATATCTACTTTTCCTTTTTTTATTTTGTAGTTTATTTTTTAGTGAATGTATTTAGTTTTATGAATTATTCATGTTTAAACCACATTCAGAATCTTCGTTTTCTGTGAAAAGGAGGAATAGAAAATTGCTTTAAATCTTGAAAATACAAGGAATGTTTTAGGAGGAATGTCTCTGAGCAGGACGGACCCCTCATGGTCAGGCCTTTCCTCAGGTGTCCGGCCCTTCTAGTGCTGAGTGGCCCTGGACCTGCCCTGGTGGTGGGCCCACAGTGGGTGGGCATGGATTCTCAGGCATGAGCGCACCTACCCAGGGCACCAGGAGCCAGGCTGGCTGTTTCCTGCCCCCCTCCCAGTCTGCTCCCTGGAATGTCCATGGGGCAACTAGCCCTGTCACTGTGCCCCCCATGCCTGCTGAGCCCCCCAGACCAGACAGGTCTTTGGGGTTGCCAGTGGGTTGAGGTCTCCACACCTCTCTGGGGCCTTGGCTCACTGTGGCTGCATGAGTTCTGGGGTTGGCCGAGGACAATCACTCCTGCCCAACCACCACCTGCTTCTCTGCCCCCTCCACTTAGGCCCATCAGCTCCCACCTTCACCCCACCCAGTCCCCTTTCCCTCCCCTCCCCCTTCCCTCCCTTCACCCTCCATTCCCCCTGTGCCCATAGGGTTCCTGTGCTCACGGGGGAGTCCTGCCCGTGGGCCTCTGTTCTAATGGGGGACCCTCTGCTCATGGGGCCCTGTGCTCATGGGCCATGTTTTAATGGGGGGCTCATGTGCCTCAGCAACTCATTTGGGGAGTGCGGCTTTGTCTTTTGGTCAGGCTTTAATCCCCCTGGTTGCCTGACCTGGGGTTGGGGAGGCATGTGTCCCACTCCAGTCCCCATCTGCAGCCCCACATCCCTGCATTGTCCCTCTGTCCCAGGTCTGAGGCCTTGATTTGGGGAGCAGCTCTGGTGCGGTAAACAGTGGGAAGAGCTCTGGGCCCTTGGTACACCTCTGTGCGAGTTGGTGCCATTGCAGGCTCATCAGAGCCTGGTGGGGGCCCACTGGTGTGCAGAGCTGTGGGGTCACCCATGTCAAGCAGCTGGTTCATTTTGGGGTTTTTAGCGTCTCTTCCAGGTCGGGTCCCCTCCAACTCAGCCAAGCCCCTCTCCTGCATTTGCCTTGATTTGGGGCTGGATCACACATGACAGTGGGCTCCTGGCAAAGACACTCTCTCCGGGTACACCTTCCACGTGTCGTGCTCTCCCCTCTCCAGGTGCTGGCGTTTAGCAAAATCCACAGCCCTTTCCTCTGAAAGCCTTAGAGCTTCTGCCCCAGACAGTAAAGCCACGTTACAGTAAGGTTTGTTTCCACATTTATTAGGAAGAGAAAGTACAGTGTGAACTTGGCCATAAAGAAAGAGTATTTTTAACTGTAGTAAAAAGCATAGAACACAAAATGTACCCTCCCGGCAGTATTTAAGCACATTTTAGGACCATTGACTGTATCCCACTGTTGGGGAACAGATCTCCAGAACATTGTCATCTAGTAGAGCTGAACTCTGTCCCTATGGAACAGCTCCCCACTCCCCTCCCCAGACCCTGGCAACCAGCCCCTGCTTTTGTTTCCGTGACTTTGATGATGGCAGGTATCCCCTATGAATGGAATCATACAGGACTTGTCCCTCTGTGTCCGGCTTGTTACACTCAGCATCATGTCCTCATGTTGTGACATGTGACGGGATTTTCTTTAAGGCTGAACAGTGTTCCACTGTGTGGTTGGGCTGTGTGTCTTTTGCCCATTTGCCAGCGGACACTTGTGTTGCTTCCACTGCTTGGCCACCACTGTGAATAATGCTGCAGTGAACACGGCTGTGCAGATGTCTCTGAGATCCCGCTTCCAGTTCTTTTGGACATGTACCCAGAAGTCTCATTGCTGGGTGATGATGGTAATTGTATGTTCAGTGTTTTGAGGAATCACCTTACTGTCTTCCACAGCAGCTGCACCATTTTACATTCCTGCCAACAGTGCACACGGCCTCCAGTTTCTCCACCTACATTTGTCTTTTGGTTTTTGATAGTGGTTGTCCTACTGGGAGGAAGACGGCATCTCACTGTGGTTTTGGTTTGCTTTTCTGTCATGATGACAGGTGTCAGCACCTTTTCATACGTCTGTTGGCCAACTGTGCTTCTCATTGGAGAAATGTCTCTTCTGGTCCTTTGTCCACATTACAGGTAGGCTGCCTGGGATCCCCGCATCTCCTGCGGGTCTCCTTTCCACTGAGTGGCTTCTTTCCACTGTGCAGAGCTTCTCAGTACGCTGTGACCTCCTTTGTCTAGTGTTGCTGTTGTTAACTTGTGCTTAAATGTCCTTTTGATCACCTGAGATAAAGGCAGGGATGACTGCACCAAGTTCATCACATTCATCCCAAAGGAATCGACACCATTAGTTAGGTAAGAATGCCTTATCAAGCATGAACATACAATGTTTGCTGAGAATTTTTGTTTATTTTGACATAATGATAGCCTTTTAGAAGGGCAACAATAGGTTAACAACAGATCTTATGCATCGTCCATTCACAGTCCCCAAGTCTCAGCATTTTATGTTACCTTTATGCTGCTTCAGAGCACAGAGGAGGGCATGCTGTTTCCCTGGCTATGTTTTCATGTCTGCAATAACATATTATGTAAACCAGATGGCTTCTAACAGCAGGGATTTATCTTCTTTCGGTTCTGGAGACCACACGTCCAAACTCGAGGTGTGGGCAGGGCCATGCTCCCTCCTCAGGCTCCAGGGGAGGCTCCTTCTGGCTTCTTCTAGCTCCTGGGGGGCTCCAGGTGGCCCTGTGAGTGTGGCCACATCCCTCTCGTCTCTGCCTCTGTGTCCACATGGCTTCTCCTCTGTGTCTGGGTCTCTCCTCTTCTGACTCCTGTAAGGGTACCAGTCACTAGATTACTGGCCACCCTCATCCAGGATGACCTCATATCAGATTTTGCAGTTAATCCCATCTGCAAACACCCTTTTCCCAAATAAGGTCCCATTCACATGTTCTGGGGGAATATCATTTTTGGGCCCAGAAAATCACCCTTTATTTTAGGAGATGACCAGGGCCCTATATTGACTGGCACTGCCAGCAACTGTGTGGGATGGGGGTGGGGGCAGAATGAGGACCCTGGCAGCGCCTTTGATGGGAGGGATCAAGGCTGGGCTCAGTCAAAAAGTGACTTTCTACCTTGAGGCTCATGAAAGCACTTAGGCCACCCTTTCTCTCAGCAAAAGGGACCCAGCACTGAGTCCAGAGTAGTTACCTCAGAAAGCATCTTCTGGAATCTTGCCATTAATAGCATTATGGCACCAATCATTACAGGTATAGAAGAATCAGTCGCTGGACAAAATAACAGCACTGTCAATTTAGGCTCAGCAAGGCTAAAGCAGGAGTGTTTGAAGCAGGAAAGCTTGGACAATTGAGAAAGTTGGTTGTCAAGGAAATGGAGCAGGCCTGTTAAGGTTGTCAAGGAAACTTCTCAGAGCAGAAGGCAGGAATTGGGGAGCTGGACTCCCTGTGGTCCTCCTAAAGGTGCCAATGCTTTTAAGCAACATTATCTGAATGATGAGCTGGGAGTCATCTTTTCAGTGTGATTCAGTCATCTTCTCTGGTTTCAGAACTGTGGGTTAAATCAAGCCTTATTTTCTGTTACAGTTGGAGACAGGCTTGCAAAGCACCTTTCTTTTTAGGGCCAAAGGCTGCTACTGCAACAGAGTGTGCCAGCACATGAGGGGCTGAGAGGTCAAGGACCACACTCCACAAAAGCGCCTGGGGCAGGTGGGTCTCAGAGTCCCACTGTGTCCATCTTGTTTTTCCTTCTTCCTCCAGGCTGGAGGGTTCTGGCCAGCAGGGGTATAGGGCTGCCAGTGTGACCATGTGGGAACTGCATCCTTCATCCTAAGACCTGAGCTGGCAGAGGCCCTCATCAAGCCCATCCACTTCCTCATTGGAAACCTAGAGACATGGTGCCCACTCTGCTGGTGGGGATGGGCTGGGAAGTGCAGTATAGACACCAGCAGAAAAATGGAAACAGGCCCTGGCCAGCAGCTGCAAGGCTCCCCAACAACGGGATCACCAGGATGCATGTGCGGTCTTGGGGCCTGTGAGCTACACACTACTATGGAGTCCAATATTCATTGCTCTGGAAATCCAGTTTTCCAGGACACTTGCAAAACAAAATCATGAATTTTTGGGTTCATGCAGATCCAAGCAGACACTGGATGCCAGGTGTCACAGGCTTCAGGAGTTAGCAGGGGATGTTCCATATGCTGAGCAGCAGTTCAATGAGCTCCCCTGTATGTCTTCATTCTTCCTTACTCTCTGCTGCTGCAAGGCAGCTGTCATTCCATGATACTCAGGTTTTAATGAATTCCTTCCTCACCTCGTACTCTTGACTTCACTGCATCTGCAAACCAAATTCCTCCCCAACAGGAGTGACAGAGATAGCTTGCATTAGCATCCAGGAGTTGGTGTAACAAAGTACCACAAACGTAGGAAATCAGTGCCTCACTAAAGCGTGAACTGGGGGCATTGGCAAGATGGGGCTTTCTAAGGGCTTGCAGGGAGAAGTGTGGGTGCCTCTGTGCTCCCTGTGGGACCCCTGGGTGTTCCTGGGCCTATAGAGGATCATCTCATTGAGTCCCCCCATTATCCTCCCCCTATATTTGCCCATGTGTGATGGGTGGAGGCCAGACTGCAGCAAGCCTGGGAGTAGAGCACCCAGGCTCCGAGCACTTGGTTGCCATTCCCTGGAGTACCGGGCAGAGCACACTGGGGCGCACCCTCCTGTATTGTGGTGTAGCTGCAAAGATGGCTCTCGAGTAGCTTAAGCAATGCGTGAATATGCTGGAGGGGCCATGGACACCTGGAGAAGCAGGGAACCGTGCATAGCTGAAAGGAAAGGCCGATCTAGGCCTGGAGCTGGGGGCACGGGCTGGGGCACCGGGCCACCTCCACCTGCTCCTTTTCTGCTTGGTCCTCACTGCAGAGCGTGTGCACACCGTTCGTGCAGCCCCTGCAGGGACTGCGCACCTGGGGCTGCCTTGCAGAACACGGAGGGTTTGGCGTGGCCGGGCGGTGCATCATCTTGCAGAGTCGGGTTTGGGGGATGGAGAGTGAGGGGCTGGCGGTGGGTGCCAAACGCCGAAAGTGCTTATGCTCCCTAACGGAGCCACTAGACGCGGTCAGCAGGGTTGACGGTTGAATGTCAGCACCATAAGCAGAAATTGCTCCTTGCTCGCTCTGGAGAATGACGGTACCCTAATGTCAGGATCGGGAGCGAAGTTTGAGGGGCGAGGACATGGCGCCCCAACCCACCCAGGCTGGGGAGGCAACAGGTCCCTGGAGCCACGCCTGTGGGGTCGAGATGCGCTTGCGGGCCTGTGAATGAACGAGCGCGAACCTGCACGTCAGGTCTTTAGTGAGCCGCCAGCCCTTCTCCGTCTTTTTCCGTTACTTCCCGTCTCTCTCCGCCATTCTCCGTCTCTTTCCGTCAGTCTTCGTCGTCCCTCGCCTCTCCCGTCAATCTCCGCCTCTCTCCGTCAGTTTCCGTCCCTGTCCGTCATTCCCCGTCTCTCTCCGCTATTCTCCGTTTCTTTCCGTCAGTCTTCGTCATTCCCCGGCTCTCCCCGTCAATCTCCGTCTCTCTCCCTCTCTCTCCGTCAATTTCCGCCCCTGTCCGTCATTCCCCGTCTCTCTCCGCCATTGTCCGGCTCTTTCCGTCAGTCTTCGTCATCCCCCGCCTCTCCTCGCCAATCTCCGTCTCCGTCAATTTCCGCCTCTGTCCGTGATTCCCCGCCTCTGTCCGTCTCTCCCTGCGCAGGTCTGCCGGTGGCTCTCCGTAGATTCCTGTGTTCACAGGCGCACGGTTCGCTCTGCTCCTGGCGCGTCCTGCCTCTGTGCAGAGGCGCAGAAGCTCGTAGCTGGGTCAGCCGCCCGTTGCTGTCTGCGTGTCTGTCCCTTCTGCCCTGCAGCCTCCCCCCGGGGGCTCCCTTCCGGTCCGTCCCCGCGCCGCTCTGGGCTCCGTTACCTGCTGGCACCCCGGGAGAGGCTCGGCTCGCTCCCTGTCCCCCATTTCTGGGATCCCTCCTATCGTTGGCGGGCGGTTTCCCGTCCTGTCGCTGTGCCACCTCCCCGCCCACACCGCCTGGACTCAGGACAACTCCTGCCTTCCTCCTGCGGCTCCCTCACCCTCAGCCCCGTGCTCTTCGCCGGGCTCCTGGACTGCGGGCGGCGGCGGAGCTACCGTCACCAGGGCGGCGGGGAGGGAATTCTAGGGGTCAGGGTTAGGGTGCGGGTTTGGGAGGGGTGGTAGGGTTAGGGTGTGGGTCAGGGAAAAGGTACTGGTCAGGGTACGGGTTAGGGTATCTGTGGGAGCTGCATGTGCTCAGTGGACCACGCAGGGGAGTGTGTGTGTGTGAGTGTGTGTGTGTGTCACAGTCTGTGTTGCCAATCTGAAAAGAAACACCTGCAGAGAGGCAACCTAGAGTTTAGTTGGGATTACATAATTTCAGTTTGGAGAGCGCAGATTCAGGTAGGTACCCAAATCGTGTTCCCAGTTGTAGGGTGAAACAAGGGGTCCTATGAGAAAAAGGAAGACGGGCAATTAAATGAACTAAAAAGAGAAAAGAACTTTCTATGGGTGTTAAGACAAGCCGATCTACTCTGTGTTGCATATTGGCCACTGAGTCTATCTTGTGGAAGTCCACATCCATCACACTTGTCATCAGATGCCTGTCCTCCTGCTGGCCACTCAAACAATGGCTGTTTTGCGCATTCCAAACGTTTTGGCCCAGTTCAGACAAAGGTGGGTGAGGCGGCTTCTCGCCAGCTGCCGCTCCACCTCCGTTCTGACACGGCTCCAGTAGTGCCCGTCTTTCACAATGTTCACGCACCTAGCTATAAAGATTTGTGTGTGGAGCTTCCGACATCCACACCAAGCTGCAGGTCTCCAACTTGATCCATGATCACATAGATCTTGTAACCTTCTCCCCTTGTTTACCTGTAACTTCTGCCTCCAACAGGGAGAAACCTGGCTCCAACTATGTGTCACTTACATAATCCACTGTTCATCCTAGATTACAGATGTAGTGTTTTCAGGGTTGTCAGCAAGGACCTGCATCGAAATAGCTGATAAAACACAGTCCCCTATCTGTGTACAGTACGTTTTCCCTTTAGTCAACAGATTCTGTTCATTTCCCAGTTTCCTTAGGTCTCACCACCAACAGTGAGCTTTCCCCCAGACATTTCTAATACAGTTAGATTCTTTGTTAAATTTTGTATTCCACCCTTGGACAGTCTCACATCCTAACTGACTTAATTTGAATAGATTATGATTTAATTGTTGGGCTCTAAGGATCTATGGGTTTAGACAAACACATAGTAGCCAGTGTGCCTCACTGGAGGGTCCCATGGGACACTCCAGACTCCCCACCATGACCCGTTTACCACCTCCATAGCTGTGCCTTGTTCAGAGCGTCATGTACACGGGGTCCCACAGTGTGTGGCCTCTTCAGGTTGGCTCCTGTCACTTAGCATTATGCACACAGATTCACCCACGTCTCTGCACGGGTTGGCAGTTCCTTCCTTTCTGTTGCTGAATAGTTTCCATTCCTTGTGTAAGGGAGGCAGAATATCCCCCCTGCCCTTCTCGGTTCCTGCCTGAGACAGCTGCTCCTCCTGCCCACAATAAAGAATGCTCAACAGAAGAAAAGCAGACAGAAATGTAATGACATGTATACTTCCCGTGTGCATGGGAGATACCCAGGAACACTGAGTAGCTCCCCAAAATGACCCAAGTTACCACCTTAAAAGCTATCTTCAGCTAAAAACCAGAAAGGTGTTAGGGAAGGAGGGAAGCTAGGTTACTGGGAGGTTATCAGGCAAAATAGGATAAACACAAGTACATGGTTGTCATGCAAATTTGAACTGAGGCCAAACTCCACTGATAAAAGTTTCTATAGATTTGGTTATCCTTCCTTTCCTAGTACAGAGGGAGGCACCCTTACACATGTGGATTTCCTGCATAAAAGCAAATGCTCCTCATAACAGGGCAGCTTTTCAATTTCCAGAGATTATCCTATGCTTTTAAAAATAGTTAATCAGCTGAACATAATCCTGTTCCAAAGAGGCATAGTCTGCTCCCCTTCCCGTGGGTGTACCACACTTTGCGTATCCATTCATCTACCGGAGAACATTCTGACATCTCTAAGTTTTTAGTCATTGTGCTGTTGCATAAAATTGCATGATGGTTATGGCTGGGATAGTGTTTCAAAGCAGTTGTTTAAATATGGGAGGTGCACCTCTGGGATCCTAAGGTGAGAATCTTTTTCTAATGGTAAAATGTTTTTTAATGGTTCTTTTTTGTTTTATGGATTTCTGTATATCTTGAGTGCGAATCCTTTATCAAATACATATTCTGTAAATATTTTCTCCCAGTTTCCATCTTGTCTTTGGGTTCTCCGAACAAGGTCTTTTAGAGTAGACAATTTTAATTATATAAAGCCCACGTGATTAGTTATTTTTCTTTTGTGGATAGACTTTTGGTGTTGACTGTTAAAAGTCATCAGCAAGATTGTGTAGGTTTTCTAGCTTTTAACTAAAATTTTTATAATTTTACATCTAAAATTTGTCTATGGACAATTCTGAGTGAGTTTTGGTGTAAGCTGTAAAGCCTGTGTCTACCTTCATTTCAGTCCGTACGGTCTCCAACGAATTGGAGAAGACACGGAACAGTCCTGCCCATTGGGAGTTTGAATTAACAGAGATTTGTGGTTCATCCGTTTAACCACGAGGTGGCGCCTCTGCTCCTATCAGGCCCCGGGACTGCCGCTCTCCTAATGGGAGCCGGGATTCCTTGGGCTCCGCTGCGGCCCCGGGACCCCGCCGGCCGCGTCCGCAGTGACAGCTTGGTTTCCTCCGGAGCCGCGGGACAGAAAGGTGAGGAGAGGCTTCTCATGCACTGCCTGCCAAGCGCTCCCCTACAGGGGCCGGGGGGAGGAAAGGCCTGCAGCGGGGAACGGGGTCTTCGCGGAGTTTGGGGGCACGGCGGGCGCGGGTGATTTCGGGCTGCAGGCGTGGTGGGCGGTGCTCGGGGCGAGTTTGGGGCGCGGGTGAGTTCGGGCCGGGGCACGGCGGGGCTGAGGCGGGTGCGCGGCGCCCAGCGCGTCCCCAGGAGCCTGTGTCTTCGCGCCATGCGCCCCGGGCCCTGTGTGGCGGGTGGATTGGCCGCACCTGTGGGACACCCTCCAGCTCCAGGCGTCCTTCCTAACGAGGCTCTGAGACGGGAGTGGGGCAGGGAACTTGGCTGCTGAGGCGGCCTGTTTACCGGGGCCGCAGCTCTTGCTGTGCGCCGAGCACACCAGGCGGTTTCCTGGGAAGGGCCCCCGGGGAGGGGGCCGCCTGGGAGACCCCCGAGGCGCATTGAGGCGCTGACCCAGCCTGGCTCCCCAAGGACGGCCCCTACCCACGGCCTGGGACCAGGGCTTCGTGGTCGGCTCCTCAGGCAGAGCGGGTTTTGGGGGGCTGAGGTTGCCCGGTGCCTGTTTCCACACCAGCATCTGCCTCGGCGCCACGCGGGGTCTCAGTTGCTGCAGCACCGCAGTGTAGTGGGAAGTCTGGGCACGATGCCCCAGCTCTGCTTTCCAAGGATGGTTGTGGAGATGGGGTCCTGTGGGGTTCCATCCAGCCTGTAAGGTGTCTGCTTCTGTGAGAAGTGCGATGGAATTTCAGTGGGGGTGGCACGGATTCTGCACGTTGCTGTGGGCAGAGGAGACTTGTCATAATCTAATTCTTCCCATCCACGTCCGCAGCGTCCACAGTTTTCAGATCTCAGGCCTCCCGTGTCCTTGGTTAAGTTTCTTCTTAGGTACTTGTAACTCCAGGGGAAATTTCTGGGGCAAAGTACCTTTGAACCGAAATCAGTCAAAGGGAGAAATAAAGTGGGAGAAACCAGTTTATTACTTACTAGCAGCCATACACTACTGCTCGCCAGTGTCTCTCACAACCTGGCTGCAGAAGAAGGGGCCCCACCCAACTTCTCCAGTCCAGATATGCCCTCGCTCACCCTTGTAATTACCTGTTGATATAGAGATGGACTACTTCTCTCCACCCCTTGGAAACCACCTACTGATGAGATGCACTGAGGCCAGGCAAGAGATTATGGAAATACTGCAATTTTACCCACAACACTTTATACTTTATGATGCAGTTTTAAAGGGCATTGCTTTCTTAATCTCTCTGATGGTAGGTTATTAGTGAATACAAACAACCGATTTTTTTATGTTGGTTTCGTATCTTAGAAGTTTATTGAATTCATTTTTAGTTCTAATAAGGTCTTTGGTGGAGGGTGTGGGAAACTGGAATTCTAAAATCCCACTGTTTGTACAGCAGGTCATCCCAATGCCTAAGGCCCAGGGGCTACAGGGGATCCTCTAATGACTCCTGGACCCCTGTAAGGTGAGTAGCGCCCCCTTTGGGTGAACTGGATGGGGAGGGCTTGGCCCCTGTTGACGCGGTGTGATGCTTTTCTCATGGTTATTTTGCAAAGTAAATTAATTTCCAGCATACAGAAAACTTGCAGTGTCAGTACAAATTCTCTTTATACTGAATTCCCCAGCACCTCACTTAACCACAGTTGCCACTTCACAGAAAATGCTGGAGCGCCTACCCTAAACAGGGACATATTCCCAGGGAACCACCACCTGACCCCAAATGAGGGAAGTCTTAGGGTCTCCACATGATAATCCAATGCACAGACCCACCGCAGCTGTCACCATGCGCCCCAGCTGTGTGCACACGTCTTTCTATCCTGAGGCAGTTTCCTTTTTCTGGAACTGTTCCTGAGACTTTACCTCAGTTGGGCTTTCCAGGACCTCACATAAGTGGTATCACATAATATTGTTCTTCTTTGAGGGGTGCATTTCACTGAGCATAATGGTTTTAGGGTCCATCTGTGTAGCATGTTCTAGGACTCCTTGTTTACTTTGCTGTGTAGAGACCATATTTTTTTCATGTGTCTCTGGACACCCAGGTCTCCTCCACCTTTTGGCTGTTGTGAGTCATGCAGCTGTGAACATGGGTGTGCAAATATCTAAGTCCCTGCTTTCATGTCATTTGAGCAAATGCTGAGAAATGGAATTGCTAATCATATGTTAATTCTGTGCTCAAGTTTCTGGGGATGCCCCCCACACACTGTTTTAATTAATTAATTAATTAATTTTTATTAAGGCATGATTGATATACACTCTTATGAAGGCATGAAAAACCAATGTGGTTACTACATTTACCCATATTATCAAGTCCCCACCCATACCCCAATGCAGTCACTGTCCATCAGTGCAGTAAGACGCCACAGATCCACTCTGTGCCTTCTCTGTGCTACATTGTTCTCCCCATGACCCCCACACCATGTGTACTAAACATAATACTCCTCAATCCCATTCTCCCTCCCTCCCCACCCGCCCTCCCACACCCCTCCCCTTTGGTAACTACTAGTTCATTCTTGGAGTTCCGAGTCTGCTGCTATTTTGTCCCTTCAGTTTTGCTTCATTGTTATACTCCATAAATGAGGGAAATCATTTGGCATTTGTCTTTCTCCGACTGACTTATTTCACTGAGCGTAATGTCCTCCAGCTCCATCCATGTTGTTGCAAATGGTACCCACACACCGTTTTCAAAGCAGCCTCGGACCATTTTTCTTTATTTCTATATTTGGCAGAATAATGCTGTTTATGGATCAACCCTGTTTTGTTCATCCATTCACCCCTTGAAGGGCATTTGAGTTGTTTCTACCTTTTTGCTGTGGTGAGCAGTGCTGCCAAGAACTCATGGGCCAGTTTCTGTTTGAATAGTTTTTTCATTTCTTTGGGGTATTTATCTAGGAGTGGGTGTTTACCCACAATTAGGTAATTGTATTATATATTATCAGGAAATGCCAAGCTGTTGTACACAAGCTGCATGTTTTATATTTCCACAAGTAAGGGTTAGGGGCTCCAATTCTTCTACATTCTTGGCAACATGTGATTTTGAATATTCCTGAGTACGGCCACTGCTGTGTGCTTGCAGGGGGTGGTCACTGTGGTTTAATTTGCATTTCCATAGCAAGTAATGCTGTGTTCATGTGCTTGTTGAATGTTTGTATGTCTTGCTTGGAATCTTTCATCCGCTTTAAACATTTGGGTGTTGTCCTGTTGCCTTGTACAAGTTTGTGGTGTTTTCTGGGTTACAGGCTCTTGTCAGATGTACAATGTGGAGATATTTTCTTCCATTCTGTGGCTGTTTTTCACTTTCTGGTTGGTGACTTTTGATGCAGAAAAGTTTTTAATTTGGGGGAACTCTAATTTATGCTTTCTTCCATTGCTTGTCCTTTAGTGTCAGATCTGAGAAACCATGGCTAAATCCAAGGTCATGAACATTTATACTCATGTTTTCTTCTAGAGTCTATACTTTTACCTATTATGTAAGCCCTTTGTTTTGAGTTAATTTTTGTATGTGACATGAGTTAAGGGTTCAGTTTCATCCCTCTGTACATGGACAGCTATTTGCCCAGCACTGTTTGCTGAAAAGACCATTCTTTCCCTAATTTAATGTTGTCCACCCTTGTTAGAAAGCAATTTGCTGTAGATGGTTGGGGTCACTTCTGGGCTTTCCACTCAGTTTTGTTGATCTATACATACAGTTGACCTTTGACAACATGGGGTTTTGTGTAGCTGACATCCCACAGAGTCAGAATCCACATAAAATATCTCACTCCCCCAAACTTATGTATTATCCTAAATCTGATTGCCTATTTTGACTGAAAGAGTTACCAATAATATAAACAGTTAATTAACACATATTTTGTACATGATACATGTTTTGTGCTGTATTCTAACAGTAAGGTAAGCTAGAAAAAAAGCAAATGTTTCAAATCATCTTAAGCCTTTAAACATTTTTTCTATATATTTGTGGAAAAAAATCCCCTCAAGTGGACCTGGGCAGTTCACACCCCTGCTGTCCATGGGCCAGCTGTGTATGTTTATGCCAGTGTCACAGTGTTTTGTTTACTGTTACTTTGTACTAAGATTAGATATTGGGGGCCATGAGCCTTCAGCTTCGATTTTCTTTTTCAAGATTGTTTTCAAGGGCTCTTTGGGTTCCCTTGAAATTCCACGTGTCAGGATCAGCTGGTACATTGAAGCCTGTGAATTTTCAAAGAAATCACGTTGACTCTGTAGGTTGCATTTGTGTCATTGCCACCTTAACAGTATTTAAGTCTTTCCATCAACATGAGTAGACTTTACATGTATTAAATCTTTCTTAGTTTTTAAATTATCAATGTTTTATAATTTTCAATATACAACATTTGCACCTTAAGTCTATTCTTAGTATTTTATTAATGTTCACATTATTTAATGTGGAATTTTTAAAAAGACAGGCTTCTCTGAGCACAAGGCTCTTTCCATCACCCTGGGGGAGGGGCCTTCACTCCCCACCCAGAGCTGCAAACAGACAGTTAGAGACACAGCCTGTCAGACCCTCAAATAGCCGTGGAAGCTGATACTTGTCACTATAGCTAAATCGGCCTTTTAGTTGGAATCTCAGTGTGTACATCTTGTGGTCACACATTATACGTTATATTTTTTGTATAACTCAGTTTAGTTTCTGTTTTAAATCCTCCTCCTCCTGGGATAGTGGAAACACAACTTGCCAACCCTCTCCCTGGGATGTGCTACCGTGAACATGGAAGTACAGTAGAAAAAATGTATGTTGGTCTGTACCTCAATCCTGACACTGGGCTCCTAAAGCTCTGGGGATTTCCTGAGTAATAGAGGCATCTTTTGTTCGAAGTAGGTGGTTCTGGGTGGGTTCTGCTGGGTGTCTGACAGGCAGAAAGCCCAAGCCATGATTAGAAGCTTGAGATTTTCAGCCTTACCCCTCCATTCTCCAGAGACAGGGGAGGGGATAAAAGTGGAGTTAATAATACGTGATACCAGTGTCTCAAAATATGGATTTTGGAGAGCTTCCAGGTTGGTGAACCCATCCATGTCGTGTACTGGGAGGGCGATGCGTTCCAACCCCACAGGGAAGAATGAAGCCTTCTGCTGGCCCAAGGCCAATGCCTTCATAATCCCAAAGAAGCTGTTGGAAACCATTTCTCACGTGGGGTAGAGCTGTAACCTCCAGTGATGAAGGCACCAGCTTCACTGGGCAAATCACTGTACAGTTCACTGTACAAGTAGTAGTGAAACGTAATGGATGTACCCCAATTTGCCAAAGCATTCATCTGCTGAAACACATCCTGATTTCTTTAAGTTTTTAGCCTTTATGAACAGAGCTATTGTGTATAATTGCATGGTGACATTTTTGGGGCATAGTTTTTCAAAGCAGTCGTCTAAATACTGGTGATGTAATTCTTGGATGTTAAGGTGAGACTTTTTTTTAAATTGTAAAATATTATTTTATTTTATTTTATTTACTTTTATTATTATTTTTTTGAGAGTGCATCTCTCATATTTATTGATCAATGGTTGTTAACAACAATAAAATTCTGTATAGGGGACTCAATGCACAATCATTAATCAACCCCAAGCCTAATTCTCAACAGTCTCCAATCTTCTGAAGCATAACGAAAAGTTCTTACATGGTAAACAAGTTCTTACATAGTGAATAAGTTCTTACATGGTGAACAGTGCAAGGGCAGTGATATCATAGAAACTTTCGGTTTTGATCACACATCATGAACTATAAACAATCAGGTCAAATATGATTATTCGTTTGATTTTTATACTTGATTTAAATGTGAATCCCACATTTCTCCCTTATTATTATTGTTAATAAAATGCTGAAGTGGTAGGTAGATGCAAGATAAAGGTAGAAAACATAGTTTAGTGCTGTAAGAGGGCAGATGTAGATGATCAGGTGTGTGCCTATAGACTAAGTATTAATCCAAGCTAGAGAAGGGCAACAAAACATCCACGGATGCAGAAGATTTCTCTCAAAACAGGGGGGGTGAGGTTCTAAGCCTCACCTCTGTTGATCCCCAATTTCTCACCTGATGGCCCCCCCTGCGACTGTCTTAGGTTGTTCCTCCCTTGAGGAATCTTACCCGTCTCTGGCTATCCAGTCATCTTCCGGGGCTATAGAGGGAAACGTAAAGTTTGTAACTGAGAGAGAAGCAATATTCTTTGAAAAGGTTAGCTTTTTACTTCTTTGCAGATTTATGCCCTGTGGCTTTTATGCCCAGCATTTGTCTTGAGGTATCTTTACCACTTGGAAGAATTATCATACTCGGTAATTTCGATATGAGGCACGAATTCTACTAAAGGGTTGTAATTAGGAAGGAAGAAGAAAAGCTATAGAAGTAGCAGGCGGAAGAAAACATGGGAAGATTGATTATTTCTTTGTCATATCTTCTTGTAGAGTAACATAAGCATGTACAGGTTTTAAGCTACTAATTAAATTGTGTACACACATTAACATAATAGGAATACAGCTACATAACCAAAGCAGACCTACAATTACCAGCCATATCCATTGAAACCAAAAAAACCAGTTAGGCACCCTAGGCATTTGTGAAAACTTATCAATGATATGATGGATATCGTCTAACTGAATTTGAATAGTTTGAGAAAAATCAGACAAATTAAAACAACACATTCCTGGGGACTGTTCACATCTCATATGTACTTTTAACAGTAGATAGTCTGTAGTTGCACGATTTTGGAGTGCTTCAACTTGCACTTCTCCTAATTCTTGGTTGAGTTCCAACCGTATAGATCCAGTCAAATTTGTTGTTTTACTGTATGCACAGGCCAGCTTAGATATCTCCTTCTTCATTCCCATGGCAAGTCCAGGAACCGGTCGGATGAATGCAGCTACAACTGCAACAAGGCCAGGATCTTTGCTGAAGTTTTTTGATGATCATCTTCTGGAATGACTCTTCCAGATAATGTCGATGTTGGAAGTTCTTCTTCATATCGTATCTTAATTCATTTTCTGGTTTGCCAAGTTAGGCTTTGATCCTCTGTATAAACACAAACAAACCCCCTGCCCACACTTTGATATGCCCTTTATACCATTGTGAAGAACCTATTGGAGATCACCACACAGGAACTGCCTTTTTTTCTTCTTTTTAAGAAAAAGGAATATTATCATAAAAATGTACTTCCATAGCTGATCATCTGACACCCTTTAAATGATCAAAATTAAGGATATTTAAAGCATGCATTAATTGGTGATTTGCAGTTAGTTTTATCCTATCAGGGAGTAATCCCCCTTTTCTTTCTTTTTTTTATCATTAATCTACAATTACATGAAGAACATTATGTTTACTAGACTCTCCCCTATACCAGGTCCCCCCACAAACCCCCTTAGAGTCACTGTCCATCAGCATAGCAAAATGTTGTATAATCATTACTTGTCTTCTCTGTGTTGTACAGCCCTCCCGTTTCTCCCACCCCCCCATTATGCATGCTAATCATAATATCCCCTTTCTTCTCCCCCCCTTCTCCCTCCCTACCCACTCATCCTCCCCAGTCACTTTCGTTTGGTACCTGTTAGTCCATTCTTGGGTTCTGTGATTCTGCTTCTGTTTTGTTCCTTCAGTTTTTCCTTTGTTCTTATACTCCACAGATGAGTGAAATCATTTGGTATTTCTCTTTCTCCACTTGGCTTATTTCACTGAGCATAATACCCTCTAGCTCCATCCATGTTGTTGCAAATGGTATGATTTGTTTTCTTCTTATGGCTGAATAATATTCCATTGTGTATATGTACCACATCTTCTTTATCCATTCATCTACTGATGGACACTTAGGTTGCTTCCAATTATTGGGTATTGTAAATAGTGCTGCGATAAACATAGGGGTGCATCTGTCTTTTTCAAACTTGAGTGCTACATTCTTAGGGTAAATTCCTAGGAGTGGAATTCCTGGGTCGAATGGTAAGTCTATTTTGAGTGTTTTGAGGAACCTCCATACTGCTTTCCACAATGGTTGAACTAATTTACATTCCCACCAGCAGTGTAGGAGGGTTCCCCTTTCTCCACAACCTCACCAACATTTGTTGTTTGTCTTTTGGATGGTAGCCATCCTTACTGGTGTGAGGTGATACCTCATTGTGGTTTTAATTTACATTTCTCTGATAATTAGCGATTTGGAGCATGTTTTCATGTGTCTGTTGGCCATCTGTATTTCTTTTTCGGAGAACTGTCTGTTCAGTTCCTCTGCCCATTTTTTAATTGGATTATTTGTTTTTTGTTTGTTTAGGTGGGTGAGCTCTTTATATATTTTTGATGTGAAGCCTTTATTGGATCTGTCATTTACAAATATATTCTCCCATACTGTAGGGTACCTTTTTGTTCTGTTGATGGTGTCTTTTGCTGTACAGAAGCTTTTCAGCTTTATATAGTCCCACTTGTTCATTTTTGCTGTTGTTTTCCTTGCCCAGGGAGATATGTTCAAGAAGAGGTCACTCATGTTTATGTCTAAGAGGTTTTTGCCTATGTTTTTCCCTAAGAGTTTTATGGTTTCATGACTTACATTCAGGTCTTTGATCCATTTTGAATTTACTTTTGTGTAGGGGGTTAGACAATGGTCCAGTTTCATTCTCCTACATGTAGCCGTCCAGTTTTGCCAGCACCATCTGTTGAAGAGACTATCGTTTCACCATTGTATATCCATGGCTCCTTTATCAAATATTAATTGACCATATATGTTTGGGTTAATGTCTGGAGTCTCTAATCTGTTACACTGATCTGTGGCTCTGTTCTTGTGCCAGTACCAAATTGTCTTGATTACTATGGCTTTGTAGTAGAGCTTGAATTTGGGGAGTGAGATCCCCCCTACTTTATTCTTCTTTCTCAGGATTGCTTTGGCTATTCGGGGTCTTTGGTGTTTCCATATGAATTTTTGAACTATTTGTTCCAGTTCATTGAAGAATGTTGCTGGTAATTTGATAGGGATTGCATCAAATCTGTATATTGCTTTGGGCAGGATGGCCATTTTGACGATATTAATTCTTCCTAGCCACAAGCATGGGATGAGTTTCCATTTGTTAGTGTCCTCTTTAATTTCTCTTAAGAGTGACTTTTAGTTTTCAGGGTATAGGTCTTTCACTTCTTTGGTTAGGTTTATTCCTAGGTATTTTATTCTTTTTGATGCAATTGTGAATGGAGTTGTTTTCCTGATTTCTCTTTCTATTGGTTCATTGTTAGTGTATAGGAAAGTCACAGATTTCTGTGTGTTAGTTTTGTATCCTGCAACTTTTCTGTATTCTGATATCAGTTCTAGTAGTTTTGGAGTGGGGTCTTTAGGGTTTTTTATGTACAATATCATGTCATCTGCAAATAGTGACAGTTTAACTTCTTCTTTACCAATCTGGATTCCTTGTATTTCTTAGTTTTGTCTGATTGCCATGGCTAGGACCTCCTGTACTATGTTAAATAACAGTGGGGAGAGGGGCTTCCCTGTCTTGTTCCCAATCTCAGAGGAAAAGCTTTCAGCTTCTCGCTCTTCAATATAATGTTGGCTGTGGGTTTATCATATATGGCCTTTATTATGTTGAGGTACTTGCCCTCTATACCCATATTGCTGAGAGTTTTTATCATGAATGGATGTTGAGTTTTGTCAAATGCTTTTTAGCATCTATGGGGGTGATCATGTGGTTTTTGTCTTTCTTTTTGTTGATGTGGTAGATGATGTTGATTGATTTTTGAATGTTGTACCATCCTTGCATCCCTGGGATGAATCCCACTTGGTCATGGTGTATGATCCTTTTGATATATTTTTGAATTCGGTTTGCTAATATTTTATTGAGTATTTTTGCATCTACATTCATCAGGGATATTGGTCTGTAATTTTCTTTTTTTGTGGTGTCTTTGCCTGGTTTTGGTATTAGGGTGATGTTGGCTTCATAGAATGAGTTTGGGAGTATTCCCTCCTTTTCTATTTTTTGGAAAACTTTAAGGAGAATGGGTATTATGTATTCTCTGTGTGTCTGATAAAATTCCGAGGTAAATCTGTCCAGCCCGGGGGTTTTGTTCTTGGGTAGTTTTTTGATTACCTTTTCAATTTCTTTGCTCGTAATTGGTTTGTTTAACTTTTGTGTTTCTTCCTTGGTCAGTCTTGGAAGGTTGTATTTTTATAGGAAGTTGTCCATTTCTTCTAGGTTTTCCAGCTTGTTGGCATATAGGTTTTCATAGTAGTCTTTAATAATTCTTTGTATTTCTGTGGAGTCTGTCGTGATTTTTCTGTTCTCATTTCTGATTCTGTTGATTTGTGTTGATTCTCTTTTTCTCTTAATAAGTTTGGCTAGAGGCTTATCTATTTTGTTTATTTTCTCAAAGAACCAGCTCTTGGTTTCATTGATTTTTGCTATTGTTTTATTCTTCTCAATTTTGTTTATTTCTTCTCTGACCTTTATTATGTCCCTCCTTCTGCTGACTTTAGGCCTCATTTGTTCTTCTTTTTCCAGTTTTGATAATTGTGATGTTAGACTATTCATTTGGGATTGTTCTTCCTTCTTCAAGTGTGCCTGGATCGCTATATACTTTCCTCTTAAGACTGCTTTCGCTGCGTCCCACAGAAGTTAGGGCTTTGTGTTGTTGTTGTCATTTGTTTCCATATATTCCTTGATCTCTATTTTAATTTGTTCATTGATCCATTGATTATTTAGGAGCATGTTGTTAAGCCTCCATGTGTTTGTGAGCCCTTTTGTTTTCTTTGTAGAATTTATTTCTAGTTTTATACCTTTGTGGTCTGAAAAGTAGATTGGTAGAATTTCAATATTTTTGAATTTACTGAGGCTCTTTTTGTGGGATAGTATGTGGTCTATTCTGGAGAATGTTCCATGTGTACTTGAGAAGAATATATATCCTGTTGCTTTTGGATGTAGAGTTCTATAGATGTCTATTAGGTCCATCTGTTGTATTGTGTTGTTCAGTGCCTCCGTGTCCTTACTTATTTTCTGCCCTGTGGATCTATCCTTTGGGGTGAGTGGCATGTTGAAGTCTCCTAAAATGAATGCATTGCAGTCTGTTTCCCCCTTTAGTTCTGTTAGTATGTGTTTCACATATGCTGGTGCTCCTGTGTTGGGTGCATATATATTTATAATGGTTATATCCTCTTGTTGGACTGAGCCCTTTATCATTATATGGTGTCCTTCTTTATCTCTTGTTACTTTCTTTGTTTTGAATTCTATTTTGTCTGATATTAGTACTGCAACCCCTGCTTTCTTCTCTCTGTTGTTTGCCTGAAATATGTTTTTCCATCCCTTGACTTTTAGTCTGTACATGTCTTTGGGTTTGAGGTGAGTTTCTTGTAAGCAGAGTATAGATGGGTCTTGCTTTTTTATCCATTCTATTACTCTGTGTCTTTTGATTGTTGCATTCAGTCCATTTACATTTAGGGTAACTATTGAAAGATATGTACTTATTGCCATTGCAGGCTTTAGATTCGTGGTTACCAAAGGTTTAAGGTTAGCCTCTTTAGTACCTTCCTGCCTAACTTAGCTCGCTTATTGAGCTGTTATATACACTGTCTGGAGATTCTTTTCTTCTCTCCCTTCTTATTCCTCCTTCTCCATTCTTCATATGTTGAGTGTTTTGTTCTGTGCTCTTTTTAGGAGTGCTCCCATCTAGAGCAGTCCCTGTAAGATGCCCTGTAGAGGTGGTTTGTGGGAGGCAAATTCCCTCAACTTTAGCTTTTCTGGGAATTGCTTAATCCCTCCATCATATTTAAATGATAATCGTGCTGGGTACAGTATCCTTGGTTCAAGGCCCTTCTGTTTCATTGCATTAAATATATCATGCCATTCTCTTCTGGCCTGTAAGGTTTCTGTCGAGAAGTCTGATGGTAGCCTGATGAGTTTTCCTTTATAGGTGACCTTTTTCTCTCTAGCTGCCTTTAAAACTCTTTCCTTGTCCTTGATCTTTGCCATTTTAATTATTATGTGTCTTGGTGTTGTCCTCCTTGGGTCCTTTCTGTTGGGAGTTCTGTCTATTTCCATGATCTGTTCGATTATTTCGGGAGGAATGGCATTTTAATCCACACACCAGTAAGGGTCCTCTACCAATGGAAATAGATAATTTGTTCTGTGTTTTATAACCTTCTTCCAAAGGGAGAGAAAGAAGCTAAATAAATTTCACTCTTAGAAGTTAATTAGAAATGTCAGATCAGGACAATGGTAAAGCACAGTTTACTGTTTGGTGCCAGCTCTCATAAATACAATTGAGAAGCATAGTCTGGATGATTTTAAGCAGAATTCAATTTATTCTGTTTTCTGTTTGGAGCCTGGTATTTCTTGTAACTAATTACATTTACATGATCTGTTTGTTAATTGTTCAGAGGCAGCTCGTCCAAAATAAATGGAGAAAATGATAGTAATTTGTATTTTTTAAATGATAATGAAAGTTACAGTAACAAGTTTGAGTCGTTACAATGTAGGGCAGTTATGTAACACTCTATTTCGCTTAATGTGTTCATGGAAAGTAAAGAATGTTGACACATTGGATTTGTTCAATTGTCTAGAACCCTGAAGTTAGCTGGAGTTGTCAACACTTCATTGTGGAAAAAAAAGGAAATCATTAGAAAACATTGACAACTGACTTATTAAAACCCAAACAAAACTTCTTTTTTTGAAGAAGTACACATTCAGTTTTAATCTCTTAGAATTAAAGAGGCACTTGGGCCTGTAAATCAAAAAAATGTTCAGTTTTAATAGTATAAGGATGGACGAGTCATGTTTAAAAGATTTCAGCATCAGAATGGAAACAAAAGGTCCTCTGGCATTGAGTTAACTAGAGAAGTCAGTCTTGATAGCCTTAAAATCCAATTATGCAAATAAGTTGGGGTTTGTTTTTATTTAAAGGAAAGCCAATTGTGTTGTTACTGACAATATGAGCCACCACACATTGAATATTATCACATGCTTTGGTCATTCTGTAAACTCTTCAGTCCTCACAATGACACTGTGGGCTAGTTCCCTAGGGCTGCCATAACCACGTACCACAGACTGGGCAGCTCGAGCAGCAGGCTTGTTCTTTCACAGTTCTGGGGTCGAATGCCCACGTCAAGGTGTTGACAGTGATGGTTGGCTCATCCTGAGGGCTGTGAGGGAGGCGCCACCCCAGGCCCCTTTCCTTGGCTTGTAGATGCCGTCTTCCCCCTGTGTGTTCGTACCAGCTTCCTCTGTCCACGCCTGTGTCCACATTTCCCTCTTATAAGACACCAGTCCCATTACCTAAGGCCCATCCTAATGAGCTTACATAAAGTTAATCATCTCTTTAGAGATCCTATCTCCAAATATGGTCACATTCTGGAGATCCTAACTCTATGGATTGGAGGGTTAGGACTTCAACATGGGAATTTTGAGAGAGGACCATGGAAGTCAACCAATGGAAGATCTGTATTTCCCATTTTACAGCTGAGACAATAGGCCTCAAAAGATTGCGACTCATCCTCCACCTTCAGATAGTGGTGGCAGAGTCTAGACTAATCAGATGTGTTGCCCATAATCACAGTCAGATGGGTCTTTTCCTGTCATTGTCCCACCCAATTTCGGGCTTCCACACTCCCAGGGGGTTTATTACCTTACACCCACTACTCCTCCCGTTAGAGTAGGTAGACAGCACACGTAAGCAGGCAGGAGGAGGGGATGTCTGTCCAGTGCTTACATTCTGCACATTTCCTTGTGAGCTGTTCTTGTGGGATGAGGACAGTGAGGGTATAGATAACAGACCAGCTGAAAATGGCTGGTTTCAACATGGAGAAGTTGACCTAAACCTCACCCCAAAATCATGCCCTCATTAACGGTAAAAATTGCACCTACCTGTACCATGACAGTCCCAGTATGAACCAAATATAACCAAAACTCCCCTGGATATGAGGGTAGAGCAAGTCCAAACCCCAAAAAGACCTCACCTGTTCCCTCTGAAACCTGAGCCCACTTAGTGAATGTTCATCTTCCTTTACATAACAAAGACCCTTATTGTTTCCTTAGTGCTACTTCCTCTGATATGCCCTCACCACCTCGCAGGTCTGTATGTTCTCCTTTCTCTAAACTCCTAGTGCTCAGCTGCCTTTTGTGTCTGTGCTTGAGGTCTTCCTCACAGGAGGCCAAGGACCCATCTCTGGTAACACTCTGGTCTCTAGTTTTCTCCCCATCTGCAGCCTCCACCTCCCCTTTTTCCATCACACTGATCCCCACCTTCCAAAACTCACATGAAACACCACTGGCTTCCTCTGAGTCATTTACACTGTATCTCATAAAGGCTCTTGGAGCTTCCTGGGTATTGACCCACCACCCAATAAGTTAGACCAAGCAATGAGCTCGGGGGGAGCCTTGAAGAGGCCTCCAGGGTGATGTGTGCTCATGCCTGCCTGCGTCTGCCTCACAGCTCACCTCCTTGGCGAGCGTTTCCCAGCCCCTCTGAGCCCCCAGCAGCTCACAGCCCCACAGGCCCAGGTGGACTTTTATCAGACACCAGAAATGCCTTATCATGGGCATTTATTGTCATATCTGCATCTCCACCAGACGGTAAGGTAGAAACTGTGTTTTATCATCTCTGAATCCCCAGGGCTTAGCATTTTGTATCATATTTACTGGTGAGTATTTATTAATTGCCTGAATGAATGAATGATTTCCTGCCCTGTACATAAAAATACTTTCTCCACCCAGCTGAATGGTGCATACAATTATAATAGATATTATAATATGATATTTTTTTCTTTTGGTTCAAGAATTGGTGCTTATTAATGGATGAAGGCTCTTCAGATGTTTAAGCCTTAGGGGAGATGTATGGATGTTAGGAGAGATGATTGCTTAGGGGCCTAATAATGGGTAAAGGAAGGGGAAGGTGCAGAAAGGTAATCAAAAGATGAAAGGCACTTTCCTCCACTTTCTTCTGAGCAGCAGCTCATTGCCATAGCAACAGCAGCCATTTGTGGTACTTCTTCCAGCTTCCTTCCTGCTGGTGAGGAGGAACTGAGAGCCACAACCTCTTCACACAGCAGGGCATTGTCCTGGCATCTCAGAGTGGAGCTGGGGTCAGACTCGGGGAGACGCAGCTTGAGCTGGACCAGCACGGGCGGCCAAGGGAAAAAGCTGAGCTGCCAGGAGGTGAAGTGAAGGCTGCTGGGAGGTGGAGGCTGCCAGAAGGTGGAGGCTGACTCTCAGCCCGAGTTTCACAGGAGTTGGGGAGTCAGCTGCCATGTTGGCAAATAATCACAGTTGTTCAACAGCCCTCAGAGGAGATTCCCCAGAGATCTTCTGACTTAATTGATTCTATATGACCTCCTGACTGCAAAATTGGGAGCTTCCAACAACAATGGCAGTTTTCAAAGGGGAGCTGCTGACTCCAGTGGACACCCCACACAGCATTGTTTGCCAGAGCCTCCAATGACTTATTCTTGTCAACAGGGCCAGAGAATACCGTTCTAAACAGGAAATGAGAAGAACGCCAGATCTTTGAGTAGGAAATTGTGCACGAGGAGGAGTCTTTGTCTCTATAATGTGGAATTTGTAGTTCTCCTAATCACATCAACAGCTTTATTACAAGATATGCCAATTTCTCTAGCAGAAATATGACTTAAAAATGCCCAAAACAGGTTATCATCTTTTTATTGTGTTCTTTCTGCTTATTCTAAACCATCTCGAACCAACAGTCCTTTATTTGCAAGGATTGAGGAAAGGCAGGAATTGGGGTAATCCTGAATTACGTTTGATAGATTTATTAATAAATTTTACTTATTTATTGAAGTGTAACAAACAACTGGAATTGAAGACATAAGGAAATTGTGAATTCACAAAAATATTGGAACTTATAAAAGTTTTCTGTTAAAGAGAGTTATCTGTTCTATTAACACCAAAGGAAAACTTCTCCAAACAATTCCTGGAGCTGATCATGTCTCCCTGAGGAGCAGCACAGCAGGAATCTGTAATTCCATGGCAGCTCCCACCAAGTGCAGTCTCTCATTTTCAGTAGCAAGCCAAGGAATCTACTGAGCAGCCTGCTGTTGGCATTTATCCTTTGTCATTCTCACATCTGCTTCTCCAAGTATGATGCATTTAATAAACATGTTTATAAGCCAGTGATTTGTTTCTGGCACTATTTTTCCTTCTTTTTACACCAAAATTCATTCTTGGGGAGGAGATATGTTAATTGTCTCATTGTTAAGTGACCTTTCTTACTATGTTGTTATGAGATTTTAAAGAGCATGCGAATAAGCATGGTCTAAGAAATCAAGCTGTAGGTTGGCATTTTAAACCACAACAGTCAGAAGTGAAGCATCCAGCCGAGGGGGTGGGAGGGAGACCCCCCTCAGAGCATTCCCTAAGGACATTCCAGAGTTAAATAGCATCAGGAAATTGCTCTGAGTGTCTCATGACAATGTGGTGTTTCATTTTAAGGCTATGTATTAAGGTGGAAAACCAAATAGAGCTAGTGTGATTTGGTTTATAAAATAGTCTATGAGTGAGGGGGGAGAAAAAGGAGGGAGGCTGAGAGGGAGACAGGTAGAGAGGACACAGTCTCTCAAGACCAGGCTGTAGCACCCCTCTGGCTCACCCACCACACTCTCTCACCTGCCCTTTTCATGGGGTGTCTTGAGTAATAGATGAGGTGGTCTCTGTGTAGAATTCATACAACAGCTCATGAAATGTCCTGAAGCAGATAGATGATGTAATAAGAGGTCTGCCGCCGAGCCTTGTCTTGGTGCTGTCCTTCATAAGATGCAGACTCATACCCTCCTTAGAGAGGAAGCCAGTACTGACATGGGGAGCAGGGAGTGTCACTTGAGATATTTGAGGTATTTACGTTCTGTACCATGTTCCACACAGCTTGCTGCAAGAAAGCATACACAAAAATGCCAACATACTGTAGTAAGAACAAAGAATCAGGGCTAGGACAAAAAACCTGATAAGAGATGAACACCCAGGTTTAGGGACTTATGTAAGGGACAAGCCAGAAGGATGAGGCTATGGCTACACTCGAGTCTTGTTTGGTTTTGTATTTCCTGGCAGGACAGTAAAGCAGGATGTGTTGCCCACATGTGACACAAGCTGACCGGTGGAGCTGGCCTGCCAGCACACGCCCACCTCTCACCTCTGTGCTGCCTGTGGAGAAGCCCTGCAGCTGGGGGCCCCAGAGTCAGGCATCATGGCCTGTGAGAGCCTCTTGATGGTGGCATTTCAGCAGTGGCCTATTGGAGGCAATGGCTAGGGACAGAGCTTCAGGCCAGGGGCAAAGAAGGTCTTCAGGCATGCAAGGGTCTTCTGGTGCTCCAGGAGCAGCCTGACTCCCTCTGATCCTGGCCTGCATCCTGTGTTTAAGTGAGTACATGAGGAGAGAGAAAACATAGGGCTGCTTGAGAACACAGCCCAGCAGCCTTGTGTTACAACAGGCCCTTTAAGAAGCTTCCAGAAAGAAATGACCTCTGCCTTTGGCTCCTGGTGGGACCCCACCCCCCAGTGACTCAGGGGCCAGGAGGGTCCACACCCCTCAGTGACTCAGGGGCCAGGAAGCTTATACCCTGAAGCCCAGAGCCAAGGATAAATCCCATTGCTCCGCTGCCGACACTCCATTCTGAGTTTTCATTTAATGTCCAGCCCAAGACTGACATAATACCTTTCTATTTTTCATCCAGAGAGCAAATATAAGGCTTTGAACAAGAGTAAAAAAAAGAGCCAAATGTGGCTATTATTCTTCGTTAAAACTTAGAGTGCCAAGGTCTAAACCCCAAGGAAGATGCTGAGGCTGCAGCGGAAGACTCACTGCCCAGGAAAGGCAGGGAGAAGCGGAGAGCGACCACCCCTGACCGTCTCTCTCTCTGACATTTTCCAGGTCTGGCTGTGGGGATCCCGGGCTGCGGCAGGAGTTCGCACCATGTCCCGGAGGCCACATCTGTCACCCTGCAGCCCCCGCTGCTGCGTCTCAAGGCCCGCTGTCTCGGCCACGTTCATGCCAGGAGGGATGATGTGGGTCCTGTCTGTGCAGGGGACCTGGGGAAACATCGCAGACTCACCACTAACAGAAACAAAAATTCCCTATCTCATTTACTCTTCACTCAGACCCCTTGTAAGGACCTCTCCATCCCCATTTTGTACGTGAGGACATTGAGATTTAGAGAGATTACATAGCTTGAAAGTGATTACAACCATTAAAAGATGTCTCAGGATGCAATCACGGTGCCTCCTGTCCTGGTGACGGTGGAAATGGCAAAAGCGCCCCCTTTAAAAAGACATGAGTTTCCTACATTTTCTAGTTGCTCCTGAGTAGCAAGGGGGTAGAAACCTCGAGGAGGTGCAAGGTAGTGGATGGAAGCAGAGTGGCTCCGGGTGCGCCAGGTGGATGGGAGTTGCCATCAGTCCTCACGGCATCCCTGGGAGGCATCGGCATCTTCCCCATTCGCTCACAAGGGGCTGAGGCTTCTGCTCTGCATGGGCCTTAGGCAGCATCGGCAGGAAATGGAGTTGCTGGAAGGGGAGACCTGCCCACTATCATCAGCTGCCCCTGAACTCTCCCTCTCCTGGGATATGCCCCAAGCTGCACTGTGTGCCTATTATTTACTTAATGCTCATGGCAGCCTGCCTATGTGGTGTGTCACTGTGCATTTACAGTCACCTAGTGTCAGAGCTTTGAGACTGCCGCATGAAATGCAGTCTCTTTACTTTTCCATCCTTGCATCATTTCCAAGGTTTGGTCATTTTGAGAACAGTCAGGCAGGGGACACATTGTCCATTTTCACAGTATTTCAGTTCTGGGTCTGAAAGACCTAGATTAAAGGAGGAAAAAAAGTCATATAAAATGCAGAGAAGATTAAAGTTCTCTGTTTTTGTAAAAAAGAAAAAATGGAGAAAAGCTTATTTCTCATTTGATTCAACTAGCCTAGGTAACAAGCAACACCTCAGGTCACTTCTTAACATCACTCCACATGACTGCAGACAGCCTCCCCGATGTTACCATTTGAGGCTGACACTGAGGTTATTCTAAATAATACTTTAGTTTCTTCACCCCAGCATGGTAGAATTATGTGTCTGTACCTTTTATGACTTCATGTTCTTGAAATTAGGTGTGAATCAGGTATAAGCTTGCCTGGAGCTGCTGCATTTACTTGATATTATAAAGTGAAAGTCACGTGTGTAATACACATGTCTGAGTTGTACTGTTCTGTAAAAGTTTGCAAATACGTCCTTTTGAACCAAAGGGAAAGAAAATGTAGGATCTTCCTTTTGTGGGGCAAGGTAATGCTCAGAAGAATGTTGGGGGCCGGGTTCTGAACTCTGCCTCTGCTCCTCACAGTGGCATTCTGAGGCCCTGCTCTTGGGGAGTTTGAAGTGGTGAGCGTGGGCCTGAGAGACTCCCCGCTGATTGGCAGGGTTCTGGGTTCTGTGGGAGGTGGGGGTGTTACTGCCTAACAATTCATTAATCTGTCCATCTGTTTTAGGCAGTTTTCTGGGTTTGTGTTATATTTCACAGTTTTAAAAAGTTGGTTTGCTTTAAAGAGGTACCTCCTGTCCAGGTGAGGGTGAGTTCATATTGAAATTTTCTAATCAAATTTAACAGTACTGAAGTTTTACTTTAACTTAAAAAGAGGCCTACTGTGGACAAGGCCGGGTGCCAAGCTCCAGAGGTTTATGATCCTTTGTGTATGTTTTGTTCAGAGTTGAATCTTCAGCACCTAGAAGAGTTCCTGGCCTGTAGTAGGGGCCTGATAAATATTTGTTGAAAAAGATTACAATGGATGAAAAAGTCATTCATTCACTCATTCCTTCATCAAGATGGGATATTTGATAAAATACAGATGCCAGCAAGGCTTTAGGTTCATTCGGTAGGTCTGGTTTGGGGCCTAGGAATCAGAATTACTTTTAACTTTTTATCATAAATATTTTCAAACACACAGGAAAATAGAGTATAGTGATTGCCTATATTTTCGTTACCTAGATGAATAGTTATCAACAGTTTTGCCATGTTTACATCATCAATTTTTTAGCCAAAATATTTTAAATTAAATGAACACCATGAAAATCAGAACTTTTTTCTTCTTAAAATCAATACCATTGCATAGCTAACATAATTAATGATAATTTTCTATTATCATCTAATACCTGATCCATATTCAAAATTTGCCAATTGCTCCAAAAAAATGTATGTTACTCCTATTTTAGTCATACCAGGATCCACTCCTCTCTGTGTTTGGTTCTTACATGTCTTAAGTCACTTATGATCTATAATGGTGCTCCCCTGCCCCTTTCTCTGGAATGACATTAACTTGGTGAAGTGACTAGGCCAGCTGTCCCTCAGAATGGCCTAGTTTCTGAATTTGTCCAACTTATGAATTTTTGGTGGCATTTACATTATTTCACTTTCCCATGAATTCTCTGTAACCTGGAGTGTGGATACAGAGGCTGGATTACATTCAGGTTAAACATTTCAGGCAAGACATCATCATTGATGCTGTATGATTTTACATTACCTCATGAGGTACATCTAACTGACTATCAGTAGCAAACAGCCTCATCTCTCCCTCATAAAGTTCTATTTCTCTTTTTAAACCATCAGATAATCTGTGGCATCAGACTTGAGCAGTACTGGGGAATCCAGCTCTCTGTCAGTGTATCACCTAATGGCTTAATCATCCATTGATGATTCTTGTCCCCAGCAGTGACTTCACCAGGGGTTGCAAAATGTTGATTTCTCTATTTTTATCATCCCTTTTATGTTTATTAGTTGGCAGTCTTTGTTGGAGACAAAGAGTGAGGGAGAGATTTATCTCATCAACTGCTTCTTCTGGAAAGGCAAGGTATATAGTTATGTATTTGAATTGTCCCTTTAATAGTAAGGAGTAGACCTCAAATGTGTTTTGCCTGTTTTATCTTTGTTTTTCTCTTTTCTGAATATCATTTTATTGATTTACAGGTTTGCACATAGTCAGTGTATTTCATTCATTTTGAAGCTGCAATTTCCCATCTTTGGCCAGTAAGAGTCCCTTCAAACTGCCTCTTTTCCTGGCACAGAAAGGTGTCCCCGACTCACCAAGTGCACTCCCTCTCCCAGACCAAAAACCAGCCACTTCTCTAAAGAGCCCTGGTTCCTTTCATGGGGAAACTAGTTAGAGACAGAACTCTGGCTGTTGAGGGTGCTCACTGCCACTGGGTCATCAATGCTTCTAGGTCCTTCAGTGGGCAAAAGTAGGGGAAAACATGCATGTATGTATTTTTAAATTCTTTGTTCATATGGAAATTTTATATTCAAATTTAACAATACTGAAGTTTTACTTTAACTTAAAAAATTTTTATACTTACATTGCTTTTCTCTTACACTGAAAACAGTTGCTAATATTAACATATTTATTTCTATATCTTTTAATACATATATTCTAAAATAACAATATCAGTATTATTGCTTTTAACTCCTGAGTTAAACTTTAGGTCTCTTTCATCCTGAGAACACATCCCTCTAAGCGTGTAAAATATTTGCCTTAAAGCATTGCAACAATCATTTTCTTGATGTATTTGTTACCAATTAGGGATGTAAGTATACTTACTTTTAATTTTAGGAACTCTTGTTTTAAATATTTAAGGATTTACTTGGTCAAAAATCAACATTAAATAAAAACACACAAGTTTTGCTTCCATCTCTGTCAACTCCATTTTCTGATTCAAAAAAAATTTGTGTGTTTCAACTTTTTGTCTTGCCCTTGTTCTTTCCCCCCTTCTCCTCTGGAATGGTGTTGTTGTAGAGCTCAAGAGGTCTGAGTGAGGTAGGTGGCTGTGGCAGAGTGCAGGAATGCTGTGGTGAGTGAGGCAGGGCCCAGAGCCCAAGCAGGGTAAAGAGGGCAGCCTCAGGAGGTGGTAGCATGGCATGGGATGGGTAGTCAGAGCCTGAGCAGGGTGTGGAGGGAATTCCAAGAGGGGGCTCTACCTTGGAGCCCCAGCAAGGTGTGGGCTTCCACACAGTGATTCCACCTGATGCAAGTATCGGAGTACAGGTGGGGAGAGGAGAGCATGTGCAGTGGGGAAAGGGGCTGAGACAGTGGGGGAGCTTGTGTACACACAGGTGTAGCAGAGTTAACAAAATATATCTATGCACATAGACATAAATATATATGTGTCTGTGTACACACAGACATGTACATGTATTCCTCTGTACCCAGCACTGTCTAATAATACAGGGTAACATTTTAAGTTTTAAATTTTTCTGTGAGGGTATATATACAAAATTTTAAAAGTAAAAATTTACACAAACCAGAAGGACTGGACTGGGTTAGGGAAACACATTCTGCCCATTTTCTGCCTGAAACCTGGAAGGAGGGGCAAGCCCCCTGTGTGCACTGCACCCGCTCACATTTCCACCCCTCCAACCATGGCTCCTACTTTACATCGAGGCTATTCACACAGCCTTATAATCAGTCTCCCTGCAGCCACACCTGGAGTCTTTCCGTCACAAGCCAGGGACCTTCCATAATTCACAACTCTGCCCATTCCTCTTGCTGGTACCTGTTAATACACTAAGGCTACTTCCAGGCTGGCCTTTTCCATCTTCTCCAGTCTCATCGTCTCATCATTTCTCACTTCCTTTTTCCGCACTTTCAACATTCACCCTTTGCTCCAGCCCTGCTTACAGCTATGTGGTTCTTCCACCCAACATGCTGCTTGATGTTTGGAGTTGTGTACTTAGTTGCTTCTGTGTGGTTTGTCTCCTTCCACTAGAATATTGGGTTAGGAGAGTGGAGCCCTTGTCTCTTCTGTGTATAGCAGCATTCCCAGCATTTTTAATGATTTCTGGCACTTCAAAGACACTTTTTTAGGATTTGTTGTATAAATGATGGAATGAATTCTCCAGTACCTTTACACATGTTGTTCCTTCTATTTAAACTGTCTTCTCTTAATGCCCTTCATGAGTTAAATACTATTTCTCTTGTAAAACTTGGTTAAAATATCAATTATTCCATGGAGCCATTGCTAGGATCTATCCCTCACTCCAGAAATGCACGCGCGCGCGCACACACACACACACACACGTTTGGGTTCTCTCTCTCTTCTGAGCTGCCCTCACATACTCCTCCATGTATAAGTCCCATGAACAGCTGGCTGTTCAGAAAAGACTAATTCTCCCACTTCACCCTGTAGAATTGTTACCAGGAAGTGGCTGCCCAGGTACTGCATTATGTTGGGCCAATGTGACTAACTCTGACAAATGGCTTGTGGGCACCACTTCCAAACCTAGCCCAAAAAATATTCCTGTGACTCCCTCTAGTTTCCTCTTTCTTCTACCTGTTGACTGGATGTGAAGTATCCAAAAGAGAACTCTAAGGCCATGGGAATAGTTAGAGCCACATGAGGACTATCTTGCAACTCCTGCACTATTCTGCAATACCAGTGGGAAATGCCATCTATTGTGGCTAGCGACAGGGCTTGGGGCCCTTTGTTACTGAGGTTACCCTTCCCAACTTACACAGCATGCCTTTCCACAGTACAGAGTGCTGTCACTGCCATGTGTCTCTCCTTGTCTGTAGTCTGAGCTACTTGGGGCAGGGACTGTGTGTCACATCCCACATGACCAGGGTCTGGCACATAACTTTGAGCAGTTAATCAGTCCGGCAGTGGGTTTATGACTCAGAAAAACTAAGACAAGGCCAATTCTTGGTTTTCTCCCTAACAGAGGTTTTCCTGTGGATTCGTCTGCTATTTCCACTATCGATGATGTTTTACCTTGAGCATCACTGAGGCCCACTTCTCTCTGCTGAGACACCTCACCCAACTTCCCAAGGCCCTGTGCTGGCAGGCTGCTCAGGTCAGGCTCTACCCACAGAGCTCACTGAGGAGAACTACTTTTGGAAAAGCCATCTATGCCTGAGATTTATTCTACCCTGCTCTGAAATGCTTTATTTGTTTTGTTTTTGCTTTAAATGTCACTTTTTTTCCTGTTCACAATGAAATTGTGCCCAATTTCCCTTCTCCTTTCCAGCCTAAACTGGTCATTACCGCTTCTTGCTTTGGTTACTTTATTCTGGTGAGCCCTACATTCAGTTGAGATCATAAAAAAATTAGGTGGGCGTTAATTGTTTCTAAAACAAAGTCCAAAAACAAAATGGACTTTTCAGTTCTAAGCTCACATCCAGCTCACCACCTCAAGTAATCCACTGAGATCTGGTGGGAGGATCACTTCAAATCATTATGAATAACAGCAGAAGTTACCATATCAAGGAACTATGTACTAGGCACTATAGTAGACATCTAAAATGCCTCATTTTTACAGTCTATTCAGGGTACTTGAGACATTGAACAGAGGCAATATTAATAAGTATGTCAGGACACAAAGCATACACCTAGACTGTCCCAGAAAAAGCAGGGCAAATGGTGACCCTGGCCACATGTCAAGTGAAGAAACACTGACGTGGTGGAGCAGGCAGCTTATCAGGTCACACAGCTTGGGAGGTGGGAGGGTTCAAAGACAGGTGTGCCTGACCCCAAAGCTCATGTTCTATTGCCTTTGTCTAAAGTTCTGGGGACAGTGGGAGGATGTGGGAAGGCAGAGGGTGGAAGTGAGGAGAAGGGGAGACGAGGGCGACAGACTGGTTCTATCAGCCTGCTCAGCTGGTCAGCCCCCCAGGCTGCCTAGCTGCCCCCTTCTGGGATGCAAAGCCACATGGAGAGTATGGTGGGAAACAGTGAACACATGTTCAGTAATGATGACTTTCTGAATTTTTCTGGGAGAAAGAAAGAGAAAATGAGAAAAAAAGAACCAAAACAGAGGCTTGGAAACCACAAGGTAATCTAAAGAGGTTCATGGGAAATCAAACCCCTGAGGCCTCACAGAAGACCCTAGGTTTTACCAGAAAATGTAACTTATTTTTCAGCTTTAAGACTATTTCATGACTCAACCAATGTTGTCAGGGAATTGTGTACCATTGCATATGCAGGTGGGTTTAAACAATGAAGCTAGACATTAGCAAATGCTTACCATGGAATAAGAAACTGTATCTGACTTGTGAATGCTATACTGTTTCAAGGCTGTTGCTTTTTAAATAAATGTTTTACTTGTGCATTTTACATTCACTACAATGCCTCCGTTGCATCTGAAGAAATATGAAATTTAAAGAAATGACAAGCACTTCAACTGAACAAAAAAGCAAAAAATCACTCCCAAGGGGTATCTTACATGTCAGTTCATACTGAGTCACTTGATTGACGTGAGTCTGCCTATTGCCCTTGAAGTGCTATAAACAGATACTTCTCCGCTCCACACCCAGCACATCAGTTCAAGGAAAGGCACAATTATTTCTGCAAGTACACCTACCAAATGTTAGAAATGAGTTAGGAGGCAGCAACATGGAGATTGGGTTGTGAAAGTTTTAGGATGGAGAAAGTTGATAAAGGAAACAGCAGAGAGAATGAGAGAAAAGAGTGTAAAATCTGCAACCCAAATCAGGATGGGCTCAGGGCTGGGGAGGAAAGCTGGGTTTTCCATTTGTCTGATAGCTGCTGGGTCTGATGCTGTCATTTGCATATCAGCTCACTTTTCCATTAAATCTCTGAGGTCCCTGATGTGTCAGCACTGACGGTACAGGAGATGCAGCTGAACAAATATCCATGTTTTTTAAACAAGCTCAAGAAATGTTAAAAACGGAAACTGCTGCCACTAATATCTAGCTGTGTTTCTGCCTTTCTGTGTGGTTACATGTTAATGCTTTCCTCTATTAAGAGCCTTTCCTGAAATCCCCTGACGGGCTGTTTGGTGAATTCATTCTTCTCTGCCATCAGGGATTTAGGGAAATCCTGCAAGGCCAGCTTTCCATTCGACGATGCTGTGACCAAGACTGGGTCAGCTTCATTGGATAAGCAGGAAGAGTCTTAGCTTCTGCCGGTAGTACACCTTAGACTGCAGTAAACCCACCGTTTGCTGATGAGGCATGCTTTTGCCTCTGGTAAAATGCAGGCATCCACTGTCAATTCCTTCTGAGTTTAAAGAATGGGCTAAGATTCAGGAAATTTTTTTATATCCTTTGAAAAGTATCACAAAGGTGTTATCTTTGTCTCTTACATACTCAGGAAGATTTGTAAATGTCTTCCCCATCTAAACTTGGCCATTTCTGTCCCTCTCTGATAACCAATGGGAAGGACAAGTATTGCCCATCAGCACTTAGTGCTGAAATATGACTCAGTAAATCATCCTCAGTTGAATGATTCATTTCAAAGTCTACTCAATTCATTTGGACGATATTACATCATATTTTCACAACTGCAGGGGTAACTAGGTATTATTCATTAAGCATTTATAATGTACCATGCTCAGGACTAAACATTTTACATTCATTGACTCATTTAAGTCTCATAAATATAATTTGAGGTAGATGCTATTATTACCTCACTTTATGGATATCCAAGAACAATATCTATTAAGTAGAAAAATGAAAACATAAATTTGTGTTACTCCACACAGACTTATAACTATTGCAGAACTATTCTAGGAGTGCCTAAGACTACAGATTGTAGGTCATTTCAACCACTGTAAGGATGGGGTCCAGGATATGCTACCCCAAACTATGGTAACTTGGAATACTGAATATTTAAAGCTGAAGGAGTTTGGTAAAAATCAAAGAAGCAAGAAGCTCACTCTGACCTTCTTCACATCCTTTTCCCCTGAAACAGATCATACACCCCTTATGTGAGAGGTACCCTCCTTATATCCAGAAGAGAGGAGAATCCTTTTCTTTGAAGACAAAGGGACAAGAAGAATCCTAATGAACAGGTCTTGATAAGTTCCCCCTATTTACTACACTACCTCATACTCCTTAACCTGTCCTATTTCTCCACAACTGCCCACTTCTTATCAAACCCTGCACAAAAATGCTCAGGGCCAAATGCTTCTCTGGGTCTTCACTTCCTTTTGAAGTCTCCTCTATCACATAAAAGTTATGAATAAATGGGTGCACTTTTCTCTGGTTAATCTGTCTTTGTCAGATTAGTTTTAAAATCCAGCAACCCTAAGAGGGTCAAGAACTCCCCCACCCCCTGCAGTGGTCCCAGTTGATACTAAGTACAGCACTCTACAGTGGGCATCATTCTATCATTCAGATGAGGAAATTGAAGCTCCAAGCATTTACATGACTGGCCTAAGGTAGGGCTGCCAGACTTGGGGTAAAAACACAGGATATAGTTCAGATGATAGCAAAAAATATTTATATAGGTATGTCCAAAAAATTATTTGTTCTCTGAAATTCAAATTTAACTTGTGTTTGTCTGGCAACTTTAGACCAAAGTCCCAGTTCTGGTGTAAGAGGGGATTCTTCTCTGAGCCCAGGGCTCTTTGCACCACCCTGGGGTGGGGGTGCCCACACTCCCCACCCAGAGCTGTGAATGGACAGTTATAGAAACAGCCTCGGTCAGACACTCAGATAGTTGTGGAAGCTAATACTTGTCACTACAGCCATATCAGCCTTTTAGTTGGAATCTAATCCATACACCTTGGGGTCAAACATTATAACATTCTTACTGAGTCAACTTAGTTTTTGTTCTAAATCCTCCTTATCCTAGGATAGTGGAAGCAGAACTTCCTGACCCTATTCCTGTGATGTGCCACCATGAACACAGAAATGCAATAGAAAACATATATTGGTCTAGGCCTCATTCCTGACCCTGGGCTCCTAAACCCTTGGGAATTTCCTGGGTAAGAGGTCTTTTATACTAAGTAGGTGGTTCTGGGTGGGGTTCTGCTCGGGTGTCTGACAGGCAGAAAGCCCACGCCATGATTAGAACCTTGGAATTTTGAGCCTCACCCCTCCATTCTCCAGAGAAAGGGGAAGTGATAAAAACGGAGTTAATAATAGGTCATACCAGTGTCTCCAAATACGGATTTTGGAGAACACAAGTTTTTAGTCTTTATGAATAGAGTTACTGTGAAAAATTGCATGGTGGAATTTTTTTGGGGACAGTTTTTCAGAGCAGTTGTCCAAATACTGGTGACAAAATTCTTGGATCCTAAGGTGAGACTTACCTTTTCAATGGTAAAATATTTTTTAATGGTTCTTTTCTGTTTTATGGATTTTTGTGTATCTTGAGTACAAAGCTTTTATCAAATTCTGTATTTTGCAAATTTTTTTTTACCATTGTGTGTCTTGTGTTTGGGTTCTCTGAACAAGATCTTTCAGAGTAGAAAATTTAATTCTATAAAGACCAAGAAATTTATTATTTTTCTTTTGTGGATAGGCTTTTGGTGTTGGGTGTTAAAAGTCATCAGCAAGGTTGTGTAGATTTTCTTGCTTTTACCTAGAATTTTACAATTTTGCATTTAATATTTGCCTATGGAGAATTGTGAGTGAATTTTGGTGTAAGTTGTAAAGCTGTGTCTACCTTCAATTTCATTGTGTATGGTCTCCAACAAATTGGAGAAGACGTAGGAAATTCGTGCCCACTGCGGTTTGAATTCCCAGTGTTGTGGTTCATCATTTTAGCCACGAGGCGGCGCCACCTCCTCTGAGCTGTGGCCGCTCCTCCCGTACCGCCCCCCGTGGCCCGCAGGCAGAGCCTGGGCTCTCATTGTGGACCCGCGCAGCGCACGTGCGTTCAGGCCGCGGGACTTTGCTTCTCTCGCTGAGGGGAGCCAGGATTTGTCCGGCTCCGTGGCGTCCCCGGGACCCCGCAGGCCGCGTCCGCAGTGACAGCTCGGTTTCCTCGGGACCCACGGGAAGGAAAGGAGAGGAGAGGCTCCCCGTGCGCCGCGTGCCGAGCGCTCCCCTCCAGGGGCCAGGGAAGGAAGGCCTGCGGCGGTGAACGGGGTCTTCTCGGAGTTTTGGGGCGAGGCGGGCGCGGGTGAGTTCGGGCCGCGGGTGCGGCGGGCGGCGCGGCGGGGCCGTGGCGGGTGCGCGGCGTCCAGCGTGTCCCAGGAGCCCGTGCCCCGGGCAGCGGGTGGATTGGCCGCACCTGCAGGACGCCCGGCAGGCTCCAGGCCTCCTTCTAAACAAGGCTCTGAGACGGGAGTGTGGTCAAGGAACTTGGCTGCTGAGGCGGCCCGCTTACCGGGGCGCAGCCCTTGCTGTGAGCCGAGCACACAGGGAGGTTTCTTGGGAAGGCTCCTCGGGGTGGCGGCCGCCTGGGAGGCCCCTGGGATGCAGCGCGGCACTGACCCAGCCTGACGACCGAGGGCGGCCCCCACCCGCGGCCTGGGTCCGGGGTCTCGTGAGCCGGCTCCTTGGGCAGAGTGGGTTTGGGGTGCAGAGGGCGTGGGCACCCACGTCTGCTCTGGTGCCACGTGGCGTCTCAGTTGCTGCAGATCCGCAGTGTAGTGGGAGGTCAGGGTGTGGCGCCCCGGCTCTGCTTTCCCAGGATGGCTGTGTGGGGATTAGATCCAGACTGTAGGGCGTTTGCTCTGCTTCTGTGAGGGGTGCGACGGAGTTTCGGTGGGGGTCGCCCGGAGTCTGCACATTGCTGTGGGCCGAGGGGACTTGTAATAACCTAACTCTTCCCGTCCATGTCTGCAGTGTCCACAGTTTTCGGAGCTCGGGCCTCCCACCGCCTTGGTTAAGTTTGTTCTTAGGTACCTGTAACTTCTGGGCAAAATTCCGGGGCAAAATACTTTTGAACCGAGATCAGTCCACTTCTGCTCGCCAGTGTCTCTCAAAACCTGGCTGCAGAAGAAGGGGTCCTGCTGAACTTATCCAGGCCAGATATGCACTCGCTAGTCCTTATAATTACCTGTTGATATAGAGATGGACTACTTCTCTCCACCCCTTGGAAACACCTACTGATGTGGAGATTTACTAAGGCCAGGGAGAGATTCTGGAAATACTGCAATTTTACCCACAGCACTTTATTTTTTATGATGCACTTGTAAAGGGCATTGTTTCCTTAATCTCTCTGATGTTAGTTTTTAGTGAATACAAGCAACCGACTTTTGTATGTTGGTTTGGTATCTTACAAGTTCATTGAATTCATTTTTAGTTCTAACTGGTCTTTGGTGGAGTAGGGTGGGAAACTGGAATTCTAAAATCCCACTGTTTGTACCCCAGGTCGTCCCAACGCCCAAGGCCCAGTGGCTACAGGGAATCGTCCCACATGCCTTCTAAAGATCCCTGGACCCCTGCAAGGTGAGTAGCGCCCCCTTCGTGTGAACTGGATGGGGAGGGCTTGGCCTCTCTTGACAGGGTATTATGTCTCCTCTGCTTTTCTTATGGTTGTTTTGCAAAGTAATTTACTTTCTAGCAATTTCAAACATACAGAAATCTTGCAGTATCAGTACATATTCTCTTTATACTGAATTTCCTAGCGTCTCACTTCACCACAGTTGCCACTAAACACAAAATGCTGGAGAGTTTACCCCAAACGGGGACATGCTTCCAGGAAACCACCACCTGACTCCAAATTTAGGGAAGTATTAGGGTCTCCACATGATAATCCAATGCACAGACCCACCGCAGCTGTCACCACTCTCCCCAGCTGTGTGCACACATCTTTCTGTCCTGATGCAGTTTCCTTTTCCTGGAACTGTTCCCGAGACTTTACCTCAGTTGGGCTCTCCAGAACCTCACATAAGTGTGATCACATAATATTTGTCCTTCTTTGAGGGGCACATTTCACTGAGCATAATGGTTTTGGTGTCCATGTGTGTAGCAGGTTCTAGAACTCCTTGTTTACTCCACTGTGTAGAGACCACATTTTTTTCATCTGTGGACACCCGGGTCATCTCCACCTTTTGGCTGTTGTGAATCATGCAGCTGTGAACATGGGTGTGCAATGTCTAAGTCCCTGCTTTCATGTCATTTGGGTAAATGCCCTGAAATGGAATTGCTAATCATATGTTAATTCTGTGCTCGAGTTTCTGGGGACGCCCTCGATACACACAGTTTTCAAAGCAGCTTTGGACCATTTTTCTTTATTTCTGTATTTGGCAGAATAATGCAGTTCATGGGTCTACCCTGTTTTGTTCATCCGTTCACCCCGTTAAGGGCATTTGAGTTGTTTCTACGTTTTTGCTGTGGTGAGCAGTGCTGCCAAGAACTCATGGGCCAGTTTCTGTTTGAACAGCTTTTTCATTTCTTTGGTATATGTATCTAGGAGTGGGTGTTTACCCACAATTAGGTAATTGTATTATATATTACGAGGAAATGCCAAGCTGTTGTACACAAGCTGCATATTTTATATTTCCACAAGCAAAAATTAGGGGCTCCAATTACTCTACATCCTTGGCCACACGTGATTTTGAATTTTCCTGAAGAAGGCCAATTGCTGTGTGCTTGCAGGGGGTGGTCACTGTGGTTTAATTTGCATTTCCATTGCAAGTAATGCTGTGTTCATGTGCTTGTTGAATGTTTGTATGTCTTCCTTGGAATCTTTCATCCACTTTAAACATTTAGGTGTTGTCTTGTTGCCTTGTACAAGTTTGTGGTGTTTTCTGGGTTACAGGCTCTTGTCAGATGTACAATGTGGAGATATTTTCTTCCATTCTGTGGCTGTTTTTCACTTCCTGGTTGGTGACTTTTGATGCAGAAAAGTTTTTAATTTGGGGGAATTCTGATTTATGCTTTCTTCCGTTGCTTGTCCTTTGGTGTCAAATCTGAGAAACCATGGCTAAATCCAAGGTCATGAACGTTTCTCCTCATGTTTTCTTATAGAGTCTATAATTTTACCTATTATGTAAGCCCTTTGTCTGTTTTGAGTTGATTTTTGTATGTGATATGACTTAAGGGTTCAGTTTCATTCCTCTGTACATGGACAGTCATTTGCCCAGCACCATTTGCTGAAAAGACCATTCTTTCCCTAATTTAATGTTGTCCACTCTTGTTAGAAAGCAATTGACTGTAGATGGTTTGGGTCACTTCTGGGCTTTCCACTCAGTTTTGTTGATCTATACATACAGTTGACCTTTGAACAACACGGGGGTTTGTGTAGCTGACATCCCACAGAGTCAGAATCTACATAAAATATCTCACTCTCCCAAACTTATGTATTATCCTAAATCTCATTGCCTATTTTGACTGAAAGACTTACCAATAATATAAACAGTCAATTAACACATATTTTGTACATGATACATGTTTTGTGCTGTATTCTAACAGTAAGGTAAGCTAGAAAAAGCAAATGTTTCAAATCGTCTTAAGCCTTTAAACGTTTTTTCTATATATTTGTCGAAAAAAATCCCCTCAAGTGGACCTGGGCAGTTCACACCCCTGCTATCCATGGGCCAACTGTGTATGTTTATGACAGTGTCACAGTGTTTTATTTACTGTTACTTTGTACTAAGATTAGATCTTGGGGGCCATGAGCCTTCAGCTTTTATTTTCTTTTTCAAGATTGTTTTCAAGGGCTCTTTGGGTTCCCTTGAAATTCCATGTGTCAGGATCAGCTGGTACATTGAAGCCTGTGAATTTTCAAAGAAATCACGTTGACTATGTAGGTTGCATTTGTGTCTTTGCCACCTTAACAGTATTTAAGTCTTTCCATCAACATGAGTAGACTTTACATGTATTAAATCTTTCTTAGTTTTTAAATTATCAGTGTTTTATAATTTTCAATGCACAAGATTTGCACCTAAATCTATTCTTAGTATTTTATTAATGTTCACATTATTTAATGTGGAATTTAAAAAAAGACAGGCACAAGTCTCTTTCCATCACCCTGGGGGAGGGGCCTTCACTCCCCACCCACAGCTGCAAACGGACAGTTAGAGACACAGCCTGTCAGACCCTCAAATAGCTGTGGAAGTTGATACTTGTCACTATAGCTAAATCGGCCTTTTAGTTGGAATCTCAGTCTGCACATCTTGGGGTCACACCTTATACATTATGTTTTTTGTATAACTCAACTTAGTTTCTGTTTTAAATCCTCATTCTCCTGGGATAGTGGAAACACAACTTCCCAACCCTCTCCCTGGGGTGCACCACTGTGAACATGGAAGTATGGTAGAAAACATGTATGTTGGTCTGTGTCTCAATCCTGACACTGCGCTCCTAAATCTCTGGGGATTTCCTGAGTAATAGCGGCATCTTTTGTTCATAGTAGGTGGTTCTGGGTGGGTTCTGCTGGGTGTCTGACAGGCAGAAAGCCCAAGCCATGATTAGAAGCTTGATATTTTCAGCCTCACCCCTCCAATCTCCAGAGAAAGGGGAGGGGATAAAAATGGAGTTAATAATACGTCATACCAGTGTCTCAAAATATGGATTTTGGAGAGCTTCCAGGTTGGCGAACACATCCATGTCGTGTACTGGGAGGGTGATGCATTCTAACCCCACAGGTAAGAATGAAGCCTTCTGCTGGCCCAAGGCCGATGCTTTCATAATCTCAAAGAAGCTGTTAGAAACCATTTCTCATGTGGGGTAGACCTGTAACCTCCAGTGATGAAGGCACCAGCTTCACTGGGCAAATCACTGTACATTTCACTGTACAAGTTGTACTGAAATGTAATGCATGTACCCCAATTTGCCAAAGCATTCATCTACTGAAACACATCCTGATTTCTTTAAGTTTTTAGCCTTTATGAATAGAGCTATTGTGTAAAATTGCATGGTGGCTTTTGTTGGGGCATAGTTTTTTTTTTTAAGAGGGCATCTCTCATATTTATTGATCAAATGGTTGTTAACAACAAGAAATTTCTGTATAGGGGATTCAATGCACAATCATTAATCAACCTCAAGCCTAACTCTCAACAGTCTCCAATCTTCTGAAGCATAACAAACAAGTTCTTACATGGTGAACAAGTTCTTACATGGTGAATAAGTTCTTGCATGGTGAACAGTGCAAGGGCAGTCATATCACAGAAACTTTCAGTTTTGATCATGCATCATGAACTATAAACAATCAAGTCAGATATGATTATTCATTTGATTTTTATACTTGATTTATATGTGAATCCCACATTTCTCCCTTATTTTTTAAAAAGATAAAATGCTGAAGTGGTAGGTAGATGCAAGATAAAGATGGAAAGCATAATTTAGTGCTGTAAGAGGGCAAGTGTGGATGATCAGGTCTGTGCCTATAGACTAAGTATTAATCTAAGCTAGACAAGGGCAACAAAACATCCACAGATGCAGAAGATTTCTCTCAAAACGGGGTGGTGAGGTTCTAAGCCTCACCTGGGGCATAGTTTTTCAAAGCAGTTGTCTAAATACTGGTGATGTAATTCTTGGATGTTAAGGTGAGACATTTTTTTAAATTGTAAAATATTTTTAATGGCTCATTTTTGTTTTATGGATTTTTGTATATCTTGAGTTCAAATCCTTTATCAAATATGTTTTTTTTTGTAGATAATTATTTTTTATTGAAGGGTAGTTGACACACAGTATTACATTACATTAGTTTCAGGTGTACAACACAGTGATTCAACCTTTATATACATGATAATTCTAGGTACCAGCTATCACCGTACCAAGTTGTTACAATATTTTGACTATATTCCTTATGCTATACATTACATCCCGGTTACTTATTTGTTTTACAATTGGAAGTGTGTACTTTTTTTTTTCTTTGTGAGGGCATCTCTCATATTTATTGATCAAACGGTTGTTAACAACAATGAAATTCTGTATAGGGGAGTCAATGCTCAATGCACAATCATTAATCCACCCCAAGCCTAATTTTCATCAGTCTCCAATCTTCTGAAGCATAACGAACAAGTTCTTACATGGAGAACAAATTCTTACATAGTGAATAAGTTACATGGTGAACAGTACAAGGACAGTCATCACAGAAACTTTTGGTTTTGCTCATGCATTATGAACTATAAACAGTCAGTTCAAATATGAATACTCATTTGATTTTTATACTTGATTTATATGTGGATACCACATTTCTCTCTTTATTATTATTATTTTTAATAAAATGCTGAAGTGGTAGGTAGATATAAGATAAAGGTAGAAAACATAGTTTAGTGTTGTAAGAGAGCAAATGTAGATGATCAGGTGTGTGCCTGTAGACTATGTGTTAATCCAAGGTAGACAAGGGCAATAAAACATCCACATATGCAGAAGATTTCTCTCAGAACAGGGGGGGTGAGGTTCTAAGCCTCACCTCTGTTGATCCCCAATTTCTCACCTGATTGCCCCCCTGAGACTGTGCCTGTCTTAGGTTGTTCCTCCCTTGAGGAATCTTACCCGTCTCTGGCTAACCAGTCATCTTCCAGGGCCATACAGGGAAATGTAAAGTTGGTAAGTGAGAGAGAAGCCTTATTGTTTGAAAATGTTAGCTTTTTATTTCTTTGCATATTTATGCCCTGTGGCTTCTATGCCCAGCATTTGTCTTGTGTCAAACATGTATTTTGAAAATATTTTCTTTCAGTTTGTGTCTTGTGTTTGGGTTCTCTGAGCAAGGTCTTTTAGAGTAGAAATTATAATTTTTTTTTTATTATATATATATATATATTTTTTTTCTGGGAATTGTAGAAATACATTTTATTTACAAAAGTACTTATATATTTCAAGAAACCAATCTCAACAGAACTCTTTTAATTCATTGAAAGCTTCCATAGTAGAAAAATGAGATGTTAAAGTGTTAAGTATAAACAGAGAGGCAGAGATAAACAGACACATAGAAAGCTTATATCATCAGCCATACTTCAGCCACAGGTCAAAAGTAAACATGAACATAAAAAAACATTGTTCCACATATCAAAAAGATATTCTCCCCAACAAATATAGAATTTTTATATTGGTTTAAAGTCATAGTTATATTATGTTTGAAGTTATATTAGTTTGAAATTAGTCATAGGACATTAACTAGATTTTCCTTTCTTTCTTTTTTTTTTTTTTGTGAGGGCATCTCTCATATTTATTGATCAAACGGTTGTTAACAACAATAAAATTCTGTATAGGGGAGTCAATGCTCAATGCACAATCATTAATCCACCCCAAGCCTAATTTTCATCAGTCTCCAATCTTCTGAAGCATAACGAACAAGTTCTTACATGGAGAACAAATTCTTACATAGTGAATAAGTTACATGGTGAACAGTACAAGGGCAGTCATCACAGAAACTTTCGGTTTTGATCATGCATTATGAACTATAAACAGTCAGTTCAAATATGAATACTCATTTGGTTTTTATACTTGATTTATATGTGGATACCACATTTCTCTCTATAGTATTATTAATTTTAATAAAATGCTGAAGTGGTAGGTAGATATAAGATAAAGGTAGAAAACATAGTTTAGTTTGTAAGAGAGCAAATTAGATGATCAGGTGTGTGCCTGTAGACTATGTGTTAATCCAAGCTAGACAAGGGCCATAAAACATCCACGGATTCAGAAGATTTCTCTCAGAACAGGGGGGGTGAGGTTCAAAGCCTCACCTCTGTTGATCCCCAATTTCTCTCCTGATGGCCCCCCTGCGACTGTGCCTGTCTTAGGTTGTTCCTCCCTTGAGGAATCTTACCCGTCTCTGGCTAACCAGTCATCTTCCGGGGCCATACAGGGAAATGTGAAGTTGGTAAGTGAGAGGGAAGCCTTATCGTTTGAAAAGGTTAGCTTTTTACTTCTTTGCATATTTATGCCCTGTGGCTTCTATGCCCAGCATTTGTCTTGAGGTATCTTTACCACTTGGAAGAATTATGATAATCGGTAAATGTGATATGAGGCATGAATTCTATTTAAGGGTTGTAATTAGGAAGGAAGAAGAAAAGCTATAGAAGTAGCAGGCGGAAGAAAACATGGGAAGATTGATTATTTCTTTGACATATCTTCTTGTAGAGTAACTTCAGCATGTATAGGTTTTAAACTACTACTTAAATTGCACACACACATTAACATAATAGGAGTATAGTTACATAACCAAAGCATACCTGTAATTACCAGCCATCTCCAGTGAAACCAAGAAAACCAGTTAGGCACCTTAGGCATTTGTGAAAACTTATCTATGATATGGTGGATATTGTCCAACTGAACTTGAACAGTCTGAGAGAAATCAGACAAATTAAAACAACCCATTCCTGGGGACTGTTCACATCCCATATGATCTTTTAACAGTAAATAGTCTGTAGTTGTAAGATTTTTGGAGCGCTACAATTTGCACTTCTCCTAATTCTTGGTTGAGTTCCAACAGTATAGATCCAGTCCAATTTGTTGTTTTACTGTATGCACAGGCCAGCTTAGATATCTCCTTCTTCATTCCCATGGCAAGTCCAGGAGCTGGCGGGATGAGTGCATCTACAGCTGTAGCAGTGCGTGGATCTTTGTTGGGGTTTTTTGATGATCACCTTCTGCCATGAGTCTTCCAGAGAGTGCTGATGTTGGAAGTTCTCTTTCATATCGTATCTTAGTTCATTTTCAGGGTAGCCCAATTAGGCTTTGATCCTCTGTTAGTCCATTCTTGAGTTCTGTGATTCTGCTGCTGTTTTGTTCCTTCAGTTTTTCCTTTATTCTTATATTCCACAGATGAGTGAAATCATTTGGTATTTCTCTTTCTCTGCTTGGCTTGCTTCATTGAGCATAATACTCTCCAGCTCCATCCATGTTGCTGCAAATGGTAGGATTTGCCCTTTTCTTATGGCTGAGTAGTGTTCCATTATGTATATGTACCACATCTTCTTTATCCATTTATCTATTGATGGACATTTAGGTTGCTTCCAATTCTTGGCTATTGTAAATAGTGCTGCAATAAACATAGGTGTGCATTGGTCTTTCTCAAACTTGATTGCTGCATTCTTAGGGTAAATTCCTAGGAGTGCAATTCCTGGGTCAAATGGTAAGTCTCTTTTGACCATTTTGATGTACCTCCATACTGCTTTGCACAATGGTTGAACTAATTTACATTCCCACCAGCAGTGTAGGAGGGTTCCCCTTTCTCCACACCCTCGCCAACATTTGTTGTTGTTTGTCTTTTGGATGGCAGCCATCCTTACTGGTGTGAGGTGATACCTCATTGTAGTTTTAATTTGCATTTCTCTGATAATTAGCGATGTGGAGCATCTTTTAATGTGTCTGTTGGCCATCTGTATTTCTTTTTTGGAGAACTGTTCAGTTCTTCTGCCCATCTTTTAATTGGGTTATTTGTTTTTTGTTTGTTGAGGCGTGTGAGCGCTTTATATATTCTACATGTCAAGCCTTTATCGGATGTGTCATTTTCAAATATATTCTCCCATACTGTAGGGTTCCTTTTTGTTCTATTGATGGTGTCTTTTGCTGTACAGAAGCTTTTCAGTTTAATATAGTCCCACTTGTTCATTTTTGCTGTTGTTTTCCTTGCCCGGTGAGATATGTTCAAGAAGAGGTCACTCATGTTTATGTCTAAGAGGTTTTTGCCTATGTTTTCTTCCAAGAGTTTAATGGTTTCATGGCTTACATTCAGGTCTTTGATCCATTTTGAGTTTACTTTTGTATATGGGGTTAGACAATGGTCCAGTTTCATTCTCCTACATGTAGCTGTCCAGTTTTGCCAGCACCACCTGTTGAAGAGACTGTCATTTCACCATTGTATGTCCATGGCTCCTTTATCAAATATTAATTGGCCATATATGCCTGGGTTAATATCTGGATTGTTCAGTCTGTTCCATTGTTCTGTGGCTCTGTTCTTGTGCCAGTACCAAATTGTCTTGATTACTATGACTTTATAGTAGAGCTTGAAGTTGGGGAGTGAGATCCCCCCTACTTTATTCTTCTTTCTCAGGATTGCTTTGGCTATTCGGGCTCTTTGGTGTTTCCATATGAATATTTGAATTATTTGTTCCAGTTCATTGAAGAATGTTGCTGGTAGTTTCATAGGGATTACATCACATCTGTATATTGCTTTGGGCAGGATGGCCATTTTGACGATATTAATTCTTCCTAGCCACGAGCATGGGATGAGTTTCCATCTGTTAGTGTCCCTTTTAATTTCTCTTAAGAGTGACTTGTATTTTTCAGAGTATAAGTCTTTCACTTCTTTGGTTAGGTTTATTCCTAGGTATTTTATTTTTTCTGATGCAATTGTGAATGGAGTTGTTTTCCTGATTTCTCTTTCTGTTGGTTCATTGTTAGTGTATAGGAAAGCCACAGATTTCTGTGTGTTGATTTTGTATCCTGCAACTTTGCTGTATTCCAATATCAGTTCTAGTAGTTTTGGGGTGGAGTCTTTAGGGTTTTTTATGTACAGTATCATGTCATCTGCAAATAATGACAGTTTAACTTCTTCTTTACCAATCTGGATTCCTTGTATGTTTTTGTTTTGTCTGACTGCCGTGGCTAGGACCTGCAGTACTATGTTAAATAACAGTGGGGAGAGTGGGCATCCCTGTCTGGTTCCCGATCTCAGAGGAAATGCTTTCAGCTTCTCGCTGTTCAGTATAATGTTGGCTGTGGGTTTATCATAGATGGCCTTTATTATGTTGAGGTACTTGCCCTCTATTCCCATTTTGCTGAGAGTTTTTATCATGAATGGATGTTGAACTTTGTCAAATGCTTTTTCAGCATCTATGGAGATGATCATGTGGTTTTTGTCTTTCTTTTTGTTGATGTGGTGGATGATGTTGATGGACTTTCGAATGTTGCACCATCCTTGCATCCCTGGGATGAATCCCACTTGGTCATGGTGTATGATCCTTTTGATGTATTTCTGAATTCGCTTTGCTAATATTTTGTTGAGTATTTTTGCATCTACGTTCATCAGGGATATTGGTCTGTAGTTTTCTTTTTTGGTGGGGTCTTTGCCTTGTTTTGGTATTAGGGTGATGTTAGCTTCATAGAATGAGTAGAAATTATAATTTTATAAAGCCCATGTATCCTTTGGTTTTGGGTGTTGAAAGTCTTCAGCAAGGTTGTATATATTTTGCTTTTACCTAAAAATTTTATAATTTTGCATAAAAATTTTCCTATGGAAAATTTTTTTATGAGTGTACCATAAAAATAATTTTTAAAATTAAGATATTATTGATATACACTCTTATGAAGGTTTCACATGAAAAAACACTGCGGTTACTACATTCACCTTTATTATAAAGTCTCCTCTGTACCCCATTGCAGTCACTGTCCATCAGTGTAGTAAGATGCCACAGAGTCACTACTCGTCTTCTCTGTTCTACACTATCTTCCCTGTGACCCCCACACCATGTGTGCCAATCATAATACCCCTCAATCCCCTTCTCCCTCCCTCCTCACCTGCCCTCCCCCACCCTCCCCTTTGGTTAACTGCTAGTCCCTTCTTGGATTTTGTGAGTCTGCTTCTGTTTTGGTCCTTCAGTTTTACTTTGCTGTTATTCTCCACAAATGAGGGAAATCATTTGGTATTTGTCTTTCTCCACCTGGCTTATTTCACTGAGCATAATATCTTCCAGCTCCATCCATGTTGTTGCAAATGGTAGGATTTGTTTTTTTCTTATGGCTGTGTAGTATTCCATTGTTGCCAGGAGCCATGCTACTCAAGCTGTGTAGCAAAGCTCAGGCTGGAGAAAGACCCCCACAAATCAAGGGCCTTCACAGCTGGCTCCCTCTATTAACCACCTTGATTTTGTTATTCTCCATTATACTATTGGCTTTGTCTTTGCTTGCATTGTTGCCAAGGGCTAAGCTAACCTTTGCTAAGCAGCACGGAATGGAGGAGAGCATAAACTTCCCAGAAGCTTTTCAGGACAGTGGTCCTGAAGAATAGAGCACTCAGAGGCCAGATGGCAATCTTGGCATAGAATACCAAAACCTGCAGGTAGCTAGTCAAATATTGACTACCCCATCTCCACCTAGGTGGAAATGCCCCTCTTTTCTGTAATGCTAGTGAGTTTTATGGGAAAATTAGAGAAATAGAGTTATAGGGGAATACTGAATGGAATAACCCTATTTGACACTTAATAAATGTTCTCATGTTTTCTTCCTTCTGCTACATCTTTTTTTTAATTTTGGTATCATTAATCTACAATTACATGAAGGACATTATGTTTACTAGGCTCCCCCCTTCACCAAGTCCCCCCCACATCCCCATTCACAGTCACTGTCCATCAACATAGTAAGATGCTGTAAAATCACTACTCGTCACCAAGTTTACAGTCACTGTCCTTCAACATAATAAGATGCTGTAGAATCACTACTTGTCTTCTCTGTGTTGCACAGCCCTCCGCGTGGCCCCCCAACACTATACATGTTAATTGTAATTCCCCCTTTCTTTTCTTCTCGCCCTTATCCCTCCCTTCCCACCTGTCCTCCCCAGTCCCTTTCCCTTTGGTAACTGTTAGTCCATTCTTGGGTTCTGTGATTCTGCTGCTGTTTTGTTCCTTCAGTTTTCCTTTGTTCTTATACTCCACATATGAGTGAAATCATTTGGTTCTTGTCTTTCTCTGCCTTGCTTATTTCACTGAGCATAATACCCTCTATCTCCATCCATGTTGTTGCAAATGGCAGGATTTGTTTTCTTCTTATGGCTGAGTAATATTCCATTGGGTATATATACCACATCTTCTTTATCCATTCGTCTACCGTTGGACATTTAGGTCGCTTCCATATCTTGGCTATTGTAAATAGTGCAGCGATAAACATAGGGGTGCATCTGTCTTTTTCAAACGGGAGTGCTGCATTCTTAGGGTAAATTCCTAGAAGTGGAATTCCTGGGTGAAGTGGTATTTCTATTTTGAGCATTTTGAGGAACCTCCATACTGTTTTCCACAATGGTTGAACTAATTTACATTCCCACCAGCAGTGTAGGAGGGTTCCCCTTTCTGCACAAGATCGCCAACATTTGTTGTTGTTTGTTTTTTGGATGGTAGCCATACTTACTGGTGTGAGGTGATATCTCATTGTGGTTTTAATTTGCATTTCTCTGATGACAAGCGATGTGGAGCATCTTTTCATGTGTCTGTTGGCCATCTGAATTTCTTCTTTAGAGAACTGTCTGTTCAGCTCCTCTGCCCATTTTTTAATTGGATTATTTGCTTTTTGTTTGTTGAGGTGTGTGAGCTCTTTATATATTTTGGATATCAACCCTTTATCGGATCTGTCATTTTCGAATATATTCTCCCACACTGTAGGATACCTTTTTGTTCTATTGATGGTGTCCTTTGCTTTACAGAAGCTTTTCAGGTTGATATAGTCCCATTTGTTCATTTTTGCATTTGTTTCCCTTGCCCGGGGAGATATGTTCAAAAAGAGATCACTCATGTTTATGTCTAAGAGATTTTTGCCTATGTTTTTCTCTAAGAGTTTTATGGTTTCATGACTTACATTCAAGTCTTTGATCCATTTTGAATTTACTTTTGTGTATGGGGTTAGACAGTGATCCAGTTTCATTCTCTTACATGTAGCTGTCCAGTTTTGCCAGCACCATCTGTTGAAGAGACTGTCATTTCCCCATTGTATGTCCATGGCCCCTTTATCAAATATTAGTTGACCATATATGTTTGTGTTAATATTCGGAGTCTCTATTCTGTTTCATTGGTCTGTGGCTCTGTTCTTGTGCCAGTACCAAATTGTCTTGATTATTATGGCTTTGTAGTAGAGCTTGAAGTTGGTGAGTGAGATCCCTCCGCACTTTATTCTTCCTTCTCAGGATTGCTTTAGCTATTCGGGGTCTTTGGTGTTTCCATATGAATTTTTGAACTATTTGTTGCAGTTCATTGAAGAAAGCTGCTGGTAATTTGATAGGGATTGCATTGAATCTGTCTATTGCTTTGGGCAGGATGGCCATTTTGACGATATTAATTCTTCCTAGCCAAGAGCATGAGTTTCCATTTGTTAGTGACCTCTTTAATTTCTCTTACGAGTGTCTTATAGTTTTCAGGGTATAGGTCTTTCACTTCCTTGGTTAGGTTTATTCCTAGGTATTTTATTCTTTTTGATGCTACTGTGAACGGAATTGTCTTCCTGATTTCTCTTTCTATTAGTTTATTGTTAGTGTATAGGAAAGCCACAGATTTCTGTGTGTTAATTTTGTATCCTGCAACTTTGCTGAATTCCGATATTAGCTCTAGTAGTTTTGGAGTGGAGTCCTTAGGGTTTTTTATGTACAATATCATGTCATCTGCAAATAGTGACACTTTGACCCCTTCTTTACCAATCTGGATTCCTTGTATTTCTTTGTTTTGTCTAATTGCTGTGGCTAGGACCTCCAGTACTATGTTGAGTAACAGTGGGGAGAGTGGGCATCCCTGTCTTGTTCCCGATCGCAGAGGAAAAGCTTTCAGCTTCTCGCTGTTCAGTATGATGTTGGCTGTGGGTTTATCATATATGGTCTTTATTATGTTGAGGTACTTGCCCTCTATACCCATTTTGTTGAGAGTTTTTATCATGAATGGATGTTGAATTTTATCGAATGCTTTTTCAGCATCTATGGAGATGATCATGTGGTTTTTGTCTTTCTTTTTGTTGATGTGGTGGATGATGTTGATGGATTTTCGAATGTTGTACCATCCTTGCATCCCTGGGAAGAATCCCACTTGGTCATGATGTATGATCCTTTTGATGTATTTTTGAATTCGGTTTGCTAATATTTTGTTGAGTATTTTTGCATCTACGTTCATCAGGGATATTGGTCTGTAGTTTTCTTTTTTGGTGGGGTCTTTGCTTGGTTTTGGTATTAGGGTGATGTTGGCTTCATAGTATGAGTTTGGGAGTATTCCCTCCTCTTCTATTTTTGGAAAACTTTAAGGAGAATGGGTATTATGTCTTCTCTGTATGTCTGATAAAATTCCGAGTTAAATCCATCTGGCCTGGGGGTTTTGTTCCTGGGTAGTTTTTTGATTACCGCTTCAGTTTTGTTGCTGGTAATTGGTCTGTTTAGATTTTCTGTTTCTTCCTGGGTCAGTCTTGGAAGGTTGTATTTTTCTAGGAAGTTGTCCATTTCTCCTAGGTTTCCCAGATTGTTAGCATATAGGTTTTCATAGTACTCTTTAATAATTCTTTATCTTTCTGTGGGGTCCGTCATGATTTTTCCTTTCTCATTTCTAAATCTGTTGATTTATCTTTCTGTGGGGTCCGTCATGATTTTTCCTTTCTCATTTCTAAATCTGTTGATTTGTGTTTACTCTTTTTTCCTCTTAATAAGTCTGGCTAGAGGCTTATCTATTTTGTTTATTTTCACGAAGAACCAGCTCTTGGTTTCATTGATTTTTGCTATTGTTTTATTCTTCTCAATTTTATTTATTTCTTCTCTGATCTTTATTATGTCCCTCCTGCTGACCTTAGGCCTCATTTGTTCTTCTTTTTCCAATTTCAATAATTGTGACATTTGACCATTCATTTGGGATTGTTCTTCCTTCTTTAAATATCCCTGGATTGCTATATACTTTCCTCTTAAGACTGCTTTTGCTGTATCCCACAGTAGTTGGGGCTTTGTGTTGTTGTCGTCGTTTGTTTCCATATATTGGTGGATCTCCATTTTGATTTGGTCATTGATTCTTTGGTTATTTAGGAGCGTGTTGTTAAGCCTCCATGTGTTTGTGAGTCTTTTTGCTTTCTTTGTACAGTTTATTTCTAGTGTTATGCCTTTGTGGTCTGAAAAGTTGGTTGGTAGGATTTCAATCTTTTGGAATTTACTGAGGCTCTTTTTGTGGCCTAGTATGTGGTCTATTCTGGAGAAGGTTCCATGTGCACTTGAGAAGAATGTGTATCCTGTTGCTTATGGATGTAGAGTTCTGTAGATGTCTATTAGGTCCATCTGCTCTACTGTGTTGTTCAGTGTCTCTGTGTCCTTAGTTATTTTCTATCTGGTGGATCTGTCCTTTGGAGTGAGTGGTGTGTTGAAGTCTCCCAGAATGAATGCTTTGCATTCTATTTCCTCCTTTAGTTCTGTTAGTATTTGTTTCAGGTATGTTGGTGCTCCTGTATTGGATGCATATATATTTATAATGGTTATATCCTCTTGTTGGACTGAGCCCTTTATCATTGTGTAATGTCCTTCTTTATCTTTTGTTACTTTCTTTATTTTGAAGTCTGTTTTGTCTGATACTAGTTTTGCAACACCTGCTTTTTTCTCTCTGTTGTTTGCATGAAATATCTTTTTCCGTCCCTTGACTTTAAGTCTGTGCATGTCTTTGGGTTTCAGGTGAGTCTCTTGGAAGCAGCATATGGATGGATCTTGCTTTTTCATCCATTCTATTACTCTGTGTCTTTTGATTGGTGCATTCAGTCCATTTACATTTAGGGTGATTATTGGAAGGTATGTACTTATTACCTTTGCAGGCTTTAAGTTTGTGGTTACCAAAGGTTCAGGGTTAGCTTCTTTACTATCTTACTGTCTAACTTTACTCGCTTATTGAGCTATTATAAACACGGTCTGATGATTCATTATTTCTCTCCCTTCTTATTCCTCCTCCTCCCTTCTTCGTATGTTGGGTGTTTTGTTCTGTGCTCTTTTTAGGAGTTCTCCCATCTAGAGCAGTCCCTGTAAGATTCCCTGTAGAGGTGGTTTGTGGGAGGCAAATTCCCTCAACTTTTGTTTCTCTGGGAATTGTTTAATGCCTCCATCATATTGAAATGGTAATCGTGCTGGTTACAGTAGTCTTGGTTCGAGGCTCTTCTGTTTCATTGTATTAAGTATATCATGCCATTCTCTTCTGGCCTGTAGGGTTTCTGTTGAGAAGTCTGATGATAGCCTGATGGGTTTTCCTTTGTAGCTGACCTTTTTTTTCCCTCTCTGGCTGCCTTTAATACTTTGTCTTTGTCTTTGATCTTTGCCATTTTCATTATTATGTGTCTTGTTGTTGCCCTCCTTGGATCCCTTGTCATGGGAGTTCTGTGTACATCTGTAGTCTGAGAGGCCATTTCCTCCCCTAGTTTGGGGAAGTTTTCAGCAATTATTTCTTCAAAGAGACTTACTATCCCTTTTTCTCTCTCTTCTTCTTCTATCCCTATAATGTGAATATTGTTCTGTTTTGATTGATCACTCAGCTCTCTTAGAATTCTTTCATTCCTGGAGATCCTTTTATCTCTCTCTGCATCAGCTTCTCTGCATTTCTGTTCTCTGTTTTCTAGTCCATTAATGGTCTCTTGCATCTCATCCATTCTGTTTTGAAGTCCTTCCAGAGCTTGTTTTATTTCTGAATTCTCCTCTTAGTTCTTGCATATTTCTCTGCAAGTCCATCAGCATGGTTATGACTTTTGTTTTGAATTCTTTTTCAGGAAGACTGGCTAAGTCTATCTCCCCAGGTTCCTTCTTAGGGGAAGATGTAGCAGATGCCGAAGCTGTCTGGGTTTGTCTTGTCTGGATCAAATTTTTTTGCCTTTTCATGTTGATAGGTGCAGTGGAGTGCTATTGACGCATCTATCAGCTTTCCACTTGGCTCCTAGCCTTCTTTACTGGGGCAACTGTGACCCCTAGTGGTTTGTGTTGGGTAATTGCGTGTAGACTGGGTCTTTGTATCTTGCCCGGCTGGTATGGAGGAAGCTCCCTTGCTGAGGGCGTGGCCAGCCTCCGGCTGCTTCTTTGCTATGGTGGGGCTCTGGAGGGGTAATGGACGTGGGGCTGTTTGGCTGTTTACCTCCGTGAGGGGTCTCAGAGCTGTTTCTCAGGGGGTTAGTGCACCCGGAGTTCCCTGGAATTTCCAGCTGCTGGACTGTGACCTGGGATGTTTCCATCCAGCTGTGGCATCCCTGTCCCTTTAAGACTTTCAAAAAGCACTCGCTTTTCTTTGTCACAGGGGCATTGGCTTTGGGACCTGCTCAGAGGTCCTGCTGTCCTGTTTCCCTAGTTTCCAGCCCTCCACGTATGCACTGTGTCTGCGCTCTGGTGCGGATGGCTAGGGCTGGGTGTTTAGCAGTCCTGGGCTCCGTCTCCCTCCCGCTCCGACTCCTCTCCTCCCGCCAGGAGCTGGGGTGAGGGGCGCTTGGGTCCCGCTGGGCCGGGGCTTGTATCTTACCCCTTTCACCAGGCACTGGGCTCTCACAGGTGTGGATGTAGTCTGGCTGTTGTCCTGTGTCTTCTGGTCTCTCTTTTAGGATTAGTTGTATTTGTTGTATTTTCAAAAATATATGTTTTTGGGAGGAGATTCCCACTGTCCTACTCATGCCGCCATCTTGGCTCTGCCCTCTTCCTTCTGCTACTTCTATAGTTTTTCTTCTTCCTTCCTAATTACAGCCCTTTACTAGAATTTGTGCCTCATATGTGAAATTACCAAGTACCATAATTCTTCGAAGTGATAAAAATACCTCAAGACAAGTGCTGGGCATAGAAGCCATGGGGCATAAATCTGCAAAGAAGTGAAAAGCTAACATTTTCAAAGAACATTACTTCTCTCTCACTTAGCAGATTTACATCTCCCTGTATGGCCCCATAAGATGGCTGGTTAGCCAGAGACAGGTAAGATTCCTCAAGGGAAGAACAACCTAAGACAGGCACAGTCGCAGGGGGGCCATCAGGTGAGAAAATGGGGTCCAACAGAGGTGAGGCTTGAACCTCACCCCCCAGTTTTGAGAGAAATTGTCTACACCCGTGGATGTTTTGTTGCCCTTGCTGGCTTGGATTAATACCTAGTCTATAGGCACAAACCTGAGCATCTATACTTGCTTTCTTACAGTTCTAAATCATGCTTTCTATCTTTACCTTGCATCTACCTATGATAGAATACATATTATGAGAAGATAAAGTGACCCATTGAATTAAATATATACATGATGATACCTGCCTAGGTAACTGTGGTAGTGAGTGACCTGTATTTCACCCTGAGTTGATAGACTCCATAGTAACTGCTAGATACTGCATGCTCCTGCGGTCACATGCACTACCTAGAAACTGCATAGCATCGAAACATAAAACACAATAGAGTACATGTTGCTAGGAAACGTTTTGGTCAAGGAACAGAAAACGATCACCTAACACTTGACCAACCACGAATAGATTAGAAAGAAGAAGAAAGAAAAAAGCTTGCCTATACCTATTAATCAACTGCCTATACCAATTAATCAACAGAACAATAAAAAATAATCATATCCTTGTGCAAAATGGTATAAATAAAGCTGTCATCAGCACTTTGTCGAGAGACCACCTCCATCTGACTCTGTGTCTTGTCTCTGTGCAACAACTCCATCTCATCCTTTTGAGCTTCACCCCCACCCCCCCACTCCTGCTGGAGGTGGACTCTGGCACATTGTGTATATGTACCACACCTTCTTTATCCATTCGTCTACTGATGGACACTTAGGTTGCTTCCATATCTTGGCTATTGTAAATAGTGCTTCAACAAATATAGGGGTGCATATGTCTTTTTGAATCTGAGAAATTATATTCTTTGGGTAAATTCCTAAGAGAAATTTCCAGGTCAATTGGTATTTCTATTTTTAGTTTTCTAAGAAACATGCTTATGGGGAATTTTGAGTTAATTTTGGTGTAAGTTGTAAAGCCTATGTCTACTTCATTTCATTCCTTTCACTCTCAAAGTGGAGAAGACACAGGAAATTTGTACCCATTGCAGCTTGAATTTCCAAAGATTTGTGGTTCATCAGTTTAGCCACAAAGGGGCACCACCTTCTCTGAGCTGTGAGCATGGTCCTGCCCCACTCACCGTGACCCGCAAGCGGCGCCTCTGCCCTCTTTGTGGACCAGTGGGGTGCATGTGTAGTCAGGACACAGGCCTTTTCTCTCAGCTCTGACCGGTGCCAGAATTGCTCCGGCTCCCCTGTGGCTCCGTGACACTGTGGGCCATGTCCACAGTGACAGCTCAGTTTCCTGAGGAGCTGCAATGGGGAAAGGTCAGGAGAAGCTTTTCATGCATCACCTGCTGAGCGCTCCTCTTCAGGGGCCGGTGGAGGAAGGCCTGTGATGGGGAATGGGGTCTTTGCAGACTCTGAGCCTAGATGGGTGCGGCTGAGTTCAGGGTGTGGTGGGCAGCACTCAGGGCATTTGGGCCTGGGCTGAGAATGGGCCGGGGCAGGTGTGTGGCGTCCAGCGTTTACCCGGGAGCCTGTGTCTCCACACTGCACCCCTTGGGACCCGTGCAGTGGGTGGATTGGCTGCACCTGTGGGATGCCCTCTGGGCTGCATACATCCTTCCTAACGAGGCTCTGAGTTCGGAATGGGGTCGGAAGGGACTTGGCTGCTTAAGCGGCCCACTTACCTGGGCTGCAGCCTTTGCTGTGCACCCAGCACATGGGGCAGTTTCCTGGGAAGGGTCCCTGAGGTGGGATCTGCCTGGGAGGTCCCCTGGGCACAGCATGGCGCTGACTCAGCCCAGCTCCCTGAGGGCAGCCCCTACCCGCGGGCTGCGCTGGGGCCTCGTTGAGCCAGTTCTTCATGCCGAGCAGGTTGGGGGATGAAGGGTGCCTGGTGTCCTGTTTCCACAACTGCTTCTCCTTGGGCGCCACACGGGGTCTCGGTTGCTACAGGTCCACAGTGTAGTGTGAGGTCAGGGCACGATGACCGGGCTGTGCTTTCTCAGGATGGCTGTGGGGATGGGGTCCTGTGCAGTTCCATTCAGCCTGTTGGGTGTTTGCTTCTGTGTGAAGTGCGGTGGAATTTCGGTGGGGGGTCCCACAGAGTCTGCAGGTTGCTGTTGGTGGATGGGACTTGTAATAGCCTAACTCCTCCTTTCCAGGTCTGCAGTGTCCACAATGTTCAGGTCTCAAGCCTCAAGCCTCCCGCCTCATTGGTTAGGCTTGTCCTTAGGTACTTTATTCTTTATGATGCAGTTGTAAATGGTATTGTTTTCTTCATCTCTCTTTCTGATGGTTGGTTATTGGTGAACAGAAGCAAACAACTTCTGTATATTGATTTTGTATCCTGTAAGATTATAGATTTTATTTTTAGCTGTAACAGGTTTTTGATGGAGTGGTGTGGATACTGGAATTAAAGAATCCCACTGTTCCACTCCAGGTCGTCCCAACAACCAAGCCCAGTGTCTGCAAGGGAATTTTACCACGTGCCTTGTAGTGACTCCCGCAGGCTGAGTAGTGCTCCACTTTGGGTGAACTGAATGGGGAGGGCTTGGCCTCTGTGACTGGGTGTGATGTCTGCCCTGCTTTTCTGGTGCAGGACTGACATGGTTGTTCTGCAAAGTAATTTACTTTCCAGCAATTTCAAGCACACAGAAAACTTGCAGTGTCAGTACAAACACTCTACAATAAATGTCCCATGGTCCCACTTTACCACACCCACCAGTTCACACAAAATGCTCTTGGCCTCTCCCCCAAATAGGGAGCCACCACCTCACCCTAAATGAGGGAGGTATTAGGGCATCCACATGATAATCCAGTGCAGAGACCCCACACAGCTGTTTCCACCTACCCCAGCTGTGTGCAAATGTCTTTCCATTCTGATCCCATTTCCTTTTTCTGGAACTGTTCCAGAGACTTTAGCTCAGATGGGCTCTGCCAGATATCATATAAGTGGGATCACATAGTATTCATCCTTCTGTGACTGGTGCATTTCACTGAGCAAAATGGCTTTAGGGTCCATCCATGTAGCAGGTGCCAGGACTCCCTTGTTCACTCCACTGTGTGGAGACCACACTTTGTTCATCCATTTGTCTGTGGACACGTGGGTCTTCTCCACCGTTTAACCATTGTGAGTCATGCAGTTGTGAACATGGGTGTCCAAATAGCCAAGTCTCTGCTTTCATGTGGTTTGGGCAGATGCCCTGAAATGGAATTTCTGATGGTTGGTTATTGGTGAACAGAAGCAAACAACTTCTGTATATTGATTTTGTATCCTGTAAGATTATAGATTTTATTTTTAGCTGTAACAGATTTTTGATGGAGTGGTGTGGATAAACTTGAACATTAACTGTATGTTCAAGTTTCTGGGGACACCCTCCCCACTCCCCACACTGTTTTCAAGAAGGCTATGGACCATTTTCCTTTGTTTCTTTATATGGCAGAAAAATGCAGTTTATGGATCCACCCGGTTTTATCCATCCATTCATCCCTTGATGGGCGTTTGAGTTGTTCCTGACTTTTTGCTGTGGTGAACAATGCTGCCAAGAACTCGTGGGCCAGTTTCTGTTTTTACATCATTGTCGTGTCTTTGGGGTATTATCTAGGAGTGGGTGTATAACAACAATTAGGTAATTGTATTTTATCTTTATGACGAAATGCCAAGTGGTTATAAACAGGCTGCACGTTTTACATTTCCACAAGCAAAGGTTAGGGGTTCCAATTCCTCTGCATCCTTGGAAACATGTGATTTTCAGTTTTTATGATTATAGCCATTCCCATGTGTGCACAGGGAATTCTATGTGACACCTTTCCATGTGCTTGTTGAGCATTTGTATGTCTTGGAGTCTCTCATCCATTTAAAAAATTGAGATGTCTTGTTGCACTGTACAAGTTCGTGGTGTATTCTGGATAAATGCTCTTGTCAGATGTACAATGTGCAGATATTTTCTTCTATTCTGTGACTGACTTTTCACTTCTTGGTATCTTTTGATTCAGAAAAGATTTTAATTTGGGGGAAATTAATTTATTATTTCGCTTGTTGCTTGTACTTTGCTTTCATATCTGAGAAACCATAGCTAAATCCAAGGTCGTGAACATTTATCCCCATGTTTTACATATTACATGTATGCCCTTATGTATTTGAGTTAATTTTTGTATGTGATATGAGTTAAGGTTCATTTTCATTCTTCTGCATGTGGACAGCTGGTTGCCAAGCACCATTTACTGGAAAGACACTTTTTCTCCGGAATTTAATGTTGTCCACCGTTGTCAGATATCAACTGGCCATTGGTGGTTAGGGCCATTTCTGGGCTTTCCATTCAGGTACTTTGATCTGTATATACAGTCGACCCTTGAACAACATGGGGGCTAGTGGGGTTGACACCCCGCAGAGTCCCAATATACATAAAACATTTGACTCTGCCAAAACTGTTATCCTAAAACTGATTGCCTATTTTGACTGGAAGACTTACCAATAATATAAACACTCGATTAACAATATTTTATACATTATACATATTATGTGCTGTAATTTTACAGAAAAGTAAGCTAGAGAAAAGGAAATGTTTCAAATTGTTGACTTAACATTTTACCAATATATTTGTAGGTGAAAAATCTGTTTAAGT